>NW_025335268.1:25301803-25339822 GCF_004798865.1 Varanus komodoensis | reverse complement strand
GATGACAAGAATGAACATCGACATGTTGGGAATCAGTCAACTAAAATTGACAGGATTGGGTGGATTTAATTCAGAAGACCAACAGTTATATTACTGCAAGAATCCATCAGAAGGAAAGGAGTAGCCTTCATACTCAATAAAAGAGTAGGAAAAGCAGTACTGGGATACAATCTCCAAAATGACAGAATGATCTCAGTTCGAATCCAAGGCAAACCATTCAACATCACAGTAGCCCAAGTCTATGCCCCAACCACTGGTGCTGAAGAGGCTGAAGTTGACTGGTTCTATGAAGGCCTACAACACCTTCTAGAATTAACACCAAAAATGATGTCCTTATCATCATGGGGGATTGGAATGCTGAAGTAGGAAGCCAAAAGATAACTGGAATAACAGGCAAGTTTGGCCTTGGAGCACAAAATGAAGCAGGGTACAGGCTTGTAGAATTTTGTCACGAGAATATGATGATCATAGCAAACACTCTTTTCCAACAACCCAAAAGATGACTCTACACATGGACATCACCAGACAGTCAACGCAGAAATCAGATTGACTACGTGCTCTGCAGCCAAAGATGGAAAAGCTCTATACAGTCAGTAAAAACAAGACCAGGAGCTGACTGTGGCTCAGATCATGGGCTTCTTGTTGCAAAATTTAGGCTTAAATTGAAGAAAGTAGGGAAAAGCACTAGGCCACTCAGGTATGACCTAAATCATATTCCTGATGAATATACAGTAGAGGTGACAAATACATTTAAGGAATTAGATCTGATAGACTGAGTGCCTGAAGAACTACGGACGGAGGTTCACAACATTGTACAAGAGATAGCAACTAAAATTTCAGCGCCAGGCGAAGACCTTTTTATTTAAGTGTCATTTTAATTGTTAACAGTATTTGCTTATTTTATCTGGCCAGGGTGACTTCTTTTATATTGTTATTTATTTTATATTGTTATTTTTATATTGTTACTATGGTATTTTTCTTCATGTTGTGAGCCGCCCCGAGGCTTTGGCGAATGGGGTGGCATATAAATGTTTTAATAAATAAATAAATAAATAAAACCATCCCAAAGAAAAAGAAATGCAAAAAAGCAAAATGGCTGTCTAGGGAAGCTTTACAAATAGCTGAGGAAACAAGGGAAGCGAAAGGCAAGGGAGAAAGAGAAAGATACACCCAATTGAATGCAGAATTCTAGAGAATAGCTAGAAGAGGTAAGAATGCCTTCTTACATGAACAGTACAAAGAAATAGAAGAAAACAATAGAATAGGGAGAACCAGAGATCTCTTCAAGAAAATTGGAGATGTAAAGGGAACCTTTCATGCAAAGATGGGCATGATAAAGGACCAAAATGGCAGGGACCTAACAGAGGCAGAAGAGATTAAGAAGTGGTGGCAAGATTACACAGAAGAACTATTAAAGAAAGAGCTTAACGTCCCCGATAACCACGATGGGGTGGTCACTTACCTCAAGCCAGACATCCTGGAATGTGAAGTCAAATGGGCCTTAGAAAGTCTGGGCAACAACAAAGCTACTGGAGGCGACAGTATTCCAGCTGAGGTATTCAAATCCTAAAAGACGATGCAGTAGAAGTGCTACACTCAATATACCAACAAATTTGGAAAACTCAGCAGCGGCCACAGGACTGGAAAAGGTCGGTTTACATTCCGATCCTACAGAAGGGCAATGCCAAAGAATGTTCAAACTACTGCAGTATTGCACTCCTTTCACATGCTAGCAAAGGTATGCTAAAGCTTTTGATTGTGTGGGTCACAATAAATTGTGGCAAGTTCTTAAAAGAGATGAGAGTACCAGACCATCTTATTTGTCTCTTGAGAAACCTATATGCGAGTCAAGAAGCAACAGTGAGAACTAGACACGGAACCAATGATTGGTTCAAAATCGAGAAAGGAGTTCGGCAAGGCTGTATACTGTCGCCCTGTCTATTTAACTTATATGCAGGGCACATCGTGAGAAGGCAGGGCTAGATGAATCACAAGTTGGAATTAAGATTGCCGGGAAAAATATCAACAACCTCAGATATGCAGATGATACCACTCTAATGGCAGAAAGTAAAGAGGAACTGAAGAGCCTCTTGATGCGGAAGGAGGAGAGCGCAAAAGTTGGCTTGAAACTCAACATTAAGAAAACTAAGATCATGGCATCTGGTCCTATCACTTCCTGGCAAACAGATGTGGAAGAAATGGAGGTAGTGACAGATTTTATTTTCCTTGGCTCCAAGATCACCGCAGACAGGGACTGCAGCCAAGAAATTAAAAGACGCTTGCTCCTTGGCAGGAAAGCTATGGCAATCTAGACAGCATACTAAAAAGCAGAGATATCACCTTGCCAGCAAAAGTGTGTATAGTCAAGGCTATGGTTTTCCCAGTTGCAAGGTATGGCTGTGAAAGCTGGACCATAAGGAAGGCTGAGCGGCGAAGAATTGAGACCTTTGAATTGTGGTGCTGGAGGAGACTCCTGTGAGTCCCTTGAACCGCAAGGCAATCAAACCGGTCAGTCCTAGAGGAGATCAACCCTGTCTGCGCTTTAGAAGACCAGATACTGAAGATGAAACTCCAATACTTTGCCCAATACTTTATACTTTGGATAAATGGAGTCACTGAAGTAGTGGGCGTGAGCTTAAGTGGACTCCAGGGAATGGTGGAGGGCAGGAAGGCCTGGAGGAATGTTGTCCATGGGGTCGCGATGGGTTGGACACGACTTCGCATCTAACAACAACAACAAATACTATCTGAAACTCACAGAGCTGATACCAAGGTCAATGGTATGAAAAGCCAATGAAAGATTTAACATAATTGACGGGGTTATATTCCCCTTGGCCCTTTTTTCATAAAGGTCATCCATCAGCATAAGGAAAGCTGATTCAATCCCACAACCAGGTCAAAACCCAGGTTGGAATTCACCTAATCAGTGTCCTTCAAAGGTGCCTGCAGTTGCTCCATTACAACCAACTTAAGTACACTCCCTAAGAAGCAGGTATTCACAACTGGACATTAGTAGTCAAACATTTTTGGGTCCAGAGTTGGTTTCTTCAGGAATGCTTTCACTACTACCTTCTTAGGGACAGCAGAAACCACCCCTTCACTCAATGATGTACTGAAGGACCCCATTCCTATCATAGTCCTTCAGCTAGTTTTATTAACCAGGAAGAGCAAGGAACAAGAAGAAACAGGATTAATCGCAATGCTATAAACACCTTGTCCACATCGTCAGGCCACAGGAACTGATACTGATTCTACAATATCTGGCATCAGACAAACCAGCTGGAATTGTGCAAAGAACAACGTATTTCTTGTGAGACAACAAATTTTACACTCAAAATGTGGTGCAGAGGTCACAGTGGGTACTTAGAGGTTCTATTCACCAGAAAGGGTGTTAATATCTTGACTACCCAAAAAGGTTCTGATGGCTAGCTACTTGCAGGCATCAAATACAGTCTTTTTTGCTGCCCACACTGCTCCATAATGGGTATAAGTCTGTGCTCGAGAGCATGCTAAGTTATTTTCACTTTAGTCCTTATGCCATTTGCGTTCAAGTGGATATCCAGCCTGTTTCACTATCTCCAGATTCATCAACATTCATCAGTAAAAACCTCAAGTCATATTCTGAAAATATGTGATCGATAAGATTCATTTCTTTGGACTTTTTGCCTACTCAGTGCCAAGTGTTTTGAGCAGATTACAATAAATATAAACATGACAACATATATTAAAATTAGAAATAATTTGCTTGCCATCTAAAATAAGATAAAAAGATACCTTGGCAAGGATATTACATTGGATTTGTCCACTGTGTAATGTGGAAGTCAAATTAGTACCATCATTAAGTTTCTGGTAAAAAAAACCTGGCAATTGCACTTATAAAGGGAAATACCTTTACTTTCCCTTTTCAATATTCTTTGGTGCAAAAGTCTATTCATTTCTGCATTCATTAAATTTGAGTATAACAAATATTGCCTTCCACAGGAGTAAATGCTTACATATATTTGCCCTTCAGCATAAGTTTAAAGAGCCAAAGAAATAAATGCTGTTTCACTGTTCTTCTACAAAGTATTCATATGCAGATACATCTTATGCATGCAATTCTGTTGAAAGAGAATGCATTAAAGGCTAAGACAGAAAGAGTGATCCCGACTAAAGCATATAGACTTGCATAAATCTTCTCTACAAAGGGTTCACATCACACTACTTTACAGCGGGAGGGGTCAGCTTGCATTACTTGCTAGCAGGGAGGCGGACTTGGCTCCCATTTTATGGCATAATGAGAAGTTTCTGTGCAAAACCCATAACAGCACCAACCAAACAGTAGGTATTGCAAAGCAGGGACACACTTAGACTCTTTCAGGGTACACCTCATATTCACCCTCCTAATATTTGAACTTCATATGCCCCTCCCAGAGCAGAGCTAAGATGAGAAAGAAGAAAAACAGGGGCACCCAGACTTAGTTCAAGTAACCTTTTCTACCTATCTGAAGTTGATGGTGGGAAAGAGGCCGCTGCTCTCAATCTCAGTCACGTTTTGAACCTGCGAGTGCAATGAAAACTACATAGACTTCCATGGCACTCACAGCTCTCTGGCTCTGAAACAACTTCTATTACAAGTGTAGAATTCTATGGAATCAAATGTGATTCAAGCCATATGTATTACATGTTGACATTTATAAAAAAATAAGATGTTACCTGATCAATTATGGAATTAAGTTTAGTAAGCAAAATGAATCCACGACCTTGGACAAGATATTGCCCAAGTGCTGCAATGTGCGTTTTCTCCTCTTCTTCCTCCCTGGCTTCCACCCTTTGGTCCACTGCATTGCAAAGTTGGCTGACATCTGACAAAAATTCACGTGCCAATGAGTTACTAGCACTGCTCATGTCTGAGCTGTGAAAACAAATAAATAAAAATATTAAGGAAAGCTACAACACTAACACATTTTTGAGGCTTCAGGTTGAATTTAAAAAATGACTGAAAGTGTTTGCAGTTTATCAACATAATACATAGAACATGATCATATAGCAGAACTATTACAAAGATAGAAGCTACTAGAGACTATACAGCTAGAGGAATACACAGTTTCACACATGAGAAAGTTTCTCATTAGGCCATTAGTATGTTGGGAAAAGGCTTGTAAGAATCATCTTGTATGTCATCACTGACACTACTATTTTATCATGACATATATAATTTAAAATCCATTAATGAGAAACCTATGAATATGGATATCATTAACAAATTTATTTTCAAAAATGTGGAACTGGACAACTCAGACATTTCAGATCATTTCAAGGTATCATTCACTACTATCTGGCCAATAGGCACTTGCAAGATTTTGAAAAGCTATTAACAGAATTAATGTAAGAACTTTCATATGTTATATCCCAGTTTCATTTCATCTAAAAAGAGCGGAAAAGAAAGGATACAACAATTAAAAGATCGAGCCATTTCAAAATCTTCTGTAATGGATATCTGACTACAACAGGAAGATATTACAGGAATTTGTCTGGTACTTGCTGGCAATGTCACTTGTCAAACGCAAATAAAAGTCACATGCAGTGGGAATGTAACAAGAAAATGGAAGAAAATGACAATTATAATACAAGAACTAGAAGCCATAGTCCCTTTATATCCATATTTAACAGGAATATAATTGATGTAAAGTAAAATTCAAGTAAAATTCTAATTTATTTTTAGTGGATCCTACAACTGGAATAGCTAGCAAGTGGAATGTGGAAGAAAAACAAAAGGTTGTAACTCAAAGTGTAATCCTAAGGCAGACAGCAAAGATATCAGAACCGTCTGTTGATCCAAAGGCTTTCCTGCAAGATCCAAACAAACCAGGAGGGAGTTGGAGACTTTAAAGCATGGGTCCTCAAACTAAGGCCCGCGGGCTGGATCTGGCCTGCCATGCCCATTTAACCGGCCCACCCCACAGGTTTTGCACTCACTGGGCATGTGGCTTGCTCGCAAGGAGGTAATTTTGGACTCACTCAGAGAAAACAATCTCCTCACAAGCAAACCAGCGCCTTGCTCCATGCGCCCCCCTCCCTGTTCCCCCTGCGCATGTGCGTGCGCTCCACCCCCATACTGGCCCGCGCCCCCCCCCCCACCAGCACCACCTTGGCGGCCCACGCCAACCTCTGACACCTGTCAACTGGCCCCCTGTTGAAAAAGTTTGAGGACCCCTGCTTTAAAGCTTCTCCTGCTTACATTTAAATTTTCTCAAATGGATGAGACTCAGTCCATCTAGCTAACTAAACAGGTACTAATAACTATGTAGAGGCTCTTGTATCAACTGGATCCAAGTTTCTTCTCATCTTTTCCCATTCCAACCTTTTCATCTCCGTGACCATTGTAGGAAGCAGTTATACAGAGTATACAGAATAGAAAAAATGCACTCCCCATGTCATAAGTGTGTCAATGGTTTCTGAGCAAGGGAATACATAACAACCTATGGCCCTCAGAAGCCATCTGAAAAATCATAGGATGACTTTTGAAACACTATATGGGATATCCTTTATCACTGGAAGCATTATTTACAGAAATTGAATTTTTAAATATTCCACTATATCTCAAAATATCCCATTCATATTACAAGATCATAAATGATAGAGAACTAACAACTTGGTGAACTATGATGTAATTTTTTATATAATAAAAGTATCAACTAACATGTTCTTAAACTCACATGGGAATACCAGACTGTATTTATTACATAATTCTAATATGACAGAAATTATAACCTGACAGGTTTCTTCCAGGTACATGAGAGAAGCAGCATTAATATATTTGTTAATTATTAGCCCACACAAATCATTCAGTATCACTGGATGGTTTAGCACTCAATATATACAGTTAACAATTCAGTATCACTATGCAGAATGGAAACAGCAGGCTGTCTTGTTCAAGGAATCTGTCAGATAATGTGATCTTTGGCTATTGCGAAGTAGAAAAATATAATTACATTTTTGTGCCTATTATCTTATACATAATAGATATGACATTGAAGACTTACCAGAAATTATACTTCCTCTGTCATTGATAGTATTTTATGAAAGGTTAAATAGGCCAAATTTTAATATGTCCACTGGTAAATGACCTGTAAACAAAGACAAATCCGGAAGTCAAAATAAAATTCATCTGCTAGGCAGTTGCAACTGTAGCTGTTTTTTGTATGTTAAACTTTGGTCATATAACTGAAGTCCAGACTGCCCTTTCTTATAAGGAAAAGTGGTTTCAAAATTTGGAAGCAGTTAGATTAAAAAGTGTTTAGTCTGATCCACATAACATCTCCTCCAAGACATATTTTCTCCTTGCCCTTCCCTTTTGGATTCCAGAAACATGCTAACAAAATGTTCAGGTGTGTGACTATAGCCTGATTCAAAGTCAGCAGAAACAGCTTCATGAGACAGTTAAATATTTTTATTAGACTTTTGCAATTTAGATTATTAAGAAGAATGCTTGACATCTTGGTTTGTTTAAACTAACTTGAGTTAAATAATTCTAAATCACAGTTCCCTGGAACATGGTTTGTTTAGTTTTAATCAATGCTGAAGCTTTGGTACTTGTGCACAGTCAGGAAAAACACAACACATAAGGTGCTGTTACACATGCAAATCAGATAAATTGCAGATAAGATTATGTTCAGCAAAGTGGGGACCACAGATATAAATGTACCTCTGGACCCTTTTCTTGATGCCCACTTCTTACTTTTTTAATTAGCATATTTCCTTGCTGGCAGCTTGGATGCTGGTACTGAAAATTGTGTTTAAAGGAGTTGCTCAGTGTGGAGGCAGCCTTTGAGGAGGCTACCTGTCCCTTGCTATGCATTCCATGGCAGTTATTTTGTGATGGGAAATAGACACTCTCTCAAATTGCCACATGTATCCACATCTTAACAGGGTTGCAGGCAAGCCTGATCAGATATTCATGTTACCGATGTCTGACTTAGGATATAATCAATTCAAATTCACTGTTAAGTTCTGTCAGCAACACCTGAGTTAGAAAAATACTCAACCCTTTCCTTTTGATAACAACAGGACTCAAAAGAGGTTAACTTTGTTGCATTCCTTATTTCAAAAGAATGATCTTCTAAGCATTAGAAACACTTCTACCTTCTCCTTTTTCAATGGAAAGTCTAGATTGCTTTAAATTAACTTGTATTTAATCTAATATTAATATTGCAATATTGGTCTGCATTGCAGAATTATCCAGTCCACCTCCCTCTATTGGGGCTAACTCCCATTTCCCATGAAGGAATTAACAACTCTGAATCCAATCCTAAACAACTACACATTTCAATATATCAATTTAGACTCCAAGTCTTAGTCAGCAATGAAACACAAGCCCCAGAAAAAAATATTAAATTGGATACAGCAGCAACAGCCACAAGAAAGTTTAACTTGAAAGATCAGTATCAAATGGAAATATAAATCTTTGTAATATTAAGCAATTCTGTTTTGAGCTAAACAACAACAGTGGAATGCAATTTCACTGAAAGGAAACTAAGAAGATGCTTTCAATTAAAGATGAGTTGTGTCAAGGTGGAGTAAATTGTTAATTTTTAAAATGTAAATTGTTTTTTTTAAATATGTAATGCTACATTTCTCTCAAAGAATACACTTGGTTAATATTCAATAATCAAAATACAAGAATGTTAGTCTCTAACAGTATGAATGTCCTCTACCAGATATATTAAGGGCCAAGCTAGACGCCTGTGTAATGCTAACACTCTGTTTTACTCTAATGTATTACTAACATGGGAGGGACTAAATCACTACTTGGAACACAGTGTCTTTGGGGGAGCTTATGCTTTCCAAAACCAGCATGATTGGAATGAAAATCCATCCCTTCTAAGTAGGGGGAGGGTGCACGTTTATCACCCTTGGAACAGAAGAGATAAGCCTTTCCCACCCCAAGTTTTTCTACACAAGGCTACTAACTGTTGCTTCTACTTTTGCTTTTGTTGCAGAATTGAGATCCAAATTCTACACAAGGATGTTTCCTTTCCTGCTTTTCTATTATATAACATCCAGGTGAAGCTGCACTATTGCAGAAAGCACAAATACACATGTGGAAATAGCCCTTTCAGAAATAATACCCCACTATTCCCTTTTTTAATGGGAAGATCTGTGAAAAAACAAAGTGAAACTAGAGGGTCATGACTGTATTGTAATAGGTTCTACCAGAAGAATGGTAGATTATTATGGTTCAGCAGGTTGTATAGTGAACCTTCCCAGTGCCCAAAAGCAAGGAGAGTTTCTTACAACCACGTCAAGGCCTTCAGCTTCCTAGGAAGAGGACTATTTAATGTATTGTAAGCTGCATAGGAAGGCCTCAGCAGTTATAGGCAGCCTATAAATACGTAAGTAAATAAATATCTTGATGTTGCCCTTCCTCAATCATTTTGCAGAGAAGGGCTGTTTTTGCTGTGAAAACAAAATTCTTTGCCTTACTCTAGCAACTTTGTCCCTTCTCATCTCACAGAAAGGTGGGGGTTACAGCCTCTGAAACAGTTGGAGAGAGGAACTTTATAAAATTTATGGCAAGAGGCATTGTCTTTTGTTCTTGGTCTGGAGAAAGGTGCACATCACTCCTCCATGCAACTTTGGAAACCGAAAGACTAGCCTAGCCTGAGAACCAATGCAGTCACAAAGAAGGGAAATGTAAGCTTTCTTTCACTTTTTAATATTCTGCATATTTCAACATTTTAATATTACAATTTTAATTTTAATTTTAGAATATTAAACATTTTAATTTTCTCCATATTTCATCATTATATTCAATAAACTTTATATGATCTTTGGCACAGGTAGCTTCGTTTCTTCCAAAGTACCCTTGAATCCAAGGTGAGATATTTTGGCTGGACTAAGGCCCTGGCTTAAACATCTAAATAACTCATAAACAACCATTAGCAAGTAACTACAAGCACACAATAAATGCCTTGTATAGAAAACATCTGTTTTTCTAATAAGGCCTGTACATGTGTATGCACATGCATGCCAACGATGACTGTAGCTAAATAAGGTAAAAAGGGAAACATACCTACACATTAAGAATGCCACACTAAGCGCAAAATGTCATTTGGTTGTAAATTAAAGGAAACTTTTCTGTATAAAAGAAACAATATGTTCATTTTAAAATATGAGTACTTACATTCTCCCTTCCAGATAAAGTATTTTTTCACTTGTTGAAAATAAGCTGCTCTAGTTTGCCCAGTAACTTAACAGCAACAGCATAGGAAGAAGCCACAGTGAATTCATATACTCTCAAGAAATGGCTTTCCCTAATTATTAACTTTTCCAAGTCATACACATTTATATTGTAAGTTTCATCATTTTCTTGCATTGTCATACACTAATTGTAGAAATAATAGTTTATTCCTTCAGCTGCCAACTTAAAAATAATACGTTCATATTTACAGAGGCACGATATGCCAAAAACATCTAACAGCCTTTTATAAAAATCTGGGAAAACAAAATACCGTTTTTCCAAGTTTTGTCTAGAAACAGTACTTAGAATTGTCCAAAATCTCAGATTTACATGTTATTCATAAATCATTCATGCTTCATTGTTGGGTTGAACTCAGAGTTATTTAACCCCTGAAGAAGCCAGAGTTCCATCCTACACAGTAACAAACCATAAGCAGGTAATTCCTGGGTTATTAATTGAAAGCTGACATGATGAGCACACAGTAGGCAACACGTTTCCTGCTACTTAGCCATAATTCCAATTAAACAACCTATTTTGTTACACACAAACCAGAAACTTGTGTGTTCATCAACTCAGAGTTTAAGTCAGATGACAGTTCTAGTTTCTATGTATGCCTATTCCAGCTTTCCCAAGACAGACTTCTTTACACCAAACACTTGTCTCTAGATGGCCATTCCTGTACTGCACCCAACTGGACCTGATTTCTACATTCTACCAATAACTTCTTATGGTAACCCTCTTCCAATGATCTCTCCCGATACTAGCCTCGATTCTTCACTAAAGAACTCTACATGTTCAGGATGCTATTGCTGGTATAAAACTGCTTAAGTGACAGACTTTCTCAGCCAAACAGTATCATACAAAATAGCAAAATGAGAACAGAGATTTACTACTACATCATAATACAAAACATTTTTTCCATTCTTCTCTCCCAGCTCCTGCCCAGCTGTTTGAACAAACTAACAGGGAAGAACAGAGCATCTTTTGCAAATCCACATATGCAAAATATTAGAATTCCACGGAAATTCTCTCAAATGAGAAAGCAAGAAAAGGGATTTTTTTATGCAATGATAAATTGGAGATATATAAAAGGTCAGCAGTGTTGTCCAAAATAAAAGATCAAGAGACTACACTTGGTAAATGAGCCTGAGTACCACATGACATGTTCACGAGATACACAATAAACAAACGATTACACAATTTTACAAATGATGATGAAAGCTGTGCAGAAAGCCCTGATAATTTGTATCACAGTCTGATGGAACATACTATGTTGAAATTTTTGTAAACCGAAGAGTACACTGCATTTTTTGAAAAAATCTAAGAAATCATGAGGATGAAATTTGCTTAGCTGTATCTCCTGGCAGATCACAACAGCATTTAGAAAGCCACTTTAAAAAACAACATGAAACAAAAGTCAGTATTAGGGATATCAGTATTTCATTATACCACATGAAAACAGTCAGATGTCAAGGATACTAACAGCATGCTGAAAGTGAACCACAAAATGTTACAGCAGGGCTCCCAAGACAGTGTCCGTAAGCACCACTGCATCCAAATGGAAACTTCAATGGCACCTGTGGACATCTTTTGAAACATTTTATCTTTTAATATACATGCATGGATTTGTATGAAATGCATATTACTTTCCTGTAATTATACATTGGCTTTAGCACCTATATTCAATTAAACAGAGTGATAATAAATGAAAGTTAGGCAACTTTTAACACATTGCAGTACTCTGTCATTTTCTTATATCATGCATAGACAAAGCAACCTTAAGGATGCAAATGCATCTATCCTAAGAGACACAGAACAAACCTTTCATATATAACTATAATAATCATCTATAATATCCCCAGTTGCTGTCACCTTCACTCAACTCTTGATGGTACAAAGAAGCTGAAAAGGTTCCAACAGCAATGACAAAATAAGGAATTTGGACCATCTCTATTGGCTCTCATTCATCACTAAGAAAGACTTTGTTGCACATGGCAGTGTTTAGGCACTATCTAGCTCAGATGAAAAAACGTCAAGCAAAATGCCCAACATTTATCTAAACACTATAATCACAGAATCATAGAACAGTATAATTGGAAGGGATCAGAAAACCATCAGGCCCTATCCCTTGCTATGCAGGACACTAATTACACCATCCCTTTTAGATGACTGTCCAAACACTTCCCAAATGTCTCCTGCAAGGGAGAGCCCACAACTTCACCAGGTAATAGGAACTGTTTTCCTATGCTCTCTTCAGTAGCATGATCTGCATGTATAGAGTCCCAGGTTAATTCCAGGCATTTCCATTCAAAGGATATCTAAGAGTAAAGCTGAAGAATGTTCCTTGTCTAAGAACAGAGGTAAGCAATAGGGTGTACAAGGACATAACCGCACTTACATACACCTTTCTTAGTCCTGCTAAAGTGTTCTACACCTCCAATTAAAAAAAAACACTGGCACCTTGGCTCACAAACTTAATCCATTCCACGACTCTCGCTGCGAGCCAAACTGGTCATGGGCCAAGTCAAATTTCCCCATCAGGTTCAGTGTAAATAAGGTTAATCCGTTCTGTAACTATTTTTTTAATCACAAAAATTTGAAGCAAAGTGACATAGAACAACAAAGATCGCGACCATCTTCCCCCACCCCCAGCATGACCATGATCATGCCCATGTTCCCTGCATGAGCGCGACTGCAGCCATAGACAGACATAATCGCGGTCGGGCAGGGAGGACGGGTGTGATCACAGCCATCTCCCCCACCCCGTGCATGATCGTGGCCATCGCCCCCCCCCCCAGCACAACTGCAATTGCGCCTGTATTCCCTGCACAAGCACGATCACAACTGTGGCCATAGACAGACGTGATAACGGTCGTGCTCAGGCAGGGAATATGGGTGTGATCGTGGCCATCTCCCTCCCCAAGCACGATCACGGCCAACTCCCCCCTCAAGCACGACCACAATCGTGCCCATGTTTTCTGCACAAACGCTATCACAATTGTGGCCATAAACAGGCACAATTGCGGTCGTGCTCAGACAGGGAGGATGGGTGCAATTGTGGCCATCTCCCCCCGCCCCCCGAGCACGATCACAGCCATCTCCTCCCACTCCCAAGCACGACCGCAATCACACCCATGTTCCCTGCACAAGCGCGACCATGATTGTGGCCACAGACGGGCACAATTGTGGTCACGCTCAAGCAGGGAGGACGGGTGCAATTGTGGCCATCTCCCCCCCTGAGCACGATCGCGGCCATCTCCCCCCCACAAGCACGACCGCAATCACGCGCCTGTTCCCCACAGGAGCGTGACCGTGATCGTGGCCATAGACGGACGCAATTGTGGTCACGCTCAGGCAGGGAGGACGGGCACGAGCACAACCATCTCCCCCCCGCTTGAGCACAACCACGACTGTGTTTCCCGCTTGGGCAGGGAAAATGAGCACAATCGTGGTTGCGCTCAGGCAGGGAAGATGGGCACAATCACAGTCATCTTCTCCACCCCCAGCACAACTGCGATCACACCCGTGCAGGGAAGATGGGCGCAATCGTGATTGCCACCCAATGCAGAGTTCACAACCTGAGGCAATTTTTTTCCGAAATTTCTGTTCACGACCCGATTTGGTTGTGAACTGAGGCATTTGTGAGCTGAGGTACCACTATACTGGCATCTGTGACTACTGTGAAACTGATTCTCATTAGTGATGAAAACTGTGGGTGCAAGAGGTGCTCAATCTTTAGGGACAGGTTCCTTGTCCTTCACCATGACTCCCATGTCAGGTTTTTTTGTAGTAGTGCCTACAAGAGTTCCTCAAATTACCTAACCTGATGTTCTACAGCGGCTGCCAATCAGGGTCATGATCCTGATCTAGAAAAACCAGTGACCTGACTTGACATCAGTTTCTTAATTCATTGCCACACTAGATGAATTAATCATATTTATTAGTCTTGGTCATTACACCTGCACATGGACAGTGCAGAACAGTGATTAGGTAACTCTGGAAGATAACTGTACCAGTGACATGGAAATCTCAAGTTACAATTCTCAAACTACAATTACATACATCAAAATAACAGCTCTTTATTAAGCTAGTATAAAATTATATCACAATGCTAGTCAGGCTTTCACTGCTGTATTCCATTCAAAGTTGTCAGGACTAAATAGGCCAGGCAAACATTTGAAGCCATGTGTTACATGAGTTGGAACCAGAATTTTTATAAATTCTTAAATTATTAGAACAAATAAATTAAAGTGGATTTTTACAACAGCCTTGAAAACAAGCCTATCTTATTAAAAAAAGAAAGTCTATAGATGTCACCAGTCTACACATTTTTGGTATATGGTCATAAGCAGCCACAGATGGCTAACATGGCAATTAATTCCTTGTGCCTATAATCAGCTTTCTAACTTACAAAACCCTTCCTGCTGGTTAGCATTCTGTCTTCCATTATCAATAGCAAAGGTATTCCACACGGAACAGAAGCTTTTTCCTATTTTGATGTCTTCTTTTTAGTATTGACTGTAGTATGCAATGCTTTCTTCATGGTGTGGGGGAGAAACAAGGGGGAGTAAAAGATATATATATCTACTACCAAGCATAAAAACAACAAAAATTGCATATAACCACTAAATTTATACATGTTACTTAAAATAAATTTTAACTTTTATGTTAAATACATACTATATTCAAGTGGCATGTACATCTAAACACTTAAGTTATATTCCAAGGAAGAACTTAGATCCATTGGAAATTCCTGTGGTTAGTTTGATGCAGCCTTGAAAGAGGCTATCCACAGATCTCCACCCAGGATTCTGTACAAATACTGGTGAAGGGAGAGACAGCAAGAAACTCTTAACTTCAAATTTCCACCATAAAAAGATGTAGCAGCAATCCATTAAGAGTTATAATAGGAAACATTAGCACTTTTTTCTCTTTCAGCTCAGGTTATCTGCAATGCATTTGCAATGATGCAAAATCCTGAACTTCCTCATGCCATTGAGCTCTTGCATGTGTATCAACCTATAAAATGCAACCTTTATCCAATGAGTTCTAAGTAACAGGATCATCATATTTAGCAAAGTCAGCAGTGTTAAAAATTTATCATCTTTTTAAAAATCTAGTTACAGTTATTTAACAAGAATTGTTCAGGAGAAAGCTGAGAATATGATTTGAGCACTATTAGAACAAAAGTTTTCAAGCAGGGCCCTGTTTTCTTTTAGGTATATACAGTCTCTAGTGGGTCAAAGATTTACAAAGAATACATGACAAGTGTCTCCCTAGAAAAGATGACAGATAATACGCACAGAATTTTTAGCTGAAACAGCTTGCAATTTAATGTACCTACACTGGAGAAAATTAAACATCAGGGCTTAGCTAAATGATGCTTTATCATTTAAAATGATCTCACATTACTGGATGTGTTTTTCATACAGCAGGAGATGTGATCGAAGTGACAATATGCTTTGAATACTCAAAATTCCTATTTAAAACAAATTTGATATTTATTTAAGAAACAGCATGATGCAGAAGATAAAACTTTGGACAGGTACAAGAAAACAGTTTCCAATTTTCAGTCAGCAAAAGAACTCACTAAACAGTTTTCCACAAGTTACAATCTCTCAGGATAATCTACCTCAGAGCTCTGCTGAGAATGAAATGATGGCACAATAAAATGATGATGCAAATGTGAAAAATCTGACAAAAAGAGCAAAAAAAAAAAAAACCAGAATGCACTAGGATAAACAACCATTGCAGTTTTTGTAAAAATAAGATGCCATGATTTTGTTCTCTTCTCTTTTTAAACTACTCTACACATCAGTAATTGTCACTTTTATAAGATTAGGAAACCATAGATTTCCTTCAATAAGTTTTTGAGGTGGGGTCTTTTAAAAGAAAACTATGCATCTTCATAGCATTACATCAATGATGTAATGTGTCCCAAGGATCACTGTAAGCCCTATGCCCCATCATCCTGGAGCTGCAATCCTAAACATAGTTACAAGAAAGAGCTACTGAATTTTACTAAACTTCTATGTAAACATGCTTAGCATAGCACTATGAATAATGAAAAGGATCAGAGTTTCTCAAACTTAAAAGTCACTCCTTGTCCTGTCCCCAGCTTGATTCTTTTGCACTTGAATTAAGTTTGGTCAGAGGCCGCAAGTGTCACCCTGTGCTTATTCTAGTTAATATACTGGAGAGCCTGGCACCCACTACTAAAGATAACCTCTGCAGAGTAGAAGGTTATTTACTTCCGTCTGGGACCCTAAACTGAGTGGAGGGCTTCTTTGGTCCTAATTCTTCCCATGTTATTTGATTCAATTGTGTGCAAGAACTAGACTAAGCCTTCCCAGCAAAAAACACATCACTTCTTGACTTGCAGAGACTCAAGTATAAATATAACACAGAGGATTACAAAATTGACAGTAACAGGGGCAATTGAGAACAATTATGAGGAAGTTGTCCAAGGTAGCTCATGAATACAGAAAACACTGCTGCGTGTTATACTCAGGACTTCCAGCAATGCTTATTCATCCTCGACTACAATAAACTCTTTCCTTCACTTGGCAATTCCACTGTGCTTCTGTGTTGATCAGACACATGCCCAATGTTATGATGCATTGTTTCCCCCTGCACACAACTCAGGTGTTACTAGGACTAATTATTCTCACTGCCTTCCTTCTACCCTCTTGCATCCTATCTGATGTTTGGAGCCAGACACAGGGGAGTTAATTCCAGCCTAGATTATCAACTGCCTGGCAAGTACTGCTTTCATCAAAGCTAGTAATATATCAGAGATGACAATGCAGAGCAAGCAGTGAGACCATTATGAAAAGCAGGCAGAAGGGAGGCAGAGGGGATAGAATATCTCCTGTGACCATGAGGGAGGGAGCTGGAAGATCCCTTTCACGGACCATGGAAACACAAGCAGTTTGGCTCGTCCTCTTTTACAAAATAAAACAAGTTACCAGCGCCCTGCAAGGTTGCCGAATCACTTCCAGGAATAATGCAGAACAATGAAATCTATTGTATGAAACGACAATTTAAATAATAATAATAATAATAATAATAATAATAATAAAGAAATATCCGTCTCACGGAGCAACTGGAAAGGAGGGAAAGAAATTCGGTAAGAGGAGCAGAATTTGACAGCCTTGCTCTCCCATATCCTCCCCCACCAGAGTCATACAACAGAGGCAACAGCGAACCAGTACAGGGACTAAGAGCAAGTGGCATCCCTCACTAAGGCGGGGGCCGTGCTCCCCACTCCCTGCAAGGCGTACGACTGGAGAGAATGAAGGGAAAAGCCGGCGTAATGCGCGGATGAGTGGAAAGGGGTGTAAAAGGCTGCCTTAACAGAAACAGTCGAGGCAGACGACGGAGAGTGCACCATCGGAGGGGTCGGGGTGGGACATGGCGGGCCGCTTGGCAGAGCGGCCGCTCCTGCGTGTGCCACGGGCTGCACGGCTATGTGCCACCCGTTTTCCCCCTGCTTAGGCCCTGCATTGCCACAGCGACTCCACTTCCTTCCCGTCTCTTACCTGTTCTTGCTGCCCGCGCAGAGCCTCCTCGCCCAGCCCGGCCTTCCGCTCCTACCCCTTTGACAGCGGCGGCAGCAACTGCAGCGTCGCCCAACTCCTGCCGCCCATAACCGAAAAGAGCCCAGCCGCCTCAAGCCCTCCCTTTTCCACTTGGAGTCGCCAAGGAAACCGAGGAGCCCGCCCCCTCCAGAGGTTGCAACAGCGGCGGCCAAACCACGCAGCAGGTCGCGCAGACTCACTCCCCGCGCCCCCTTGCGTCACGTGCGCATCAAGGACCAATGGAAATGGCTGACGGGAGTCTTGAGTGACGGGAAAGCCCTTCCTTGTGTGCAGCAGCAGCTGGAGACAGGCAGGATATGTGAGCTTTGGCTTCTTCTTACTCTGCTCTGGTTTTTGCGTCTTACCTACACGCATCCTTCTTTTTTATTTGCCGTTCTGTATGGAGTCTTTCTTCCTTTCATGAAATGGCATGAAGTGGACTCTAGTCCACGAAGAATTCTGGTATAATAAATATATTAGACTTTAACACTCTCTTTCTGCTACAGAGACTTGGACTGTTCCTTTGGAAATTGATTCTCCCATTGGTCCTCAGCAATTACGACCGTAATTGCTGGAACAGAATATTTCCTCTTTTTCTTTCTTTTCTGTACCCAGTCCCGTCCCGCGCCCTTTTTCTTGCATCGCCAAAATATATGCTTATTAAAGTAAACGGTTGCTGATCCTGAATCAAATGTGCACTCAGAAGGCAAGTGTGCACTCAGAAGGGAATGAACAAAACATATTCCTCCAGATATATGAGCCAAGGCACAAATCAAAATTGCTACATCATGCACGTGGTCAACGACTGAGCATGTGGAGGAAAAAAACCCATTTTACAGACTAGAAACATTAAGATTAGTTCAAAGCCTATGGTAAGAATCCAAGATACTTGTTGGAGTTCCCTTAAGCAGACAGCAGACAGCACACAGCCAAAGGAAGCATAAACACCCATAGAAATTATCTCCTGTTCTTTTTTTCTCAAGCACAATTTCTGTCTGAAAAGCAGGCAGAGGATTAATTAGCTTGCCTTCTATAAAGTTTAAATTATAGGTCCCGAGCCTTAGATCTTTTTGGGACCTAGTACTGACCCTGAACTTCACTGTGGTAAATAGGGCTTATTCTCTAGTGTGTCTGTTTAGAATTGCAGCCTTTTGTTCTAAGAACTTTTAATGCAGAATTTTATCAGCTGGTTGCTCTCAGAGTTGTTAATTTTCTATTACTTTGCTTTTTTTTAGTTTCAGTATTACTTTATGAATGCTTAATATGTTTAGTATTTTATTGAAAATTTTATCGAATAACAAAGTGAATTCTATCCATATCTACTCAGAAGTTACGTTATGTTAGTTGCGAAGTTGTGTCTGACCCATCACAACCTCACGGACGATGTTCCTCCAGGCTCTCCTGTCCTCCACCATCCCTCAGAGTCCACCTAAGCTCACACTGACTGCTTTAGTGACTCCGTCTAGCCACCTCATCCTCTGACGTCCACTTCTTCTTTTGCCGTAAATTGTTCTCAGCATTAGGGTCTTCTCCAATGAGTCCTTCCTTCAGTATCTGGCCTTCTAAAGAGCAGTCAGAGTTGATCTCCTCTAAGACTGACTGGTTTGATCTCCTTGCAGTCCAAGGGACTCGCAGGAGTCTCCTCCAGCACCACAATTCAAAGGCCTCAATTCTTTGGCACTCAGCCTTCCTTATGGTCCAGCTTTCACAACCATACATTGCAACTGGGAAAACCATAGCCTTGACTATATGCACTTTTGTTGCCAGGGTGATGTCTCTGCTTTTTAGTATGCTGTCTAGATTTGACATAGCTTTCCTCCCAAGGAGCAAACATCTTTTAGTTTCTTGACTGCAGTCACTGATCTTGGAGCCCAGGAAAATAAAATCTGTCACTACTTAATTCAATGATACTCATACCTAGTTAGGAGCTATAGGATTGTAGCCTAACTGTAGTACATGCATAAACTACTGATCCTGAAGTAGACATGATAAATGGGTCACAAAAAAGAACACTAGTGATTTATGGACATTATTCTTAAGAGAGAATATGTACAAACCTAGGTTACTGAATGCTTTGAAAAACAATATAACCATGCAAAGGGTAACATTTGTAATGTTAGATTCTTCACAGTGCAAAAATGTGAGTTTCTTCTCTCTGCACAATTTAGATAAAAATTAACTGCTCTTTAAGCTAATAGAGGTGATCTTTGTGAAGGTCAAATGGTGCAAAACAATCCTTTTTAAATCAGTGAGGGCATTGGACTTCAGTGAGAAGTGGATGGTGAACAGGATCTCTGCACCCTGAATCTCCAGAGATAAGATAACAAACAAATAAGTTTGTACAGATGTGGATTATTTTCTGAATTTGCAATTAGCAAAGAAGGATAGAAGTTCTGAGTTACGCTGCCGATGGGTTTAACAATTGGGACACATCAATGTCAATTTCTCAACAACTCTATATTGATGTAATCCTAAATACTGCAAGTCCTCTCTAAATAGTTGACTAATAAGAATATATATTGTAGGTCATAGTGTAGGGCAGCAATCTTAAGCATGCTTTCAACTCAATGGAATATGCCTAACAAGAATATACCAAGAAATATGGAAAACAAAACAATGGTCCATCAACGGGAAATGGAAATGTTCACTACATATTCCAGTCCCCAGAAAGGAGATGCGAAGGAATACAGGGACCAGAGCACAGCACACCAGCTCATTAGCCCATTAAGTGTGGTAGGAGGAATGCAATGAAACTTGAAAAGAGTCAGATTGGCTTAAAAATGAGCCAAGGTATTGTCCCTCCTACTTTTTTTAATAAAAATACTCATGCGAGACAAAAAGAACTCACTAGGATTAAATTTGCTTCCCTAAGCCATAGCCAGATCACCGGTTCCCTGTCCCATGCCCATGGCTGCTTTTAAGAACATCAACACAGCAACAACATTATGAGATTGAATTACGGCTTTCTCGTCCCGTGTCAAATGGGGCTCTCAATGTTCATCTTGGCACACAAACACCAAATACTTGACCATATCAGACCTAATTTAGATATTTTCATCTGTGTAACTAAGGTTCAGTATATTTAAGAAGCAATGTTAAGCATGTTGAGAAAGAAAAATGTCTACGATTCAGTGTGTCTCTGAGCCAGTGCATTCCGTGTCTCCATTCTTTCCCTTTGTTGTCTTCCCTATTAGCAATTAAATTCATGACTGTTAGTAACTATTAGGTCCTTGCAGGTGGGAAGAATTGCTTTTGAATGGTGTAAGGAGCCATGTACACCAATGAAGGGGGGATGATGATGATGATGATGATGATGATGGAAGCATGTGGATAACTTTTACTATTTCATATATTTACCATTTCATATATCTCATGGGTAGGTAACTTTTGCAGGCTCTAAGCATATGTTAGATCAGTCACTTTTGTCTTATTAGCATAAACTTGTCAACCCTGGTCTTTCTCAATAGCTTATATTTTCCTCCTTTGCCTATCTAGTATGACTTAGCAAGGCAATGGAGCATCTTCAGATAATCTGTGATGTTTCACCATTGCCCAGATAAGCAATCTTGTTTACTTTTCAGTAGGAACAACCTCAAGCTTTCTACTCAAATGTTACTTCTGCAATTGAAGGCTTTTGTGATTCAGCAGTTTCAGCCAGGATCCAGAAAGACAAATTTCAAAGATCATATTTATTTCCATCTTTCCCTTCCAAAGATGTCTAGATTAACAGTTCATATAACTGGAGGAGAGTTGAGAGCACTGGATGTTTTTGTGATTATTACTATTATTTTCACATCCCACCATTTTCCTCATTTAAGGAACTCAAGTTGTCCACATCTCTGTTTTAGCCTCACAACTGCTATGAAGTAGATTAGGGTTGGGTTAGTTCCAAAGTCATAGGCTTCATGGCTGAGTGGGGACTAGAACCCAGATCTCACAATTGCTAGTCCAGCACTATAATCACTACACCACACTGACTTTCTCTTTTTTGGAGAAGCAGGATAATTGGAGCATAGCAATCCCAGTAGTCCTGATACCATTCTTCCTCTGCTAACTCTGAGCCCTTTAATAAAGATTCATCTCTAAAGCCAGTTCATCACTGAAATAGGATGCTGGCTGTGGAATGATGGAACTTGTAGGACTTTTTTCTGTCTAAAAGTGCTTAGGATTGCACCCTTAACCTCAATTTAAGTCTCCAAATTTCTCTCTGTAGATCCTTCCATTCTAGCCTTTGCATTGCCCAGTCTATGCTGTTCACATTTTTATCTTACTACATCCCTGGCAATCTCTCCCTTTTCTTATCTGACATCATTAATTTTTCTGCCTCTCTCTCACTTTCTCAGTCTAAAGATTTATTATAGCAGGTATTCAGGATGTATAATAAGTGTGTCTGCCTCATCATCTCCTTTTTCTGTATAAATGTTGCATATTGATCCCTATATTATAAAATAAAGTACTTTTTACTTTACCCTAAGCCTCCATCTATATTCTGTATCTCTGTCTATAGTCTAACTCCATATAAGGGCAAAGTGTAATCTCCCTGTAACACACTTCAGCTCTAAGCCCAAAAACTAAGAACTAAGATTCCATTTTGAATACATAAGTAAAAATAGTTCTCCCTCCCACCCCCATAGCCACTTTCTCTTCATTATGCATAATTACAGGTTTGGTCCAGATAGTCTGTAGAGGTTAAGCTTAAGATAAAATCAAACTTGCATCTTTCAATGTCTCTCAGTACCTAGAAATATGTAATTCTCTCGTTCCATTCTGTATAATAGGTCTTCATGCTTTCTTTCATTTGTTGCATGCCCCAGGGCTTTACCATACAGATGGTAAATGTAAATAAAATTGAAAGAAATGTAGTTCAAATGGTTTTTACAGCGAGAAATGGCAGCAATGATGGATGAGAAATGGCCTGAAATGGATAAGAAATAGCAGTAAACCTCTCAGGAAGGACCATATTGGAAAACATACTGCAACTAGGAAGTCCCTTATTTTGAGGTGCTATATGATGGTCTGTTCCAAAATGCCATTAATCAGACTTTCTTAAAATTTCTTAGAATGAAATTTGAACCAGGTAACTTCATTGCCATTTTTCCACAAGAGACATGGAGGGCAGGAGATAGAAGGTGAGAATGTAGCCCAAATTAAACAGTAGAATTGAGACATATTTTACTTTTTTATATGATACTATTCCAAATTCCAAAAAGGAATGAGGACAGAAGGAAAAACTCTCCCTCTCAGCAATACATACTCCTACGGAGATTTAAGAGCATAATATACTTTTATCTACAAATGCACCATTTCTTCACATTTTACTTCATGTAGCGTATGCAAGACTAAATCAAGAGTCATGTTCATACAAAATAAACTTCACAGGTAGGACTTTGTGAGCTTTTTAGCATTATTCCATCGAGACGGCCTCAGTACTGATGGGTGTTTTCATAGTTATTATCTTAAATTGCTGCAGAAATGTTTTAAAACCATTATGTAAGTTTTCCTTAAGGCTTGTTCTTGTGATACTTCTTTCCTTTTTCTGTTCCATTGATTTAATAATGATCTAATTCTTTGGCAAAACCACACAGTGTTCACTTGAAGTAGGAAATAAAATAATACGCTCCATTTTAATGCTACTGTCAATGTTACTGAATTCTGTGCATTTTCTTGCATTTCTTTTATGACTAATAGGGCTTAGGTGGAACTCAAGAACATAACAAGGTCTCTGTTGGATCCTATCTGGTTCAGCATTCCATTTCCCATAGTGGCCAGTCCTATGACCATAAGAAGTAAAGAAGAAAAAGCAGTTAAGAAGTAGTTAAGAAGTAAAAGATGCTCCCCAGCAACTGGTACTGAAAAGTATTCTGTCTCTGGACCTGGAGGTAGCATATAGCTATTATGACCAGTAGCCATCGATAGTGTCACCCTGCATGAATTTGTCTAGCCCCCCCCGTTAAAGCCATCTGAGTTGATGGCCATTACCACTTGGGTAGCACATTCCAGAGGTTAACACTGGTATGAAAAAGTGCTTCATTGCATTTGACCTGAATCTCCTGCCATTCTGTTTCAGGGGTTGAGTTCAGGGTCCTGTTATTGTTGTTAGTCACAAAGTCGTGTCTGACACATCACGACCCCATAGACAACATTCCTCCAGGCCTTCCTGTCTTCCACCATCCCCTGGAATCCACTTAAGCTCACACCAACTGCTTCAGTGACTCCATCTAGCCACCTCATCCTCTGCCGTCCCCTTCTTCTTTTGCCATCTATTGTTCCCAGCAGGGTCCTAGCATCATACAAAAGAGGCAGAACTTTTTATCTATCCCACATCCTCACTTACCTGCCCTTTCTTTTGCCTGCCCCCTCTTCTATCCCCACGTACCATATTCAGGAAAGTAGCAGCTCCACTTTTAGACTCTTTGGCACTTATTTTGCACAAATTTTATGCAAATGTTTGGGAGCATCTTGCCCTAATACATCTAATTAAGTTTCAGTTTTTAAAAATTCAGAAAACCTTCCTAATGAGCCAAGAGCTTCCGTGCATAAGGAATAAGTGGGGAAAGCACACATATACTTTTGGTTTGGTGGCCATGTATCCCACTTTACAGAAAACAGTCCTTTGTTTGAATGCATCCTCTACTTGAAGGGCTATCCAGTCCGAGTCCAGTATAAAAAAATCCTAAGAAGGGAGAGCAAGAGGATGTTAGAATTGTCAATCAACCATTAGCATCTGGAAAACCGACTAGTGAGATGAGTTATATTTCTAATTTAAGTATATAACTATTTCTAAATTTGAATATATAAGTTAACATTCACATTTTGAAACAGATTTCTGGCCTGTTTTGTCTTCTTTTTTTGGTAATGCATAAACATCAACCCTACTTTTTGGTGTGTGGGAGAGCCTCATTGCTTGATGGAACCCTTAACTTACCACATATTAGTACATGTGGCAAGAAAAAATATATCACTATATATCACTGTAACACTATGAAGGAACTGCCAGATGCAGGCTGAGTAGGTTGTGCTTTCTGGGAGGAATTAGGAAATGGTGGAGGGCAATACGCACTGCTTCTGGCCTTAGAAGTGACAGGCCTCAGCCAGAGATAGTTCAGTGGGAAAGGCTTTGTTTAAGAACAACGTAGGTTTGTTTGGAAGGCAGCGTCTGTCAGAGTCTGTTGAATGCAAACCATAAACTTTGAACTCAACACTTTCATTAATGCAGATGAAAGAGCATATCTGTGGTAGAAACTTTACGAAAGAACAAGCAGCCATCAGGACCCTGGTTGTCTTCACTGGGCTTAGGACTAAAGCTTCTACTGTTCCTAATTATTCTGGGACACTGCTGCAGCCCAGACAATAGTGAAGAAGACTGGGAGACAAGCATTACCCCATCTTTTATCGTGTTCTCTAAATATGAGATGTCTGGAGCTAGAAGAAGCTTGGCTTTGCAGTGCAGGCTTTGTTATACCAGCTGCCTTCAGCAAAACCTTTTGTACTGAATGCTTTCAGCACCAATTTGCCCAGCTCATGACTGATGTCATAAAAGCTGCCAGCTGTACAGCTTCTTCATTTTTCTGGTGATAGTGGCTGGTTCTTTACATGCTCAGCTGAGCAAACATACATTAAACACATGCAACCCCCCCCCCACGCGCACACATTGCCTTAAAAAGATAGATGCAGAAGCTTGCTTAAACAATCCACCATCCCCAGTGGTTGGTGCATCAACACATGCCAATTATACTATACTTTATACTATATCAGGATTGAGGCAGCATGATGTGATAAACAATACCAAAACCATAAGGTACTAAAATGACTCCCGCTCACCTGGCTATTCTGGTCTGCTACTTTGGTCTCAACATCCGTTGTGAAAACACACAGAGAATGGCACTCCTGAAGTCATTACAGAACATTTTGTCCCCACATATCTTTTCTCCTGACCTTTTTTGAGAATTGCTGTGCTAGTATAGCTTTAAGAGAATTCTGAGTTAATCAGATCATATTAATACATTGCCCAGAGATTCCGGCTAAATGGAACTTGTTATATAAAGGAAAGGAAGAGACTGGTGGACTATGCAGAGTTGTGTAGTCTTATGTTTTCCTTTCCCTTCTTTTCCTTGAAGTTTGCTTGTTAGATCTTCCTGCATTTAACTATGCCCACATTCATCCTCATGCCTCACAGTCCTGCCTGTCCTGTGGCTTTCATGGACCTCTTTAGCTAAGTGTAAAAGCTGCAGGCAGTCCTGCGTGCTTCCCATTCTACTAATAGCTTTCCTCTTTCCTGCCAGGGTCCCCACAAATACTAAAGCAGCTCTCAGCAAGAGTTTCACTATTAAAAAAGCAAAGAACAGAGAGGCAAGAAAGCAAATTACAAAAAGATGTATGTGCATACATACTAACAAAGCAGCACACACTAACAAAGCAGCAGCCTGGGTGTCTGTTTACTCAGAAGTATGATGTTCCAGAAACTGAAAATATTATACATGTAATTTTATTTCCAAGATGAACATTGGGAGACATTTATAAACACACTGCCAGATGCCAGATCATGAGGGAGAAGACACATAGCTAAAAGACACAAGGCAAAACCCATTAAAGCAAATGGAAATCTGTGCAATGTGCTATGTATGAACTGGTGAGTTGTCTTTCTCCAGTATCTAGGAGCAGGGCCAGTTCACTCTCAGGTAGAATGCGGCAGCCGGAGAAGATGCTGAAGGACGAGGAGTGGTGGTAAAGTGGTGGAGGGCAGAGCTGCATGTGTGCCTCTTAAGCTAGCGGCAAGGGCAGACAGCACTGGAGTAGGAGTCATCTTCCAGTCTGGTCTGGGACACTGTGGGGCGGGGAGACAGCACCCTCTTGTCCTCAGCCTCAGACATCCCATGCCAGCCCTGTATAGGAGGTATAAAAATAGACCAGTAGGGAAAAACCCATAAAACTACCAAAAACTCAGTAGCTGTTGAAACATTTTAAACTATTCCAACTGAATGTGTATAAAATTGTTGTCCAGTACAGAAAGGCTTCTGTATCTTTTTTAAAAAGTCTTTATGAAATAAAAAGAGCAAGCCCCTCACCCCCATCACATGAATTCTGGAAAAGGAGCATGCCACCATAGACAGTATCACATCTGAAAACAAAAACTTGATCATCAAGTAAGTTTGGTAAGAAAAAGATTTGAGGCAGCAGGGAGGAAAACAGTGGATATTCCAGAGTGATTCCAGAGAGAGGGAGCGAGAGAGCACTATCTCATGCTAATGAAGCTCCTACAAAGAAAGTTCTTGGCTTCTAATGATTAAAAATAGATTGTTGCTACCAGCAGCTTTAGAAGCTTAACAGAGATACAATAAAGAAGGAAAAGGACCAAACAATGGAGGGGTCCAAGAAGCTTGAGCCCCTGGCTACCTGAGAGGCTGTGGTTTGTGCCATGGAAGAAAGGAGAAATAGACACTCATGCTGTTTCCCACTGGTGCACTTCCCCTGGCCCAGTTCTCAATGCTGTGGGCTGGTGGGGAGGAGGCTGAGTGCAGGATGCGAGAGGTTTTCCTTCCAGTCCATGCTGCAGCTACGCAAAGGGAACTGAGGGCTTGGCTTGGCCTGCCACTGCAGTTGCAGACAGCCTTGGGCTGGCTGAGGACCGAGGCACCAAGTGCAGGGGCAGCCCTGTAGGGGCAGCCACATACTCACAAGGGTGCCTCTGTAATGGCATTACCTGTGGGGGGATCACTGGGGGACTGGCAATAACAGGAATAGGGTTGTGGGATGGGGAAGGGAAGAGCACATGCATGCAGGAGGAGCTAAGATGAGTTTGTACCCAGCAGTAAGGTGATGCATACTTCTTCCCTGGGGTGGGCCATGGAATTGCAGCCCAGCTCAGGGGCTGTATACTGGCACCATTCCTAGGAGAGCAGGGAACCATGCAAATGGTACACACCATGGCAAGATTTACCCGTGCTCCAGCGATACCTCCCCTTGTCAAAGAGTCTCCCAACATGCTGGCCAGAGTGCAAATTGGACAGCAAGCAGACTGCCCAATTAAGAAATCCTTCCATGTACAGTACCATGTCAAACTCCAAGCTGTAACCAATCAAGCTGTGGCCAAGTTAAAGTCCATAACTCTCTCTGCATATGATGTGGTTCACCTGGAACAGCAACAGTGTTGGGCACTCCAGGTACAAACGTATTGTTATACTCTCCCCAGTTCTCCAAGCAATGAGAAAATCCAGAGACACAACTACCCAGTGCACAGATTTAGTATCCTCAGCAAAAAATGCACATTTGTATTGTTCTTGCTCTCAAGCAAGGCTGCAATATAGCCCAGAAGACAAATTAATTAGGTATAATGAAGGCACTCCCTGAACATTAATTACCAAGATCTTGTGACGTTGAAGTTTGTAACTCATTAAAACTATAGACCTTTTTGGTGTCTGCCCTAGATGCCTTTTGCACTTAGAAACAATTTCTACTTCTGTTTTTCCAGTACAAACAAATGGTTGTGCTGCTATTCTATGTGAATACCCAACAGGTTTCCAGTTTCTCTTGTATCTGCTGAAAAGGGCAGGACATGGCAAAACCCACAATAGCCAAAAAGACAGCAAGCTCTGAAGTGAACCCAGGCTACATCCTTCTCAAGTGATCGGGAACGGCAGAGGCAGGAAATTAGAAGCATGTTGAATTAATCACATGATGCTCTGATTAAGAGGCATGGGGGACTGTTATCATGTGATAGCTAAAACACAGCTACAGTTTCACAGTGATTCTTTGGTACATGAGAAATCTGAATGGACAGAGGGTGCTGATGAGCAGGATCATTACTACTTTGTTGTTAGTCACAAAGTCGTGTCCGACCCATCGCAACCCCATGGACAACATTCCTCCAGGCCTTCCTGTCCTCCACCATCTCCCAGAGTCCACCCAAGCTCACACCAGCTGCTTCAGTGACTCCATCTAGCCACCTCTTTCTCTGCCGTCCCCTTCTTCTTTTGCCATCTATTGTTCCCAGCATTAGCCTCTTCTCCAGTGAGTCTTCCTTCTCATTAGGCAGGCAAACTAGTGGAGTTTCATCTTCAATATCTGGCCTTCTAAAGAGAAGTCAGGGTTGATCTCCTCTAGGACTAACTGGTTTGATCGCCTTGCAGTCCAAGGGACTCGCAGGAGTCTCCTCCCACACCACAATTCAAAGGCCTCAATTCTTCGACGCTCAGCCTTCCTTATGGTCCAATTTGCACAGCCATACATTGCAACTGGGAAAATCATAGCCTTGACTATACGCACTTTTGTTAGCAAGGTGATGTCTCTGCTTTTTAGTATGCTGTCTAGATTTAACATAGCTTTCCTCCCCAGGAGCAAGCGTCTTTTAATTTCTTGACTGCAGTCCCCATCTGCGGTGATCTTGGAGCCCAGGAAGTAAAATCTGTCACTACCTCCATTTCTTCCCCATCTATTTGCCAGGAAGTGAGAGGACCGGATGCCATGATCTTAGTTTTCTTAATGTTGAGTTTCCAGCCAACTTCTGTGCTCTCCTCCTCCACCTGCATCAAGAGGCTCTTTACAGCGTTGCCCTACTCCTTTCTCAATTTGAACCAATCAGTGGTTCCATGTCCAGTTCAGTTCTCACTGTTGCTTCTTGACCCGCATATAGATTTCTCAAGAGACAAATAAGATGGTCTGGTACTCCCATTTCTTTAAGAACTTTCCACAATTTGTTGTGATCTACACAGTCAAGGGCTTTAGCACAGTCAATGAAGCAGATGTTTTTCTGGAGCTCCCTAGCTTTCTCCATGATCCAGCATATGTTGGCAATATAATCTCTACTTCCTCTGCCTCATTGAAATCCTGCCTGTACTTCTGGTAGTTCTCGGTCCACATACTGCTGGAGCCTAGCTTGTAGGATTTTGAGCATAACTTTGCTAGAATGTGAAATTAGTGCAATGGTGCGGTAGTTTGAACATTCTTTGGCATTGCCCTTCTTTGGGATCAGAATGTAAACGGACCTTTTCCAATTCTGTGGACACTGCTGAGTTTTCCAAATTTGCTGGCATATTGAGTGTAGCACTTTTACTGCTTCGTCTTTTAGGATTTTAAATAGCTCGGCTGGAATACTGTTGCTTCCACTAGCTTTGTTGTTGCTCAGACTTCCTAAGGCCCATTTGACTTCACATTCCAGGATGTCTGGCTTGAGGTAAGTGACCACCCTATCGTGGTTATCGGGGATGTTCAGCTCTTTCTTGTATAGTCCTTTTGTGTAATCTTGCCACCTCTTCTTAATCTCTTCTGCCTCTGTTAGGTCCCTGCCATTTTGGTCCTTTATCATGCCCATCTTTGCATGAAACGTTCCCTTCATATCTCCAATTTTCTTGAAGAGATCTCTGGTCCTCCCTATTCTATTGTTTTCTTCTATTTCTTTGCACTGTTCATTTAGGAAGGCATTCTTATCTCTTCTAGCTATTCTCTGGAATTCTGCATTCAATTAGGTGTATCTTTCTCTTTCTCCCTTGCCTTTCGCTTCCCCTCCTTCCTCAACTATTTGTAAAACTTCCTCAGACAGCCATTTTGCTTTCTTGCATTTCTTTTTCTTTGGGATGGTTTTAGTTGCTACCTCTTGTACAATGTTGCGAACCTCCGTCCATAGTTCTTCAGGCACTCTGTCTATCAGATCTAATTCCTTAAACCTATTTGTCACCTCTGCTGTATATTCATCAGGAATATGATTTAGGTCATACCTGAGTGGCCTTGTGCTTTTCCCTACTTTCTTCAATTTAAGCCTAAATTTTGCAAGAAGATGCTCTTGATCTGAGTCACAGTCAGCTCCTGGTCTAGGTTATTGACTGTATAGAGCTTCTCCATCTTTGGCTGCAGAGCACATAGTCAATCTGATTTCTGCGTTGACTGTCTGGTGATGTCCATGTGTAGAGTCATCTTTTGGGTTGTTGGAAAAGAGTGTTTGCTATGATCATCATATTCTCTTGACAAAATTCTACCAGCCTGTGCCCAGCTTCATTTTGTGCTCCAAGGCCAAACTTGCCTGTTATTCCAGTTATCTTTTGGCTTCCTACTTTAGCATTCCAATCCCGCATGATGATAAGGACATCATTTTTGGAGTTAATTCTAGAAGGTGTTGTAGGCCTTCATAGAACCAGTCAACTTCAGCCTCTTCAGCACCAGTGGTTGAGGCATAGACTTGGACTACTGTGATGTTGAATGGTTTGCCTTGGATTCGAACTGATCACTACTACTGTGAACAAAAATAAAACACATCAGTTATAAAAAGAATGCACCACATTCGGAAGTTTATGTACACTGATACAATATTGATGTGCAGCATAACTGCATCAAGAATATGGGATTGAGGAAACTTCCTAAAACAAGGATCCACTGAGCTGCTGTAAAATGTAACCTTTTATAGAGGGATTTACTCTTTTTAATTACTAGGGTTAACTACTATTACTATATAACAACCTTCTCCCAAATGGTTTTACTGATTTACTGTTGTGAGTCACTCTGAGCTTTCTAGAACTGGGCGTATAACATTACTGAGGACTGAGAGTAAATAGAAGGGTAAGCTCCCTTGAGTTTAATGGGATTTACTCCCAGGTATCCTGGTCATGGACCAGGACCCTGAACCTTCCTCCTCAGAGGATATTAACCCCTTGTCTCCTAACTCTGCCAAGATGAGGTATCAGAATGTTTCCATCAAAAAGACTCCTTTGCACCCAGAGCATGGTGTTAATTATCCTGAGACTTTGAGACTCAGGTCTTGAGCATACTAGCCATTCCTATATCATCATAGCTTAAGAATGCTAAAACAGGCCAGACCCCTTTAAGAGACCAAGCTTTAGTCAGCCAACAAACCTTAAGTCTTCAATCTCCAATTTAAAGCTCAGTCTTGCTGTGTTGCTTGTTGGAGCAGCATACAAACATACATACAAATAGGGCTTTCAGACCCATTCTGAACTTTCCATAGTGCAGAACTCTTTCTGTCTTGCTTCCTGAGAAACCTGGTGCCTGCTCAGGAGATTCCTGCAGCTCAAACTATACCACAGAGCATAATCAGAACCAATGGCCGGAAACAGGGCAGGGTATTTGATTGCAGCTTAAAGTTCTCCTTTGGTCCCCTCTGTTTGGTCCAGAAGATTCAGCTGGTGCAAAATATGGCAGCCAAATGCTGACTGGTTTGCCTGGCCATGTACATAGTACACCAGTGTTGAAACAACTGCACTGGCTACCTATTGACTCCCAAGCCAAATACAAGGTCTTGCTGTTGGCCTTCCCAAATACAGACCTGCATAATCATTATGATCATGGAAGAGATCTTGCGATATGTGATTTTGCCCATTTCATGGAATTACCTCCACTTTAGCATTTGGGGGGGGGGGTGCCAATTAAAGATTTACTTCTTTACTGAAGCCTTTCCTGATTGAGTGTGCTGCCCAGGTTGTTTCCTAGTAATTATGGGGTTGTGTTGATTTTAATGTATGTATTAATGCTTTGCCTTAATGTCTTATATACACATTTTAGCAATCATTTTACACAGAGAGAGAGACACACATACACACACTGTGTTCTAATATATATCATAATTAATTTTATTGTACTTAATTTTCTTTTATAACAGTTATTTTAAAATAGGGCCAGCAATATATAAATCTATGAAATAAATAAAGCTTTTTCCACTTTTCCATTATTTCCATTTATTTATATGTTTCCAATAGGGGGATATGATGTAATAAATATCAGGACATTTGGTTATTCATTTAAATCTCTTTTTTTAAAGTATATGAAAACATCCCTGACTGAAAGATGTGGGAAATATATGAAAATGCCTTATAAGGAACCAGCCTCTGCTGCTTCTACTCTATCATTGTCTAGTCTAGCTGGTATCAGGATAAACTACATGTTTAATTTCCTTAACTCAGATCAAACTATTGGTGGCAACTCTCCAGGGATCTTTCCCCATTGCACTGACAGCCACTGTGGTGTAGTGATTAAAAGTATGTATCTGTGACTCAAGAGATCTGGGTTCTACTCCCCACTCAACCATGGAGCCAGTTGGGTGACTTTAGCCCAAGCTACCTCACAGGATTCTTGTTGCAAGGATAACGTTAAGAAAAAAAGGTAGGAGATAAATCTAATGAATAAATAATCTGCTCCCGGTTCTATTCCATTGGTCATGCCAGGGATTGGACATGGAACGTGTTGCATGCAACTCATGTTTATGGCTTTATGGTTTGTTCACATTGTCACCACTGGGCAGTTCCCTCCTTAGAGGGGGACAGGATTCTAGGAGGGACTGTGCCATGCAAGAAAAGTGTTGCTCCCTTCACCATGTGCTGTGGCACCAGTTCTGCTCTGCTCCCTTCTCACAAGCACCATGGGTCAACCCCCTGTTCTTGTGCCAGAGCACTTCTGGCCCAACCTTTTCCCCATTTTGTGGACATGGTAAAGGATGAGGAGGGTCAGACCCAAAGCCTTTCTGCACGAGCCTCTGATGCTCTACCATCTTTTTGTCTCCTGTGTTAGAGAGGGAACTGCCACAGAGAGATCCACGGGCCATGTGGGAGGGAGTGCAGAACAGATATCAATCTCTGAAGTCACAGCTTTGTTGACATCTGAGGAGGAGATCCATCCCTCCATTGGCTCCAGAATGAAAAATGTGTCCATTAAATGTTTGTTTAATCGATTTATTAACAATATGTATTTATAATGCATTCCTATAGGATTGCCACTTGACAGGCAGAGTGCTCAGAGGGGGGAGCCCTATCAGCAGCAGTCTGGCAGAGTAAGAAGAGGATGCAGGTGAAAACACCACTGTCATCCCTTCTTTTCTTGCATTCACACAGATGAACTGCTATGGCTAACTTACCCCTTGCTGGAGCAGACTGGGAATGTAAAAGCTTTGGGATCCTGCAGATCCTGACCTCTCTTTCTTCCCCCACGCCATATTCCACACACCAGTATGCCCCCTTTCCTCTCATTGCAGCTTCTCACAGTTGCAAGTGAAGCTTCCTCCACTGACTGGAGCTCCTTCTCCATGGTCATGGCACTGTAAATCAGGGGACCTCCACCATTCCTTCAGTGTTCTTTGTTTTTAGCTGTTTTAAACTTCTCAGCATTTTAATTTTTTGGGTGATATTTTACTGTAATTTTATTAACCTTGTTTTATGGATTGTTATCAACTGCCCACAGAGCTTTGGCTAAGGGGTAGTATAGAAATGAAATTAACAACAACAACAACAATAATTCTGTGTTGTTATAGGATAGGGCTGTTATCTATTTATTAATCAATAATTATACTAATTACAGAAATTAATGTAAGTATAATTATACTAATCAAATTGTACAAAACTCTAAGTGGTTTACATATGAAAATATTAGCAATAATTAAAATAGACTATTAAAATCTATAACAACTAACTAAATGACTAAATGAGCAACGGAAACAAAGAAACAGTGAGAGCCAGTGTGGGGTAGTGGTTAAACAGACAGGTCTGGGACTCAGGCAATCTGGGTTCTAGCCAATGCACAGCCATGGAATCAACTGGGTGACTTTTTGCCATAACAACATCTGGCAATAATTCCCCTGATAACATTTTGGCCACATCGCATCAACATGGAAATTCAGAACATGAGACTTCTGAACAATATGGAAATATTATTTATAAATATAAATAAGCTCTGTGAGATGCCTTTTGTTGTTTAATAAAATAAGCCATCTATTACTTTGATAACTACTGTATGAGAGTTCAGAAAAACTATTTTCTTAATGACAAGAAATGTCAAAATATTGAGCACTTGGGTAATAGGATTAGGCACAATCTTTTACCTGCTTACCTGCAAGTTAGCCTCACTGAGTTCAGTAGGGCTTACCAACAGTGGGTCGCCTGATTGTGGGAACTGGCCCAATATAAGGCAGCATCAAATTTCAGGCAGGACAGTTTAAGGGAAGAAATGGCACAGCCCAGACCTAATAATTAACCCTTTCCCCTGCTGCTGCTTCTCCAACCCAAATCACTCCATCTGGCCACTCCTCTCTCAGTTAAAAACAACAACAGTAAACAACATTTAGTTTATCTCTCCTGCAGCAGCATTTAAACAGCAAGGGCAAAATTGCCTTTCCAATTAGATTTTCCCCCTCTCAAGCTCTTTAGGACTATATTATACACCCATGCTTGTAGCATGGAGTCACACTCTGGCTTGTAAATTAGACTGCATGGGCAGAGAGACAGGAATCATCAGCTTAACCCTTGTGTGCAGCGTAGAGAGAAAAATATAACTTGATGGTGCATAGCTGTCAATTTCCTTTGGACTGCGTTTGTTCTTTGATAGCTCTGCTTGTAATTCAAGCTGCAAAGCAGTCACAAAGCCTGGCAAGTGTATCCATTAATCAGGACTTCACTTCATTCATCTGGATTCAATTTCTGAACTTTCCAGTCCAGCAACTGCATCACATGTCACAAGTCTTCCATCTGCCTCCAAAATAACATCATCAGATAGTGAAAGAGGAAAAACAAACAGCACTGACAAAGCAGAGAAGCAACCAACACTATTTGGATGATACCATTCTTATCTCCAGTACTTTTAATTAGGTACATTAATTAGAAAACACACCCACATTTACTCAAGAGTGACTGTATTATGGATGCCTTTTTCACTGGATTTTGGCAATGAGTTTAATGAGCTCATGACTTCTGTGTTATAAATAGCCGTTTATTAAAAGGGAGGAACCATAATATGTGTGTGTGTGTGTGTGTGTGTGTGTGTGCTGACTGGGTGTTGATCGGTTCAGCCTTGATGAACAGGAAATAAGAATAGCCAGTTTTCCATTAAAATTAATTACTTTTGGAAAAGTAATTAGGCAATATACAAGAGATACTTGAACAGGCTAGTTCTCAATTGCTAATAAACTGTTAGACTGACTTTATTGATGTCCTTGGAATTTGTGTGTGACTGGTGCCTTCACTTATTTTCCACTTTTTCCTCCCTGCTGTCCTCAATACACTCCTTTTTATATCTAGACCATTAGCTGTGATGCTTTAAAACAGAATCACAATAAAAGGAGAGAATGTCCTCACATGAAGCACTATATGGCTTCACAACTACCACTTTCACTTGGAAAAGAAAATCCAAAGCAGCTTTCTTTTTTATTTTCTTCCTAGGGAACCTTAGGGACAGGGCTCTGAAACTCCACAAGCAACTTGATATACCCAGGTGGTTTAGAAGGGTCATCTGGACTAGTGGCAGACTAAGCAAAATACTTTTGCAGAGACCCTTGCAAAGATGGAGGTCCACCAGCTGGTGAAGCCATCACCCTTCCCTGATCTGTAGCTCAGCCCAGGCCAGGAACTTTTGAGTAGCACAAGCAGATTCTTCTGATTAAGACCACAGAAGATTGCGCATAAGACTGTGCTTTGACATGCATGTTACCATGTTAACAAAGATGACAAGACTGTCCTTGTGCTTCTTTTATCGGGGCACTTTGGCTTCCATCCTCAGGAACAATAAAATCCATTTACTCAAACAGCAAGCCTCATTATCCAAAGCTGCATGTGACCAGCTTGAGGCTTGCAAAATATGTTTCATTAGTGCATATGGACACAAATGAAAAGACTATAGTGCAGTAAACAAAGACAAATATGAAATCTGCTGTCATCCTTTTCCATTTTGCAATTCCTGATGTTAGACATGCCCAGAGACCATATTTCCAGCTGTTTTTACCAGTTGTTATTAGTAACCTGAGCTTGCATTTTGCTCTTTTTTTTACTAATCATTGCACAAAAGGAACACTGCATCCAATGAGATGGCCTTGTACAAACAGAAGATGCTTCTTGCACCAGGCTGTGCATCCAATTTTCGTCACTCACCTCTGTCCTGCACTGGACCTACAGCAGCACAGTTCTTCATCTTGTATCTCATACTGTTCCAGAAGGACTCCTTTAGGGACAGCTTTTTAGAGGATGCAAAGTGCTGTAGCAGAGTAACAGGAAGAAATGATTATTGGTTGCTTTGGCCTATGTGAGCAGAAGCATCTTCTTCTAGTGCCGCCTTTCCTAGCACAACACTTTTCAGATGTTTTGGACTGCAACTCCCATTATTCCTGCTATCTGGGGCTAATGGGTTATAGTGCCAAACTTCTGGAGAGAGGCAGGTTGAATAAAAAGTCAGCAACAAATACAACTGCTAGAATTTCCATTACATTCATTTTAATACATTCATTTTATTCCCGTTTTGAGAAATGTTTTGCTATGCCTTGCAACTGATCACAAAAGGTTTTACAAATCCTGCTGCAGCGTAATGAGAACATTACATTCTGCTCAAATGGCACCATGAACTAACAAAGTATTGGTTGCTTCTTTAGATTGAGACATTCACTATCTGTTACAATCTAAGCACTGGCTTTAATAATAGATAGTACCTACTGTATTTACACAACCTGCAACACATTGTTGTTGTTCTTTTTAAATCTTGCTCTCTTTCTGTGTAAATCTTAGGTTGCATCCTGTACACATTTACCTGGGAATAACTTCGATTAAACTTAATTTTGAGTAGACATGTAGGCTTGTGTTATTAGTCACAAACACCAAATGAATGGCAGATAAATTGGGCAGTGAAGTCTAAACAGAGAGACAAATACATTTTGAATGTTCTACACTGTTGGCTAATCTTAGCCCCAGTTCATAAATTACTCAATCCATTTGTAGTATCATGCAGACATCCTTACATATCACTAACTGTTCCAGCCCTCTTTTGTTAGGGAAAATGGATCTTCTACAAACAGTAGAAGCTTCAGAATTATATATTATGTTCAAAGACCTGTTTGGATTCTTATCTTTAAAAACTTCTGTTCTATAAATTAATGTCTTGTAATCATATAGCATTATAGGTTTATTGCCTAAATCAATCCATCTGTACTTATTTGTCATTAATTACCAATGGAATTAAAATAAATTATCCAGATAGGAATTTTCTGACCTATTTATTTATTTATAAAATCACACCCAATAGTCCCAAGCAAGACTCTCTGGGTGGTGTACATCCAACAAAATAATATCATATAAATTATTTATTAGATATTGTGCCTATCACATTCAGGAAAATACCTCCCCTTAAATTATTAAGAAAAAGGAAAAAGAAACTGCTGATCATTAGGCATATTTCTTACTACAGCATATGATATTATAAATAAGTGTCAGAAAATCATGGATTAATCCTGTGCAAAAATAAATCCCTACA
>NW_025335268.1:25019598-25301703 GCF_004798865.1 Varanus komodoensis | reverse complement strand
TGTAGGGATTTATTTATATTTTTGTGTAAGGAGGGATTCTGTCATATAAACTCCCATCTGCAGTCAGAACTGGCACAGTGCACACAGAACATTGTCACCTTATCAGTCATATGTGAAAGGACCACAAAGAAGCAGTATTAGAATTTACTCAGAACCAAAAAAAGAGAGCACATTACTTGAGTTATACAGAGAGTGGAAATTATATTTTTGTGTCCTGGCCATGGACATAAGAAACAGCAGTGGCTTTCATGATAATCTGGTGCCTTACACTGAAAATTCATGTAACCTATCACTTCTAAGAGGTGACTAACAGTGGGTGTAGAATCCTTCTCCTTCCAGAATGATGTAAGCAGATACAATGACAAGGTGGGCACAATTATCACACCAAAGTGGCTTCCAATGGTCCCTCTGGGATGCTCTCTCTGATATTCTTGCCAAGATGGTGCAGACTTCACATGGAGACGGTACTAATTCATTGTTGTCATAGGAAGCACTCATCTGAAGCTGCACACACCTGACAATCATTTGTGTAGCTTTCAAGTATTCTCTCTAGGTAATTGCTAAGAGTTCCAAAAGTGCTTGTTTGCAGACAAGCATCTCCCCATGTGAGGCAGTACACTCTCCCAAGGAGGACCTGAATTAACTGTTACAAACAATTGTTTTTCAAAGCTTCTGCTAAGATTCTGCCTCCAAGATGAAATCACAAAATCATTTTTTTAACACGAAGATTACAACTGGCATTCTTTATAAGGCATTTTTGCTTGACACTCCATCAGTTCCAAGTCTCAAAAGATACTATTTTTATAACATATATTAGACACATTGCGAAAGGAACACAGAACAGAACAAAAAATGGGAGAATATTTAGCCTCTTAAAACAATGTTTAGAAAGACACAAAGTGGTGCAGTTATGGGGTACGGACTGGGCAGGGTTAGTTCCTCACAGTGTGCAATATAATAGGCAGTATTTAAAAGGTGCAATGATACTTACAAAATCATATGCACACAAATGATGTAGGAAAGATGACATCTCCTTCAACTGCCAACACAATCTTGAAGGCAAAGGGTCTGAGTTGTCTTGCAACAGCTATGCAATGACTCTTCCCCATCTATTTGCCAAGAAGTGATAGGACCAGATGCCATGATCTTAGTTTTCTTAATGTTGAGTTTCAAGCCAACTTTTGAGCTCTCCTCTTTCACCAGCATCAAGAGGCTCTTTAGTTCCTCTTGTTTTCTGCCATTAGAGTGGTATCATCTGCATATCTGAGGTTGTTGATATTTCTCCAGGCAATCTTAATTCCAATTTGTGATTCATCTAGCCCCGCCTTTCTCATGATGTGCTCTGCATATAAGTTAAATAGGCAGGGTGACAATATACAGTCTTGCTGTACTCCTTTCCCAATTTTGAACCAATCAGTAGTTCCATGTTCAGTTCTCAGTGTTGCTTCTTGACAGGTTTCTCAAGAGACAAATAAGATGGTCTGGTACTCCCATCTCTTTAAGAACTTGCCACAGTTTGTTGTGATCCACACAATCAAAGGCTTTAGCATAGTCAATGAAGCAGAAATAGATGTTTTTCTGGAACTCCCTAGCTTTCTCCATGATCCAGTGTATGTTGGCCATTTGATCTCTGGTTCCTTTGCCTCCTCGAAACTCTGCCTGTACTTCTGGTAGTTCTCGGTCCTCATACGGTCCTCATACTGCTGGAGCCTAGCTTGTAGGATTTTGCGCATAATCTAATCCTAGAAAATGCCAAAAGATACAAACAATGTAGCTCGGGGGGGGGGGAGTCCAAACAAATATGTGACAGAAGAACTGATTATCATGCCAAGAAAACTTTGTTTTTTAATAGTCGGTCAGTTATTATATCACATGGAAAGTTGTTTTTATAAGAGCTTTGCCTCTACAAAGCAATACTTCTGACTGAATTATCATTAACTGGTTTGGGCCCTGCAAACATATTTTAATCTAATTACCTATATAGCCCTGTTTATCTGTGTCTGATGTAATTATATTTGAAATGAAATGAAGGCCAGTGTCTATTTCAGCCAACTTCACTCAGTACATCCAAATAAACCCTATAAGCATCTCTCTTTGGTGACATTTACTTTATTTACTCCATAATGCAGGTTAAAGTGCATGCCCATTAGTTCTGTGTGGAACGATAACACTCTTTGTCAAATCCAAATACTTATTAGTCCAGCAATATAAAAAAGCAATATTCAAGTATATTCCCTTACTAATATTTGTAGTTTATTGGATGGGGAAAAGGATAAATTCTTAAATAGTCCAAGATTGTTGGATTTAAGGCTCTGTGTGGTAAGCAGTATTAATGTCAAAATAATGATCAGAATTATTTGCTAGAAAGGAGCTTCTGGGCTGGTAGCATTATTTTGCCAATCCATTTGTGTGATTGGGTGATTCCCCCCCCCCCCACGTGCTTCTCACTCACAGTCTTAATGTTCATGTGCTTCAGTTCCCCCTTTCTGTGGTATAGGTTGCTGGCTTTGTGGGATTTAAAAGACAACTCCTCTTCTCATGACTCCCTTGAATTTATCTCTCATGACCTGCCTTCCATCCTGCCAGCTTAGTAGGCCCCAGCTTCTACTGAAGATAGGTACATATGGGTCCCATTAATTTTGGTGCCAGAGTTAACCACATATTTAAATCTCTCCTCTGGAACCAGAGGTTAACAGGATTATTCCCTGTGCGTTCACTTAGATTTTTATATAGGTGTATATTCTGTACAGCTTTCCAGTCTTTTGCCCAACCAAATGAAAGGTAAAGGAATATTGCTCTGAAAGAGACATGATTGCATGGAAACTAGCAGCTCTGATTGGCTAACTGCACACATGAAGAAGCATGAGAAGGTTCTATCCTCTTGAATGAACTGCGCCATTTCACATTTTTATGTTCCTGAGCTATTTAATGGAACCTTTAAAAGTGCATGACTTTCCATTTATTAAAGTATTATTTCTAAAAATATGTCTAATACATTTGATAATGCATTAAGAAAAAAAAAACATAGTGGAATTGACTCAGAGCAGAAAGAACTGTTCTGAAAGGGTGCCAGTGATGAACATTCTGAAATTATACAGTTTCTTCTAAAAGTTCTATATTAGATTAGGTAAGGCTGTGTCATATTAACAGGCATTTTATTGGAACAACCATTTCCTGAGTGAACTCTGTGCTACCATGAGACTGTTCAATATATTTTTCTCCAAACAGGCATTATATCATGTTCAAATTGCTCTGCTTTATATGCACAGCAGTTCAAACTGGTTTGTCTGTCTTTCCCAAAGAGACTGCTCACGGCATAAATGTCACGATGAGATCCTCTACCACATGAACACTCCAGGTGGTGCTGTTCCTTACAATGAGGAGAGATAAATAGTAGAATGGCAGTTTAGCCTACGCTCTTTAGGCAGTGCTACAGCCAGAACTGAACTGGCAGGGCCAGTCCCTCAAACAACCCCTCGAACTGGTGGCAGTCACACCTTCCTTCTTCCAGACTGGCCTGGCTCCACTGAAAAGAAGATCTGAGTTAAACAGGCAAGCAATATAAAGGCTCCTTCTTAGTTGGTACTATGCCCTCATTGGCTGTGTCCCCTGTAAGGCAGGATTTGATTGGTTCGGATACTTGTTGCCCAAAAGGTCAGTTAACGAACCTTTCTCTACTCAGAACTACCTGCCCAAAATACTGAGTGCATGGCAGAAATGGGGTCTGAGCTCCAACATGCATAACGACTCTTTTGAACCCACAGTTTTCCACATCAGCAGAAACCTACAGTATTTCACAGTAAAATGGGTGAATTAAACCAAAACGGGAGGGGGGCAGACACCTTGGCAGTCACCAGTAAAGTTGTGTCCACATGCACCACATTGTTTATGCCTGTTCTAGTAACGTCTTTAAAGAAAATCCATTAAGTCTTCTATGATTCCATGACTCTAAAGAGAATCCATGGGCTGTGCAAGTTGAAATCCGCTCACGCAGGGATGCTTTCTCATTCTTCCACCTCCTGCCCACCATCAAATCTGCTCCACTGATTCTAACAAGTTCAGGAACTCTGCTCATCCTTTGAAGAAGTCACAGTGAATGGGTGGATATCAGGGACTGCAGTTTGTGGGGGCAGCATTGCAAGAGGCAAGCTCACACATGCGGACCCCCCATGCCCAGAGTGGTTGGAGGTCTGTGAGTATATTTGTTATCTATTGGATTTATATCACATCTTTTTCTGTTTTAAAGGGCTCAAAATTGGCTTACATCATTTTCTTCCTGCTGTTCTCAATCTTATCCACACAACAACAACCATGTGCGGTAGGTTGGGCTTGGAGTCTTTGACCGGCCCAAAGTCTTCCACTTGGCTCCATGGCAAGCCATTGTGCAGTGCCCGGGTTCCATGTTGAAGTCCTCATGTGGCCCTCATGGACAAAAAGTTGGACCACCCTGGTCTAGGTGGTCAGGCTCTGGGGACATGAATTAGTGCTATTTGCACAGGTACACACAACAAAATCTGCATCTGTCAAGCCAGTAACAGTGAAAATGCAGCTACTGTATGTCTTCAGACTGCTTCTTCATTTCTTCATACTGGCTTTCTTTGAAGCCCACCAAAATAACTGGGCGATTATTATGTGTGGCCTATTTTTTAAGGTGACAAACAAGACTGTATTATTTTTCTTTTTTGTTTTCTGCAATGGATATATAAGACTTCCCTTCTAGATTAGGAACAGATACTCTATAAGTGGTATAATAACATAATTAGATCTATTGAGTTGGATCAGCTTAGACCCAATACTCTCAATAAGTGGGCATCATTCTTCAAACATTCCTTGAAAAGCTGAACATTCAATGTCACACTTATTGCAAAATATTGTGACAGACTGATGTGCCTGTATTACATTTTTCCTTGTGTGTTCACATACCATGCACAGATAGAATTGTTCCACAAAGCTACTTAGCTTCCATTAGTCACCCTGAGGAATTGCTCATCAATAGTTAAAACCTCATAGTGACAATGGCTACTAGTGACTCACCTGTTGAGTCAGAGGGAGCTGAGTAAGCAGACTAATGCATCCAGACTCTTGGAAATAAAATAGGCAATATCTGTTTATTCAATCACTTCTTGCAGACTGCAAGCCACCTGGGCATCCTCTTTTTACTCATAATAAATGAGAAGCATCAGAAAGGTTGGAACATTGGTGTACCAATGCAAAAGTAACTGATCCCTGGATTAGGATGTATTAGGATCCCATCTGAATTTTGAGTGAGGCATTTTGTTATATTTACAGTCTTCTGATCCTTTAGAAAATGTATAAATATTCTAGCTAGTAGGCATCGTTCTTGATTTTACTGCACTGATATGCATGAGAAACAGCACATAAATCAGTGGACAAAAACAAATCAATGAATGTGAACATGGAAGCATGTTTTTTATTCTCTGAGGAAGGAGTGGGCACAAGAAATTGGAGTGCTAAAACTCAGGCATGCCTGATTTCTTGGATTCAGATTGAGCTTGTTTGGTAGCTGGATGAGACCCTGTTGTCCTTATCATAGAAAATGCATGTGGAATATGTAGGAAGGAGCTAAGAACTCTAGGAAGTCAAAGGAATATCAGGACAAAAATTCACCTAGTTCAACCTGCTGCCTCTGTGAACTCCACAAGCAACACCTGGTGGCTGTTGTCATCTCCTGAACTACTGGCATTCAGTGAGCATAGATGCATCTATTCCCAGAGACTGTGGATATCTGGCAACACTTCAGAAACTGGAGATACTAGATATATCATAATGCATGTCTTACTGCATGCATTATGATGTTTACTAAAGGATTATTAATTGTTGCTGTACATTGTGGTGAATTATTAATAAATGTAATCTGTCTCAACCTTCCTCAAAGAAGATATTGGTACTGCCAAATCTGAGACACCCTGGGGGTGCAGTATGTTGGAGTTCTGATGTAGGCACTTAGGTGTTCCTCAGTGGAAGAAGTATTTCTTGGACAACCACTGGATGAGAGTGCTGGGTTTGGATGCAAGGTGGCCAGGAGTGAATTTGGCCCAGGTTCAACTATGTTCACTGGATGAATATGATCCTACATCTTAGCCTAAACCTGCAGTACAGGACCACCAGGAAGCCAAATGACCAGTATAAGCTTTTTGGAGACGGAATGTAAACATAAACAATGAATTTCTTTATGCATCTTCAGAAGAGTAAACTGCTGGAAATGTTGTCAGGGTAAAACAAAATGCTGGAAATAATTCAAGACAAGACTTCTTCAGGTATCACAGGCAAGGTTTATATCATTGAAGAAAAAACGTGAGGCAGAAGAGAAAGCACTGTAAAAAGTGGGGCCACTACAGTCCAGCATCTTTCAGCCAAGACATAACTCATGAATGGGCTGGGCTGATGGACATTCTGCCCAGCAGAATTTGGCAGCAAACCATCAGTCTGGAGGTTAACCTCTGAGTATGCAGTGGCAGGAATGCAGCCCGCAGGCAATCTGGGATGGTGGTAAGTGGTCCTTGCTGAAGTTGCTCACTCCTGCTTTTGGGAAGCTCAACTCACAAGATGGCTTATACAAAAGTGTTAAAGGAAATGCAACTATGGAATCAAATAATAGGTGATAAAATCAGCATCAAGTTACATACTAAAATCAATAAAAGCTTGAGGGCATTAAAAAGTCTCTAGGGCATTTGAAGAGTTCTTTTTGATGAAAGTTAACATATTTGTGTTGAAATACATCCATCCAACTTATTTATGTTGAAATAAACACTCAAGAAATATAGAATAATCATAAGTAGGTTGGGACAGAAAGGAAAATTAATACAGTATTGGTTATGTCCTGGTATGAGGGCAGATGTTTCTTGAATTTGTCAGAAAATCCCGGAATTTCAATTCGTGAGGAGGAAATAAAACTCGGGTTCGTGGGAAAGATCAAGCGTCCAGACCATCTGTGGCTTTATTGTTTGGCCCAGGTTCCCACGGTAGACTCATGATAATGCATTACCGGGCAGGCAGAGGTGAACTGGCTGCAAACTACAGTACAACTACAGGGTATTTTATACCCTCCCAGTCACGTACACAGGTGCAGGGCAATTGATGACAGAATGCAGACATTACAATAAGATTCTGAGGTCATCACATGCAGAACAGATAAAGGAATGTCAGTCAATCATACTGTGACAATGAGATTACAATATTTCTAATTGCAGTGTATTGACACTTTAGTTGAGTAACTTGAACCCATCTCCAGGTCTGCTTAGACATGTAAATTCAAGCTACTGAGAAACTATTCATGAACTGATAAGCTCATCCAGACTCAAACCCTAAGTAATGCATCTGCACCCTTCTGAATGGCCAGGGCACATGGGAGCCCTCTGGACTAGGAAAAGATACTTCCTGGTAAACTGTGAATTCCAACGAGGATTATTTAATAATTGTGAAGGTATATAATGTATATTTGGACTAAATTGCCGGGGAGGAATGCCATTTTAAACAATGACTTAGCTTGGTTTGAGAAGTAGTACAGAATTGATTCCACAATGCAAAAGCACACAGAAGCAATGATTTTCTGACAGGATTTATCCAAATTTTCCCAACAAATTGCTTCCAGATGCATTGTAAAATAGGGACACAGTTAGCGTGTGTGCAAGCACACAGAGAAACAGCAAGAAACTGCAGAAGAGAATGCTAGTAGAAACTCCTCTTGGCCTCCCTTGGAGCCACACAGCCCTGAATGACGCACTTCAATGCAGCGTTCACTCACCAGAGCAAGGCAGCATAACAGATGGGCTGGCAGAATAGAAATATTTTTCCTTCCCCCCCCCCCCAAGATGTCCTATTTAGCTGAGTTTCATCATTTAGATGGCTTTATTATTATCATCATTATCAAACACTTAATTGATTTTGAATGTGACAACAAAATAATAATGTAGGAAGGAGGTCAGAACTGGTTCAAGGCACCTGAATGCACTGACTGATGGTCAAGAAAACTGATAGAAGGAATTGCAGCAGAGTCTGCTGTCCTGTTGGAGCCGTTTTCTTACTTAGAGGCAATGAAATCCATTACATTTTTGTGGTTCATGGATGGTTAACAGTGTAATCTTGTGCATGTCTCCTCAGAAGTAAGCTCCATTTAGTTCATGGGACTTACTTCCGGGTAAGCATGCATAGGACTGCAGCTGAAGTCCTTGTTGGCACCCCAATCCTTCAGGCAAATGTTGCCATTTTGACACAAGATGCTCCAAATGAATGAAACTTTTATTGGAACAAATCTCATGATAAATCCGATTAGTTAATTTTTGAGCAATTGTACACAAGCAGACAGCAGTGGCCCAGACAAAAGGGGCCATGAGAAGGAGGACTGCTCACGGGCTCTCTGCTTGCTGGACAAGCAAGTCATAGTGACAATGAGAAAGGGCACAGGGAGCAAAAGGAATGGGGCATTGGGGAAAGGAAAGGTGGCTCACTGCGGGAGGGTGTCCATTGAGAGGGTCCTCCAAAGCCTGGAGACAGCACTGCTCAGACCAGTGCTAATCACTGGATGCTCCAGGATTCAGTCTCTAGGGAGAGGGGCAGCCCTCCAAGATGTGAACAGAGCCCAGACTCCTCCCTCTGTGTTTTCATTCTTGTTCAGGCACCATCCTGTCCTTTGCTTCCTTTGCACACCAACTTCATCATCCTCAGCTAAGGGGATGCGGGGAGCACTCCCTTTTCTCAGAATGGCTCCCCCTGCCAGAAAAGTGTCCATCTATTTCTTAGCCATTCGGGCCATTTGACTGTAACATCCCTAGCAAAGCAGACACTTGTCAACTTTGCCAGGATTATTAAGTCTCTCCCCAGCAGTATTCTTGGAGCCATTAACCCACTCATGCTCAAATTTCCCCTATACAACATTGTGTTTCCCATATATAGCAACTACTATGACAATTCCCACTGAGCAACTGCTAGGCATGAGAATGAAGTGAAACTAAAGTGTGTTGCAGCCAAAACAGAAAAGGTTGATATATTAATTTAATATACCAGTCAAAGATAATATTTGACACAGCTAACAATAATAAAATGCAATAAAAACCCATAATGACATCAATAAAACCTAGTAGCACCAACTGAAAACATCAGATCAGACATCAGTTCATAAAATAAACTGCAGCCACCAGTTAAAACAGCTCAGCAAATTGAAAGAGAGCAAGGTGAGGCTAGAGAGTAATCTTGGGGCAATTGCAATAAAGCTGGAAAATTAGCTGTGTTCCCACCATATTGTAGATGAAATTTTACTGTGTGGAGCCAGAGAGCCCTCTAACGGTAGAAGGAATGAAGACTTAGCAGAGCACCCAATATGTTAAACAAGCATGTTGGAAAAGAAGTTTGCTGCAAACTCTAGGGAAGGCAGTATCAGTGAAAACATGAATTAAAGCAGAATATGCATTTTCCACCCCAGGGAGCACAGACCACACTGGATCATAGGCCTTCTGTTCATGGAAGGGATGCTCTTCAATTGGTCCAGACCAATGTGGTTTGCAAAGTGCAAAGTGCTCATCTTTATCACCTGTGAATCCAGGGTACAAGGGGATTCCAGATGTAGGAATAAAAGCCCTACCTCAAAATAAAGAGTAGCTAGAGGATTCCTTGCGTGATGCATACAAAGAGCCATAGCCCAGGGTTGGAGCATGTGCTTTGCTAATGGGCCTCAACACAGTGTCACTGATGGGGCTCATCTGAGCGAACATCTGAGCTCCCACGTAATAGAGTTGTTTTCTGTAGCTGCTGCCATGTCTCCTGTATATCTATTTTGCCCAAGCACTCTGCTCTGATCCATGGCAGGCAGCCACTGCATTCGCTTCTCCAATACACAGTGTCCAATGTTAGCAGTGATGCTGGCAGCAAATGGAAGTGCCCTGATGGCAGCCGGACTCCAACACTGGCTGGGGGTCCCAGAGTCAGCACGGCAGCCATGGGTCCTTCTGAACCCTGGGGCCCTTAGCAGGTAGGTACCCAACCCTGCCAGCCTTTGCCACTGGTCCTGCTTGCATGCTGAAAGTCCCAGGTGTACAAGCATGAAAGCCCTGCTGGTTTCAGGCCGAGTGGGTTATGGAGATGATCAGAGCAGCTGACACAGTAACACCCAATAGCTGAGCAGCAACAGCTAGAGGAAAATGCATGATGCATCTGAATGGACAAGGCTTAGAGCTCATCATTGAGTCTAATTCATGGCAGTGTGGGTGGCAAGGAGGCTATTCTTCTTTACCAGCAGTACAGCCCCTTAGTGCCATCCAGCAGAGCTTTTCTGAGTGGTTCACAGCCTTTTACAAATTGGATCAGAGAAAGACACTGTGGAACCTTCACTAGCTCACTATGATTCATTTGCACAGCATGTTGAAGACAAAGTTGCTGATTTGTCATGAATGGGGCTCCACATTTAATGCAGTTCCATTAACAGAAGCATCCAGAGCAGCATCTGGTCCAATTTTGTTAGATGAGTTAGTTATTGAGGCCTCAGGATGTAGACAAGATGCTTTGTTAAGTTTAGCCCACTGCCTGTGTGAGTGTCCTTGTCCATTATAGCTTATCACTCAAAGTAAGGAAGGGTCCAGGAGGCTGTAAAAGCTCTTTAAAAGAGGATGTAGACCCAGCCTCTTTAAAATACTTTTGGAAAAAAAAGATCTAACCTGGATCCAGAAGACATTAACAACTATAGGTCAGTGGCCAATATCCCTGTCCTGGGCAAGTGGTAGCTGAACAGCTCCAGGCACTCTTGTATGAAACAGATCATCCTGATCCATTTCAATAGAGCTTCAGGCCTGGTTTTGGATGAAAGACTGCCTTGGTCACCCTGGACCTCTCAGCAGCTTTTGATACCACTGATCATGGTATCCTTCTGGATAGGCTAGGTGGGTTGGAAGTTGGAGGAACTGCATTGCAGTGATTCTGCTCCTAGACTCGCCAATTCCAAAAGATAGTGCTGAGGGATTATTGCTCTGTGTCAGAGCATTTACGCCATCTGCATGATACTGCTGGGGGAGGTTATTGAGAAATGTGGGCTGAGATGTCATCAATATGCTGACAACTCAGCTCTACCTCTCTTTCATCTTACTCAGGTGGGGCTGTGGCCACTTTGAATCAATGCCTTGGCTTGATAATGTATTGTATGAGGGCCAATAAACTAAAACTTAATCCAGGTAAGATGGAGGTGCTGTTGGTGAAGGGACCTTCTGTCCAGGTGGGTGCTATTACACTTCTCTTAGATGGGGTTGTACCCCCGCCCCCATGGACAAGGTTCCTAGTTTGGGAGTGCTCCTGGATCCTGAATTGTCACTGGGATCTCAGGAGGACTCAGTGGCCTGGAGTACTTTCTATCAGCTTCAGCTGATTCATCAACTACAACCCTATCTGGCCAGACAGAACCAAGCAACAGTAATCCATCCTGTGGTAACCTCTCATTTGGATTATTGTAATAGAGAAGCCATCACCCGAGAGAGCTCAATCGAAAAGCTTCATCTGAATAAAACTTGTCTGTGTGAGCCTGTGGCATATAGTCCATCAACTTGAAAGCACCACATTCAGCCTCAGACATCTCCTGTTAAAAGGGGCTCAGGAAGTATGGCTGGAGAACATTAACATCCAAGACCATGGCAAGCCACTACCATTCAGAGTAAAAATACTGAGCTAGATGGATGACACTCCCACTCAGTAAAAAAAGCAGCTTCCCATCCATTCATCCAGGGATCACTTCCAATTGCATCTCGTTAAAAAGAGGAACGCTAGTTCTGCTCTGACACCTGGTCACTAATCTCAGCCATGGGGATAGTAGGTGCAAGATGTTGCCATATCAGTGTAACACTCCTTTGCCACTCTTCTGTGAAGACTTGCATATTGGAAAATTCTTCTTCCACTTTAAATGAAGACAGCAGTTCTTCAGGAGGAAAATAGGAACCTCCATGCAAATTATCTCAGCCTTGAATGCTAGACTGAATTTAGGTCCTGCAATGCTCTTTAAGGCATTACAACACTCTTTATCTTCATAATAATTAAAAACTGATCTGAAGGGGGTTTTCTTTACTAATTTTTAGCAAACCAGTAACTCAAGGCAAGACTGCGGATGCCTGTAGAAGGTCACTTGTACAATGTCGACTGAAAAACAAGCTGAGGAGCCATATTTCCTGCCACTGATTGTCCCTGGTTAAAGAGTGGTGATAGTGCTATACAGGGTAATGGTGAGATCATGTGTCAATCAAGTTTCTACACAGATGACACCACACAGATTTGTAAAAATCAGAGGATTACCAGTCAGTTATTTATTCAGGTTGGTTGTTTAAATGATCTAGTTTACACATACGTATTTTGGGCACACATGCATATCGCACCTGGGCAATGGAAGCCAGAGGAAGTGGATGCATGGATCTGCATGTGCCACAATTGGCCATCAAAAGTGGTGGTAGCCATAAAAAGTGGTACACACTGCTTGTTGGCCTCTTTGCTTGTGGTGGCAGGGTGTTCATATGTGGCAGCACTGGCATGGGAAGACAGCGAGACACTTGGTGGCCTGGTCACTGGTGCTGTGGCCCAGAGGTGGCAAGGTGGCTGGCTGGTTCAGGCCAAGAGAGTACATGCAGGAAAGAGGAACTTGAAGAGGATGCATTTAGGCTATTTTATTTATTTTTATTTATTTAAAACTTTTATATGCCGTCCCCTCATGCCTCAGCTGGAAGAGAGTGAGTGGAGCATACAGTCTTGAAGTGACAGCCAAGTTGATCAGGGAACCTGTGAGAGGCTGAGAGAATGTGCAAAAGGCAGGGGGAAATGCCATGTATTGAGAAGGGGAGTTAAGTCACACCTGGTGGCCACCCAATCTAATGCTCATGTTGACCAGATATGTCACCATCTGTATTTGCCATGAGCATGAGAAAGAGCCCTTCACAGGTACCACTGTGCACTGACCCAGCACATGATTTTTGAGGGGAGAAGTTTTAAGCTCCAGTGATGTGTAGTTTATGGAAGGTGACACCGTGAATGTATAAGTTAGTGTGTTCCTGCAAATATGTGTGTATGAGTCTGCAATAAGCAAATGCTTTCTAAATGTTTAATTTCTTCACCATAAGATGCAGGTTGTGACTCATTGTAATCTGCAGTATGTCTTCCTTAAGTGATTTTCTCTATATACATTTTGAGCTGTGTGCCATAGATTTACTTAGTGTTCTAGGGAACAGAAAGCATCAGCCACAATATTAAAATATGTTTAATATTTTAATATGCTGCATTTGACTTGATAAGCACTCACTTCCTTGAGTTATCTGCCCTGCCCTGCATGTATTTTTAAAGCTTTGCTTTTACAATAATTGCATGCAGGTCTTTTGCCATGGTACACGTATCATGTATTGTTTGGTGGCATGGGACTCAACACACATGCAATATTGGTCCCTCTTAGATGCACAGAACATTTTCTCTGATTCTGCCTGTTCAGTGCTTTGACCTTCCTGTTCCCTCCCATGAGGGCCCTGTGCTCCAGCCTAGCACCATTGAGCTGAGCCCAGGATCACTCCTGTTTGACATCTGACCAGTTCCTGCCAATGATCTCAGTGCCCTCCACAGCACGGTTCTACCCTTGTACTGGAAATTTTGCCTGTCAAGACCTGGTAGACCTATTTTTTTCTATAGCAAGCATGCGTGTCTTACTGCCATGTACTCGATTGCTGTACATATTTTTCTCTTTTGCACAGATCAGTTTTAGGATCAGGCCAGGGCTGGGAAAGGAATGACTGCAGTATAAAAGCATGTAAAGGTCATGTGGAAGGGTCATGGGGGGTCAGCTCTCCTTCCTAACATCTCCCTCTTGTTGTAAAGAGTAAAAGTAAAAATAAAAATTACAATGAGTCATTTTGCAAAGCCCTGCTATCTGGTATTTTTCTAAGGTTTTTTTTTTTAATCCAAAGCTAGCAGGCAGTTTGTCATTCAAACTACAGGTTGTCTTCTATCTGTAAGAATCACAGGGGACCAAAGGCAACATTGCTAATTTGAAAATCAAGATTGGCACATGTTGCTGCATTGATACTGATTGATCTTGTACTTGTCAAGTTTTGAGCCCATTTGGACTCTGGTGCACTTACTGTAACTGAGAATATTTTTCTTAAATCTGGGAAATCAACCCTTCCCTGGGGGTTTTCAGAATGTATACATGTGTTTTACTTGAGTTATGGCATAGCCCCATGCCTCACGTTCTCATTGCACATTAGCCTCCAAACTTGGAACTTTATATACATCCTATATTTGGAGGTGTGACAGTGGCAATATCTACCCCGCTCCACACACATCTTGCACCAAATAATTTATCCAGATGGCTGGATCCAGTTGACTAGATGAAGTGGTGGGAGGGGGAGGGAAAGAGGCTGAGACACCAACAGAAACCAGTTTAAGTTCTTGGTCGTAGTCTCCTCCCTTCCTCATTCCCCAGCAAAACCCTGTTTCTCTCTCTTGGGGTGCAGCTGATGCAGGGGTTCATGGGAGACAGAAGACAGAACTCAGGGGAGCAGCTGATTCAGCTCTTTCCACCCAGCTGTGACAGGGCAGAGGCTTGGCCATCTTAGCTTACAGAATGTAAGAACTGGGACTCCAAATAATCCTGTGGCCTCCCAGTCTTTGTTGGGAGGCCATAGGATCCTAAATTACTTAATTACTTATTGCAATGCTATATACATCTATTCCAATATAAAATGAAATCCTATGGAACTATTGTGGGCTTTGTGGAATAGGGGAGAGAGGGAGAGGGAGAGGGAGAGGGAGAGGGAGAGGGAGAGAGAAGACATATTGTGTTCAATGGGGCTTAGACCCAGACACATGTGTTTAAGATTGCAGGATCATATGGAACAGTCCATTCTAGTACACTGGCCATCTTTACAATTATAAGCACACTGACAGTGCAGCACACTCACTTGGGTGAGCGGACCTCAGTAAAGAACTGGGTCTTTAGCAGCACTTAAAACATGTCATTCCTTTTGGAATCACATTGGGGTCGTAGATTTGAGAGTGACCAACTTAGGCTGAAATCCTGCATCTATTTACCTTGGAGTAAACCCCACTGGGTTTAGCTATTGAGTAGACATGCATACAATTGCACTGCTAATTACTGTACAAGCAGACAGGGAACTTCAAATACACATCAGCTAGTTTGCCCCAAAGAAGAAAAAAGGGAACAGAGATTCTCTATAAAACTGATAATCACCAATAAACCCATGTCAATGCCCCTTTTAGCAAGCAACAATTCCCAGAATCTATTGACAAAGCCAGAACAAAGAGCCCTATTTGAACTGGATTTGGGTTGTGGTTTGGACAAGGCATCTATTTGATTGGAAGCAGCAAGTAGTCCAAATGGGCACAGCCATATAAGGTGGCAGCATCACCGTAACTACTTTATAAGGACTGGAATTTAGCAAGCTTCTCTTAACACTTTGTTTCACTACTGCTACAAGACCATGAAATGCTCTGAGTACTGGACTGTGCATAAACTCAGATTGAACTGATGAAGTATGAAACTGTCATTGAGGGGCCATTTATCCTCTTATCCTCTAATAATCTCCTGTCATTCTTAATCATGTTCCCCGAGTCCATACCCAATGTGTTGTGACAAAATTGTGTAATCAGAGAAATGCCAAACAAGCATTTTTACAACTTGGAATACTCCCACAGAGAACGTTGCAATGTTGTAAGTGATCTTGTGCTGGCAACATTCCCGAGGAGTAGATTCCATACAGATAATAAATCATAAGAAGCAAAACTTAATATAGCACAGTCAATGTTTATTGCTAAGTATTTCCACAATGCACTTGGAAGAGACCATCCAACATTTTCATAGCCTTTTAGATACTTCCATATTTTCCTTGCGCAATTTTCAATCATTCTGAAATTTGAGATTTACTAAATACCAATATAGCCTGTTGCAAGCTAAGATTTGCTTAGATTGTTAAGATTTAAGGAGATTTTCACATTAACCAATTGTATCTATCTATTTCACTGTAACAATACAGGGCCAGCACATTTATTTTATTCATTCATTCTTACATACATTTATATGCTGCCTGTTTGGCTGATTAAGTTGCATCTGAAGTGGTACACAGCGTACCAAGAGGCAAGGTAATTTGGACCAGGGAAAAAAGTTCAAAAACCCTTGCACATATAAAATACAGCTGGAAGAATATCCTGAAAGACAATAGCAAATGGCAAAAATTCAACTCTAGTCACAAATCACCTAGCATCAAACTCTTCCCTGAACAGCTAGGTTTTGATTACTAGTTGAAAAAACACCCTCGGAGAGGTGGCTCAAGGTACTTCCAACAGGAGTGTATCCCATGGGTGCTGCCATAGAAACGGCAGAGTTTCATGACGTCAGATTTTTCACAGTTATAGAAGACAGAGAACAGAGTAGTGTCTCTCCTGTACACCCGAATAAGCAGGGCATAAGATATGGAAGGCAGTATTTGTCAGGGTATACTGAGCCCAAACTGTAAGGTTTGCAGATATTATGATTTTCGCCAAACCTTATCTAAGCATTCATTTCCTTATTCTTCAAGTCTTACAGTAAGACTCTTAGTCCCAGTAAGACTTGGGCATGAACATCATTATACCATGGTCCAGTCCTATATCCCATGATTATTCCTTTATGTTTGTAGAAAAGCATATGGCTAGCCAAGTATCATGGCATTGTACACAGTGCAGGTAGTGGCACCAATGGAATCGGAGGGAACATGTCATTACTCAATTTGTGTGGCTCCTTCCTAGATCTTCCCAGAGTAGCATGACGCTCATATCCATGTGAAATAGTTTCTTCGTGGCTCTAGTAACATGTGAGATCAGACCTCAGACATTACTCAATGAAAGCCAGAATTGTAGAGCACTAATTTCAGCAACTATATCCTCCAAGCTATGAAATTCACTGTGCAGTATTTGGTACGCCATGATCCCTCAGCCTGAGCTGCTTCAGAATTCTTGTAAAACAGGGCAAACACTGCTATGGCACTCAGAGTTCATTTGAATTTGTACTATCTAGTAAAAGAACAAAACATGGCCTCAGATGGCTGATCTGCAAAGCTGTCTGTGGGGTGTTTTTGTGACACAGGCCGTTGCACCCATAAAAAACACCCCCAGAGGGGCTGGTGCCTCTGCAATGGCTTTAGCTCCAGTTACACCCTGACACACTCTGGATTAAAAGTAGAACTACAGTTCTTATCATCCCTGACCATCAGTTACACAGGAAGTGCTTATGGGAGCTGGAATGTAATATCATCTGGGGGGCCACATTTCCCAACTCTGCCTTAAGAGGATGATGGCATGGTGCTTCTTACCTTGGCTGGAAGGATCAATGTGCAACAGTTAATACATTGGAAATAATTCCTGTTCTCTCACATACTGAAGGGCTCTCATCTCATGAGGGTTTTGATAATATTTTTAACATCAGCAACTAGTCTTGATGATCCTCCAAGTCAAGAAAGGCAGAGACTTGGGATATACCCTTTACCGTTGCAGAAATACTGAAGAGTTTACTGCATCTAATACTGGTTTACAGAATGGCAAAGTTCTGGGATTATCCTTAGGACACAGACCCTGATCTACCTAATTGAACTGCACTCAGGCTCACTAGTGAAGAATGAACCAATTTCCTTACAAAGCACTTGGGCTCTGGACAGAGCACAGCCTCATTAGAAACACTGCAGAGTCCACAGAGAATTGAGGCATTTCCTCTTTCTTGCTCTCATCAATGCTCTTTAAAAATCATTAAGCTAGGACAGCACAATTTGTTCTGTATGCAGGGAATAAATCTATTCACCCTTCCCATAGCTTGACAGAGTTCACATCTCTTTCCCCATACTTTCAATAACTGTAGTTCAGCCATGATCTGCTACAGCCTTCCATAGCCTGGTGCCCTCCAGAAGTTCTGAACTTCAACTCCCATCAACCCCACCCAGCATGGTCAATGGCCAGGAATTCTGGGAATTACAGCCCAAAATATGTGGAGGGCACTAAGCTGGGAGAGGCAGGTCTACAGCATAGAAAAATGGAGCAACATGATACAGTATGTGGGTCAATAACTTTGTTTCTGCCCAGCTCCATATCTGCATAGTCCCTGGTAGAACTAAGCTTTCACAATTTCTTTTTGGACTAGTCTGTACATTATTTGGGACAGAGCTAAGGATTGCTGCCAGCAGTTCTGTTTGTATACACTGACATATTTTAGTTGAACAGATTCTGAGCACTGTTCTGGATAACAGTCCTAATTTCTCCAGGACTGCTGCACATAAACCATTTTCCTAGCCTGTCTTTTAAAGACTCTGCTTGTGCTTGTTAGAAGTACATATTAATTGGCACCTGTGCTCAGAAAACTGATCTATATGTGAACACAAATACAGATGGTTGTACAGGTAAAATACCACAATGCTGTAGGTACAAAAACTTTTTTTACAAAATCAAAACAATTCTTTTATTGGCAGTGCTGCAATCAGTGATACAGCATGTAAACTTTTTTGTGTAGTTACCTGAAATTGAAATAACACTGGAAGAACTTAATTAAAAGCACCTTTGGTTTGTTTCAGCACAGTTTTTGATATTTACAGGTCTTCAAACATATCTATTAAAATTAAAGTGTTAGAATTAAATGCATTAAAGTTATACAAGCATTATACAAATATTAAAACATTTAATATAGCATTTGATATTTTAATGATAAATATGCAAAAGTTGCCAAAGAGCTAAAGGCTCAGAACTGGCTCTGCTCTAACGAAATTTTAGCCTGGCAAGGAATGCTTCCTGGAATCTAAACATTTTGTTTTTTAATTAAATCACTGCATTGTAAAATATAATCACTACAGATGTTTGTTGTTTGTTCTACTGTGGGTGTAATTTACCAGCACAAATGAGGCCCCTAAAAATTGCATTAGCAAAATAATTTGGGAATGCATTTAAAACCTTTCTCTGGTTTATTCAGCATACTTTGCTAATTCCAATGGGGAAGCAATGTGCTTGACAGCAACTGGCACAGAATAGGCCCCTGGTTTTTCCTACATATCAAAGAAGTAACAGCATAAAGTCCTATGACTTACGTTTTGGCTACCTGATGGATTGTTTCACCATCTTGCCATTTGCTCATGGCAAATTCAAATTCCTGCTGTTTTTCAAATCAAAGGGGCAGAGAAAGATGATTTAGTAATAGTTTATCCTGGTGCTAATTACTGAATCAGAGGAACTAGACCAGTATAAATGCATCACACACGTCTCTGTCCACCCCCATAAACATCTTTTGGAAAATACATTGAAAAAATGAAAATACCCAGTAAAACATTACTGAGAAGACAGTTAGTGCTGTACAGACAGGCCAACAATTTCTACCATGAAATTGCTTTAATCCTTTTTAATGAAGCATTCCAATTATATCATATTGCCAGCTTTCAAAAGTCTGAAGGAATAGTGGCTGTGGTTCTTAAAACCTCTGGAACAAGAATCCATTGAATGTGAGATTCCCTTCACTTAAGTTGCTGGTTGTTATTGCAAATATGCTCTTACATTTGATATTTCAACTTTTACTCAGCTTTACTGCTCAGCATTCAGATGTTTTTGCAACTAAGCTGTACTGATGTTGGGATATAGAAAGTTAATTTGTAAAGTGATTGTCAAAATACTGTCATCAAGTCATCATGAATGTCTAAGATCCTGATGACTTGTCCTTATCAACCCTCCCATGCTATAATTTGTTTAACGCACTGACTAGGTGATATCTGACCAGCATAGGTACAGCTGATCACTAGACTTTCCAATTTAAAAAAAAAGGGAGGAGGCAGAGGGAAGACTACAATGATCAACCAGCTTTCCATTGTGTAGGCACTGCTGTTCTAACATGTGCGTTGTGTGGCTTCTAGCTGCAGGGAGCATGGAATTTTTATCTTTGGGACCTTTCCTTGTATATGACTGGCCATTTAACTAGTTACTGATGGTGCATTTCAAAAAAGTGGCAGCTGCCTCAACATGTTCCAGGCTGTAGCTCTTAGTTTCTTTCTATACAATCCACTCCGATGGTATTGTCTGGACACCGGCAAGAACGGCCCCCTGGAGTAGCCAGGCATAGATGGGTGCAACCTCCATTATTTACTGAACAATAGTTATGACCTGTAAGGGGCATACAAGAATGTTTTATTATACATAAACATTTTGTTTTGCTTTTTATATATTTAGAAGAAAGCAATGGAGGAAAAACAAACACTGTGGCAATCAGACACAATTAGTTATGGCCTATTTTTGCTACATGCATGAGCTGCAGTGAACCTTGGACTCATGTACTTCCTTTCCCCTTTCCTCTGTGGCACAATAATTAATCCAGGACCATAAACCTCAGTTTGTTCCTGGATTTTTTGAACTAACTAGAGTTTAAATGCATTTGAGAATTCAGCTTAGTTTAAAAACCAAAGCATGACCTTCATTTGTCCTCCTGTGCACCAAAAGGGTGATAGTGGGGAAGTACATGAATCTAAAGCTCAACATGACTAAAGCACACAACACAAAGCTATGCCTTATCATTACATCTGAACCAGCCCATTGTGTTAAAGATGTCCTAGCTTTAGTTTTCAGTTCAGTTCATTGGCTCTGGAACAACAACAGTACTGAACATCCTGAAAACGTTTGAAATATTCCAGAAAGGATAATGAATGTACACATAGGCTGCATTTTCTTAGAAGGGTCTCAGTGCCCTTTGTATCTAAGTTCTACACTTGGCACAAGTGAAACTGGCTTCCAACACAGATCGAGTTAGTCCAGAAATGATAAACTCAGCAACTAGGACACCCTTTCCCAAACACAGCATGCATATGACTCTTAACGATGATGGGTTTTAAAAAAATATCCTCAGTGTTTTTCATCTCTGCAGAGAACATCTGGACTTTTCAACTGTTTATTTAACTGAAAGCTTTGCATATAGCTCTGAAACATGTGACTTTATTCAGCCTATTACCTTCTCTTGTCTAATATATTCTGTTTGTTAAACAATCAGAATGGTAAAAAGGATAAGGGGACAGACTGAAGATGTTTCCTGAATTCTGACTTCAGAGTAAAGTGTAACAATGCAATCAGAGGCTTATAAAATGCTTTTGTAAATCATGTAAGACTTATAAGAGGAATTTCGGACTCTTCAAGTGAAAATTCCGTAGCATCCATGTGGCAGCGAAACAACTGTGAGCACCTTTTCCTAAATTACTCAATTTAGAGTTATCCATATATCTATTATTAGGCCATCAGCTTATTTTTATTACCATGTTGCCGGACATTTCTGAGAAACACTGTGTAATGATCTATTCCTACTGCCAGATTCACTGTTGCTTATTAGTAGTAGTAATTCTGCAGTTACCTTGTGGACACTGAGCCAAGGCTGTAGTTATTCCATAAAGTCGAGTGCGCTTGTGGGGCTGGAAGTTATCATTTTCCTGTGAGATTGTGCGATCCACTGCTACCACTGCATCTCTGGAAAAAAATGGAGGAAAGACTGTTCAATGTTTTGCTTAACTTTTGATCCTACATATTATGAGAAGCCTGAAGTCTGTTACAGCGTATAAATGTTCATATGGAGTCTTAATGGTAGAATAATTTTAGCAGCTGTAAGTAGGAGGCAATGGATAAAATATTTATGCAATAGGTTTTGTATTTCTTTCGGTCCTGTCTATGGGCATGGGAACAGTAGTTGTTGCAACATTCCAATTTATTGATTTCTTCCCAATAGAAAAGTGACTTTCTGTGCTTTATACTATGATGTAGTTCAAAAGCAAAGGTTCCATTCAAAAGCTGCAGAAAAGTATCTGGAGACATAATGTAAAAGGACATTCTGAGAATATTTAGGTTTGGAACTCAAAACCTGGGTTAAAGAATCTTCTGGTGACTGAAAAATAATATAGGCATGAGGATGCGTGCACAGAAACATCCCAAAGTGGACCCTACATGCAAAGGGACACTATGTGCAAATGTGCATTTCCCTGAAAGTACAAGTCCAGTCATCAGTTTGGGAGAGCACAAAGGAGGATTTAATTCAGCTCTCTGCTGCCCTCCCTCCCTGCAAATAGAAATGTTAGGGCAAGGCCAGGCAACTTGCAGCCCTCCAGATGTTTCAGCCTACAACTCCCAGCAGTCCTAGACAGCACATCAATGATAAGGCATGATGGGAATTGTAGACCGAAACATGTGGCAGGCTACGAGTTGCTTGCATTTGCCTTCCACAACTGTCACGTTTCTACCTCAAAGCCACTCTGTCATTGCCATTCTGAACTATTTGTTCCTAAATTTTGTTTTCAAAGCACACGAATGTATCCACACTTTTGTCCAGTGTTATCCTAAAGACGTAAAGCCTGCGGCTCAAATTTAGAGGTTGTGATGGAACATTTGCATATTGAAAAAACAGGGTTTCAATTATGGTTTCTGCACTATGCATTAGAAGTGCTACCTTCATGCAGGGAGCTGCCCTTCTAACTCCCATTACTCCACACGCAGGGTGAACAAAGAGTTAACATAAATACGTCCTGCTTAGGAGGTCTGCTTCAGCTGTTTGCCTTGAGAGGAGACTGAATTCTCTTAGGAAAAATGTACACACTGCCAAAATAACAAAGGAAGTTTCTATGAGACCATAGTTGGAGCCGGGGGCTGGAATAAGGTACAAACACTTTTCAAACACAGACCATCATACCTCCTCCAGTCTGTGTAAAACAAATTCTTCCCATAGCTTGTAATGCTGAAAGGATACTGGATTCCTTCAAGGATCCTTCTCCGACTAAGCTGATTGGGATCTATGCATTCAACCCGTTTGGTGCCTGTGCAGAATAAAACAACCAGGTGACAAATAGTCCTTCTGGGGTGGGTAGGTGAAGGCAACACTGACACAATAAAAGGAGCATGCATGGAATTTATTTCCTCAAAGCTTCTGTGCTCATCCATACCAAGCCTTGTTGACATCTCTTCCAGATAATCCTCCTTGTGAAGAATATTCTGTTTTGCCTAATTCCTTCCAATCGTTTTGCACTGGATACACCATATCCACAACGAAAACCTTGGTTCTGCATCCACCATACCTTCCCCCATATTGGATGCAAACAGTAGCCCTATGAGGACATTCTCAGCAACACAGCAAGCTGCCTTCCCTGAATTTGTCTAATTCAGAATTAGCTCTAGTTCCTAGCAGTGGTTTTCCAGGGTTTCAGGCAGGAGTCTTTTCTAGCCCTACATAGAGATACCAGGAATTGAGCCCAGGGCCTTCTGCTTGCAGAGGTTGGGCTGCATCCCTGAGCTACAGCCCTTTCCTAAATGTGTGCTCCTTCTGAAGGTTCTTACTGCCCTCCAATTCAAACCATGCCCAGGAGAATCATATTCCAGAAGCTTCAGTGAACAACCATGTAACACTCAGTTGAAAAATTAAGAAAAACATATAGGACATCCATCGGAGTAAACAGAATGTTATCTGGGCATTTGAATATTTCTGAATGAGGCAAAACATATGCCATCTAATTTAGTCTACCAAGCAAGGTGTTAATAGGATGTCTTTCATTGTTTATTGCCTTTTGGAATTACTTCTTGTTGCATCTATTTGAAGAAAATTTCTCTGTGAATGTTTTGTAGGAATTGCATCAAGGAGGAACTGAAAACTTCACTTACTTTTTAAATCTACCTTACATGGTTATTGTGAGGATAAAATGGAGTGGAAGACAGGAATGTAAACTGATTTTGATTCTTGGCAAGAAGACAAAAGGTAGGCTATAAATGTAATAACTAAAAATAATGTGCATTTGCTTATTTTACAACATGAACACCTAACTGTTCTCTCAGTGTATGAGGAAGTTTGTTAAAGAGAAAGCAGTAATGCATGCAACTGCAGCTTATAAAGTTAGATAACATGCAGAAAATGTGTTGGTATGAACTGCAGATCACACACTTTAAATTTTAATTTTGTATAGAAATCCAAACTCTGAGCCAGTTTGCATGTCACAGTGAGCCTCTGTAGTGTGGGTTATGCAAGGCTGACATGTGCTATGGCTTGTCATGTCACAAGAATCTGGGTGGTGATGGTTATGCAAGGACTGCATATTTAAACTGGCCCCGAGCATAAATTGCAGCCACTGTAGCTTGAATAAACCATGGTGGGCTAATTGGATTGTGCAAACCAGGCCTCTTACTTAGCATTGCATGCAAGACTGAATCAGATGGGTTTTTGGGGGGGGGGGTTGGCCGTATTCTGGAATATTCAAATGTCTGGATAAGGTTTTATTACCCTAACTGATCTCTTATACATTCTTTACTCTGATATATCTTCCAGTTACAAGCAATGGATTCTACTGATTTTTTAATGTAAGTATAGTGGGAGATTAGGATCAGGACTGCACTGCCCTGACTCCCACAACAGTTTGAAAAATCTATGCTGGAATCACTGGCAAACTGTATAGATTTCCATGTTCATATGTCTGATCTCTATTGCACAACTTATTTCAGGACAAAGCTCCATGTTTAAAATATATTAAAAGTCAGAGGAAAAAACAGCCTTTAGGGTTGTAGTATTTAGGAAGTGTTAACAATTATTTTGGCCCTAGCAGAAAAATATGCTGTCATGAATGCTCTCTTTTTGTTGCTCCCTTTTATTCTTTTTTTGAAACTGGACCATCACATTTTCACATTTACCAAACCAAATGAAACCAACCCAGGATGTTCATTTTTAAGGAGAGCTGGAACAGAAGTCCAAATAGACTGCAGGGTTTGCAAGTGGAATCGCCATACTTCTAAGAAGACAAAACAGAAACCAATGGTTCAGTCCACTCTCTTCTTCTCTGTTGGGCAGACAAATCAAAGGAAGGCACGAATGGAACCAGATGTGTTCAAAGTGAGACCCACTGATGCCTCAGAATCACTGAGAGAATAGTCACAAGTAAGCACTGTAGAGTAGTGGGTTTTAACCGCCAGTCCGTGAGAGATTTCCTGCTGGTCGGGGGGGGGGGGGGGCGGCTCCCACTTGCTGCAGGCCAGCCCGGGGACTGGCTCTTCTCCACCACCTCTTCCCTGGTTGGCATCGTGTTCACCGGGGGTGCGCAGGTGCCACTGGGGAAGCTGGGAGGGGAGAGACGGCTGAGTGGGAGCCCGCTGGGAGCCATGCTGTGCTGATTTCGGTATTTTGTTCTTTTGTTGGCATTTTTTGTTGCTCAGTTTCTGTCTGTTTTGGGAATTATTATTAAAAAAAATTGGTATTGTGTTTGGAAACTAATACATAGAAAACTGTATTGTGTGCATGGTGCTTTTCTGTTTCTGTCTCAGTGCTCCTCGAGGTGGTTTTCCTGGTTTTGCCAGTCCCCAGCTGTGGGAAGGTTGAAAAACACTTCTGTAGAGGATTTTATACTCTGAAAAGTAATGCTGGAAGGCTAGGTCACAACCACCATAGGAGGCTCACTTTGCAATTCTGAAGTTAGTACTTCATCAATTTATTACATTCTGCATTGTGGATCAGCCTTTACCTGCATCTACCCAGCACAATAATGAAGAGTGAGGATCAAATGTCAGCCCATTTGGTAGTCCCAAATCATCGTTGACAAGAATTCTTCTATTTGTACCATCCATGTATGAAGTTTCTATTTTTGGAGCCTCTCTGTTCCAATCTGTCCAATAAATATTTCTGCATATAGAAACAAATGCAGAATGTGAATAAGACATCATAAGGAAAAAGAAATACCCTGATGAAAGCTCTGAGTAACATGAGGAGTGCACTGAGCCAGTATCTGTCAATTCATTTAGGCTGTGATCCTTTATGTACTTACCTGGAAGGAACTTCCATTGAACACAATGAGACTAACTTCTCAGTAAACTTATTTAGGGCTTGCTTGTCAATTTTGTCATGTTAAGCATGTACTGTTTGCTTATCATGCAAACAGTACCCATTTGCTTACTACATTCTAATTTAAAAACAAAGACAAAACTTTGTTTAAAAGAAGTACTAGGGCACATCATATGTTCATGATGGAATTCATTATTAAAGTGCTTAAGTATTATGAAATTCTAGGCAATTTATACCTACCTCCCTACCTCTCCCCCTCCCCCACACACACTTACACAGATTAAGACTAAGAATGGATAGGTTTGTATATCAAAAGAATCCACCTTATGAATATTTAATTATTTATTTAGCATATGGCATACATGGTCAGAGTCTACAATGCTTTTATAAATGGCAGATATTCTGGCAGCCAACAGTTGCTAGTCTTTTCTTGTAGTGGTGCACCACTGGGGATGATCCAGTTTAACACCAGCTGGCCTGCAATGCTCTTGAGGAAGTTGGCTCATCTGGGGGTTTCCTTTCCTAGGTGGATGGGGGCGAGGGACAAGCGACAGGACCTCACTCCATCTCACAGGGCTGAGCTCAAACCGCTGGAGTGCCAACTATTTCTGGCCGACAGTTGCAGCGTCATTAAACCACTGCACCACCGCGTTCCCTACCTTATGAATAAACTATGCAAGGTGAATTGCCATGGAACAGGGGGCTCACAGTGTGATACATGCAATCACTAATCCACTTCTCTCAACCCACAATGTGGTTGGTCACCCAAGTTCAGATGATACAATAACCCATTGTGGGTCTAGCAACACCATGAACAAGCTATGGGATTTTGAAGTGGCTTGTTGCCCATGAACAAACCACCCTGTGGGAAGTGGTCCAGCTTCACATGACAGATGGGTTGTTGTATCTTGCAAACCCACCCACTGTGGAGAAGAGAGTAATTCTACAGTAGCCATCCCAGTGTTGTGCCTTTCAGATATTCTGGATGATCAGCACTGGTAACAGTCTACAATGACTGGAGTGATGGGGGCTGAAATCCAAAGTATCTGGCAGACACCAGGTAGGAGAATGGTGTTCCACAGTCTCACATTAGGTGCTCATCCAACCAATTGGCTTCTACACTTGCTCTTTTAGCCCAGCCATGTTCCTCCAAAGGGCTAGGGAAAACAATGGAGCTTAATGTCCTGTGATTCCAGCAGTCACCTAGTGCACACTCCTGTAATCCTGATTTCTCTAAATGCTTTCACATGAAGTACAGGAAGTGTGTAAAATAATACATCTTTAACACAAACACTGAAAAGTTGCAAACCAGAGGAAACTGCATTTTCATAGCAATACTTTCAAACTCGTGTATGTCACAGTTGTTATTGGGTTCTTCTAAAATCCTGATTTCATACAGCTGTGAGAAATTGTCTTGATTTTATAATAATTAAATTTTTCAACGTTTATACTGGTAGAACACTTTTAATCCCTGTGCCTTAATTATGCTGGTGCTCCTATTCCTGTATAATAGGCACCATGTAGACCATTACATAGAAAAAGTGCACATGCCTTTTTGGAGTGTTGCTGCTTTAATTAATTTTGCTCTGCTTATTCAGTAGAAATAACCTTTCAGGCAGCCTGAAATTCTTTCAACAATAAACGGTCCCATTTTAGCCTCTCACCAACTATTTAAAATATTGTTTTGGACATGTCCCCTGTTGGTGCCAATTAAAATGCTTTTGAGAAAGTTCAATAAATGTAAACATTGATTTTGCGGTTCAGTCTACACAGACAAATTTCAGTCTGCTTAGGGACCTTCCTAAACAGACTCTGAAGTTCTATAGGTATTTTGTTGGCTTCCTCACCAGTGAAAAGTTATGTAGCAATATATAGGAGAACAAAAGAACAGGCATGTGGAAAACCTCTATACCATCTGGAAGCAGAGCTAAAGTGCAAGTTAAAAGCCTCAGGAAGAAAGCTTATAAGTATAATCTGAGCTTAGATTTCCTCACACCATACCCCCAAGCAGTTCCCTGAACTGAACCAATTCTGAGAATCCATTTGGAAGTTCCCTGGAGGGAGCTGCAGCAAGAGGATCTCAGCAACCACCAGTGCTCAAGTAAGTATAAAATTGTATGCATGTAGCCTTCTGGAATGTGGCCTTGAATGGTCATTCTACAAAATCAAATAGGCTCCACTTTTTATTACTATGACTTAGCACTCAGGAGCAAAAATGCTGTTTAAACTGTAAAAATTCTTGGCAGTCTGACCAGAAAAGCTAACAAAGCTTCTTAGTTCTTGTAATTACCCAATTAATATTTTCTGGATTTAAAAAATCTTTTGGAAACCAAGGGATATGACAAATATCTATTTTGCGCTCATGATATTAGCACATGGAAAGAATCTCACTGAAGGTACTGAAATAAAATGGCAAGCACATTTTGAAAACAGCAGTTATTCGGAGGTGTATACCTACCCTCTCATGGGATCGGCCACAATGGCTCGGGGGTTCACGAGGTCAGTGTCGAAGAGCACTCGGCGCTGGCTGCCATCTAGTCTCGCTACCTCTATTCTGTCAAGCTGAGAATCTGTCCAAAAGAGGGTGCGCCCAAGGTGATCAAGAGCTATTCCTTCAGGACTTTCCAAATCTGAGGGAGAGGAGAAAAGAAAAAACAATACACAACATTGTTTACCCAAAATATCCCATTCTCCGTCTCCTTTCAGGGAAAACAAGTTCATAATCAAATCATTTCCCCAGTTTCAGCAAATTCCCAATTATGGTCTAGAAACTCAGTACTTTCCTCTTGAACAAAAGGAAAACAAACATCAGATTCTCTCCAAGTTCTTAATTATCTCCAATATGTCAGTTCTGGCATCTTAATGCAGAGGCAATAAAAATGTTCCATAATAAACTGAAGCTCAATCCAGACAAGACGGAGGTCCTGTTGGTTGGTGGATCGGGCTTCCGTGAGGGTGAATTGAACCTTGTCCTGAATGGGGTTGCACTCCCTCTTAGGGACAAGGTCCGCAGCTTGGGAGTGCTCCTCAACCCAGAGCTTTCATTGGAAGCTCAGGTGACAGCAGCGGTGAGGAGCGCTTTCCTCCAGCTTCGGCTAATTCATCAGCTCCGCCCCTACCTGGAGTACGACTGCCTTGCGACAGTGACACATGCGCTGGTGACTTCCCGTCTTGACTTCTGTAACGAGCTCTACGTGGGGCTACCCTTGAAGACAGTCCGGATACTTCAATTGGTTCAAAATAGAGCTGCCAGGCTGCTGATGGGGACTGGGTGTTATGTTCACATGACTCCAGTTCTCCGTCAGCTTCACTGGCTCCCCATTGAAGTCCGGGCCCAATTCAAGGTGTTGGTGATGACCTATAAAGCCCTAAACAGCTTGGGTCCTGGTTACCTGAAGGAGCGCTTACATCCATATACGCCTGGCCGCCCCTTGAGTTCGGCGGGAGAGGCCCTTCTCCGGGAACCCTCCGTGAAAGAAATTAGGAGGGTGGGTACTCAGAGGAGGGCTTTCTCTGCGGTGGCGCCTAAGTTATGGAATGCGCTCCCCAGAGAGGTCCGCCTGGCGCCGTCGTTATTTGTTTTTCGGCACCAGGCGAAGACCTTTTTATTTAAGCGGCATTTTAACTGTTAATATTATTAGATTTTATCTGGCCAGGGCAGCTTATTTTATATTGTATTTTTGTATTTTTATCTAATGTTTATATTTTTAATTTATTATTATAATTATTTTTAATTTATTATTGTAAGCCGCCCCGAGGCTTTGGCAAATGGGGCGGCATAAAAATGTTTTAATAAATAATAAATAAATAAATAATATATTGCAAAAGGCCCTCTTGGTTTGCTAAAGCATAAGGATGATTATTTCAACTTGAAGATGGGGGAATCAGGCAACACATTATGGAATTATTTTTTTTTTTTTTTTACAAAATGTAATGTCTTAGATCACAAATGTCAAGCTAAACATTTTCCTACTTGTGCAAATACATTTTTAAATTGTTTTATTAATGAAAAAACATAATAAATGTCCAATTTCAAAATTCTTCCCAGCTTCTGGAAAAACAACACTCATACAGAGGACAGGAGACAAATTAGCATGCTATATCAGGCCAAATCCATTCACGGAAAAACCATGAGTGTATCTGACAGAACTTCCGTCACACAAGAATTATAATGATACACTTGAAATTCAGATTTATTATTGTACTTGCTTAAAAACAGTGAAATGAATGGTGAATAATGATGAATAGAAAGACATTTCTGTTTAAGTTTGTAAAAATAATATCCTCTTAGTAGTTAGTATCCACAATCACTAGGAATTAAGTTTGCTCACAAATAGGATGGCAAGTAGATTAGAAGACCTATAGTTGTTATAAGCTTGCAGAGGAATGGAGGATACACAGTCCAATAGATGAAGCTGGACTGCAACTTGTCATTCCTCACCATTGGTTTTACTGACTATTTTTGAGGGGAGCTACAGCCCAAAGGCATTTGGAAAGCTAATTTAAGTGTTCTTAGCCATCTGATCTTGGGCTTGTTAGTTACTGCTATATCTTAATACTCATCTGTAAAATGGAAGCAAAGTACCTCCAAGTGGCACAAGCGCAATGCAGTGCAAATATTGCTTAATACAGTTTATTATAGTATTTGACTTGTTTTGTAATCTGTGACTCGCCTTGCTGCACACACTTTTAGTTCCGCTGTCTTCCAGTGGAAGATCTGAATCTAGAATGCTTTGGCCTTCCTATTTCCTGCTAGGCTGTGCCACTGATCCATTGAACATCACCCCTAGCCCACTCACTGCTATACAGAAATGTTCCTGTCTTTATCTGTTGAATATTGGACAGTATAAAATTCTTTTTAAAATCAAAAGAGGTTCCATTCATAGTATAGATTATTTTATTTTTTACTTAAAATCTGAAAAGAAGGAAAGTTCCTTCCAAGCAATAACATGAATCTTAAGATATTATTCTGAAAAAGATCTGCTTCTTCACAACGAAACAGCCGCAGAGGGTGCGCAGAGGGTGCGCCAGGAAGGGAGCAGGCGAGCAGGGAGCGGGCATGCTGAGCGCTCCTCCTCCTCCTCCCAGCCTGCAGCATGTGAGCAGCCTCCCAAGCCGCCCTCCTAGTGCAGTGGTGGGACCCTGACTCAGTGCAAGCAAGCCCTGCATTCCTCGAGGTGCTGAATGTGAACTTGGCTCCTTCTCTTTGTTATTGTGTTTTTCTTTTAAGACAAAAGATGTTAATGTATGAAGTTTTTTTTCTAAGCTAAAACCTCAGTATTCAGGTTTTATTGCAGTGTTGGCACTTTGTGATAAATAAGTGGGTTCTGGGTTGCAGTTTGGGCACTTGGTCTCTAAAAGGTTCACCATCACTGCTCTATAGGAACAGACTCATATAACTGCTTGGTGTACATGAGACAAGCCCAATGGGAATAATTGACCGGAGACACAAAAATGCCATGAGATCAATTCAGAAAGCAGGACAGCCTCTGGCAGGAACTGGGGTAGACTTACAGATATCTGCAACATGCCAATAAAAAGAACAGAAAATGCAATACCTCTTTCTGATAACAGAGCCATGAGTTAAACTGCAGATCTGTAAAACAGAGCTAGCTTTAAAAACCAGCAGTGTTGATCTTCAAAAACAAGATAAAACTTAAACTTCAGAGTGGTTAATGATCTTGGAGAAGTTTGGAACAATTTTAAGAATATATGCATAGTTTTGCTTGGACAGTGACCAGGTCTAAAGCAACAGGAAACTGCAGATAATGTCCTACTATCCTGGCCCCAGGGCTCGATGAGCACAAACAGACTGTGGAATGAATACCTTTACAAAGCCATGTACATTCAAGATGCCTATAACGGTTTCTTCCACTTGGGAAAAACCCCCAACTGATTTGTTCTGAAATTGTTTCTTTTCTCCTCCTCTTTCTTTCTTTTTTTTTAAGGACAGGCTGTTCACAGCTTAGGCCACATCTGTGAGTATAGTTTCATTTGTGCTGAATGCCACATAAGCTGTACAGTACAGTTAAAGTGCTATACTAAATACGATCGTGACCCTCCAGGAAAGTGAGACATCAGGAATACAAAACAGTTCAGAACAATGCTCCATTTCTTTATTTTTTTCTATCAGGCACTCTAAGTTAAAAAAAAAAAAAAACACAACTCTGGAAAAATGTTGTTCCATCTGGCACCCAACCTGAAACATCATTTAATGACTGAATGTTCTACTTCATTTCCAAGCAAATCAACCAACCAACAGACACACAAGGATGCGGCTCTGTTCACACCCTCATTAATGCTCATGCAGAATTTGTATCTGTTAGGTATTGGCCTTGTCTGCATAGCACAGGAACCTACCGTGAATGATCACCCAAGGTAGGCTGTCATGACATCTGAACCTGGCATGGCTTATTTTTCACAAGAAAGCCTCCCTAAGAACCCATGGCTTGTTGCTGGATTGTTCAAAGTGACCTGTTGCAATGTCCAAACCACGCAAGGCGACTTCATTGTTGTTGGGAAAAGTTAGAGAGCCATCTGGAAAAAGCAGTGAAAACCCCTGCTGCTTCTCATGAACTAATCAGTGCTACCTCAGCCCTTCTAGCAGCCCTCCAGCCCATGCTCCTAAAAATCAAGACAGACAGACACTGGACTATGTCAAAAGCCCATCTGCAACCTTTTAATTTTTTAAAAACACCCTCTTGTGTAAATGAGCACATCGGAAATGTGCATATTTCACTGCTTTGCCTTGAAATTCGGATATATTTACCAGTCCACATCACCTGTGTGCCTTGAAATTTGGATCTCTTCACTGATTCCCCTCACTTTCCCCTGCTCTGCCTTGAAATTTGTGCTTTTTGCCATGACATTTCTATACCTGTATCCATCTAAACATTCTGGCAGTGAGTGGAGTGAAGAGGCAAATATGGGATGGGAGGGGAGCCCAAGGCGGTTTGTGGCTGCAGGACATGCCACTTTGGATTGGGTATCATTAGTGGTACTACTTGAAGCACCTTTTTAAAGGTGTTAGCTAGCAAGGCAAGCGCTGATGTGGAGGATAAAATTGACAAGAACACCAACAAAATGGGATATTGGTACGCTGGGCTGAACGGTGGACAGGTGGTCCTTTGCAAGACTCCCACCTCACAAAAAAGTTTGCAGATGCATTGCTGCATTGTTAAGAGCTCAGAAAATTAATTCCAGCTGGTGGTCTGACATAGGGGAGTGGTAGTTTCTTAAGTAGCCAGCATTCCTGATCAACCCAACTACAGAAAGTTTGTTGATGCAGGGGCTTTAAAAGTGATGCCCCTGGTATGCAAGCTAGGGGGCAGCAGGAAGATGGAGCAGGGAAACAAACCATGGAAAGCTGGAGAGTATTAAGCAACCAACCAATCAACCCATCATGGTTTATTCCCACAAGAACTTTACACTGTTGCCAAATTTCAGCAGGCCAAATCCTTGGGATGCGCTGTGACAGAGGTCATTTAAGCCATACACCAAGCCAGACATCTGTAAGACTGAGAGCAAAAATCAATGAACCCTCTTCTCCAAAACATATTCTGTAATAAGGCAGCCTTCCCTGACCTAATGCTTTCCAGAACTGTTGGACCTCAACTTTCAGAACCTCCCAACCAGATACAGTGAAGGTGGGCATATTCCTTCATTTCTCACCAAGCCAAGGGAACTTCCTTACATTATTGCCTCAGGAATTAATTGTATTATCACAGCTTCTGAAAGGGGTCTTGATTTCAAATGTTTGTGAATACTTTTAAATGGACACTATTTTTAACTGGACCCTTGACTATTTTCCATAGAGTGGCCATGTGTCCTTGTTTATGGACTGCCAGGCGACTGCCCTCTATTTTCAAGATGTCCTCTGTCTGAATTGCAGTCCAATCCTAGTCTGGTTTAAGAATAAAGAACCACCAGAAGGAACAGCTGGGCCTTTACACATGCTCATCAATGGCACCTGGACAGCAGACCGGGCAAGGCACAAAGGTCACCTGGCCATAGTCATCTCTGCTAGAGTGGTATATCATGATTTAAACAAAAATAAATTATATGCATTCTTTCAAAATCTGCAATCACGCATGAATCAGCATATGAAAATTTTATGCAAAGTAAGGGTCCATTCATCCACTCTTTGGTGATTCACCAGTGGCTGCCCAACTTCCATGTGTGAACTATTTGATGTGGCTGTGTAGCTTAGAGAAAAATTTCATTCCAAACTGGTTTACAAGCAAGCCCAGACCACCACTAGATGCTATGGAATTTGTAAGGCATGTTGTGAGCAGGTCTCCCTCCCACTGGGCAGTAATTTCTTGCTTTGGATGGCCTGATTAATGTTACTGCAAGGCTGTCCAGAAGGAATTGGAGGCTCGGGGCCTGGCAACAGAGAGGCTAGAGAAGAGATCTGCAACTGATCCAATTGATTCAGTTGTAGAAAGGGAGCATTTCTCCCTGTGGAGTAGCCTCCACAGCTGTGGAACTTGGGAAGCTTGTAGAATTGGCAGGCAGTGCAGCTGCAGTCACAGACACAAGTTGGAAGGGGCCACGTCAGCTCTGAATGTTTACTTGAAAAGTTTTGAATGATCAGTATGAGGGCATCATACAAAACGTATGAAATGCAATAAATGCAACTGGGAAATGCAACTGGGAAGATAAACATAGATTATAAAATTAATTCTGCCTGTCATTATATATAAATACCACTTTTGAATCCAATTTGCCACATGCATTTTGGCAAGTTTTACTGTGTAGTCAACTCTGTCCCCACCTATATTTAAGCAAATTAGCAAAGGGGCACTTTTGACACTGATACCATACACACCTGGGAGTAAGTCCTAATGAATTCAACAGGACTAACTTCTCAGTAAACATACCTACGATTCCACTGTACTAGACTCTGCAGTTAATAATGGGCAGCTATAGTTTTACGTTCTACTTATGTGTGCAAAATAATATGCAAGATGTTTACTACAAAATCAAATTCAACAAATAGCACTTTAGTAGGAGTAACAATTTCTTAAGCTTTATAGTTACAGTATCACAATGTAATAATATAGGTTCAATCCAATATCATGCAAATAGCTTTCCACTTGCACAAGATAACTTTCTGTTGCTCTGCTTCCCTTCCCTTGGAAGGTTGACAGCATTGAATACAACCCATAAAATACTATTATGAAGTAATAAATGGAATAGATATTAAGCCCAGTTTACCCTAGAGAAAGAATCAGTATTCAGACTGGAACATTCCACAGAATCTAGTGTCAAAAGACATCTCTGAGTCAACTGTTTTTTAAACATGCCACGCTCCTGCTGATATTCACCAGTATAGTAACAAGATTTGGGTGCAGACAGGCTAATAGGCGAGTACTGCACTCCTGCAAACCTCTACAAGATTTTACACCTGGCTATACCAGAAATATACAAATTCCAGGTCTGCTTCTCCTGGAAGCCATAATGTGAGGGGTTAGCAACACTCATAAGAGTAAGGAAAAGCCTACAAGCTCAACTGATGGAGCAGCACGTCCAACTCATTTTATCAACTTTAAAGTAAAATATCAGTGACAGGCACAAAGCTGCTTTCTTAGCTTAGATGAGAAACAGGATGGTGGGGTTTTTTCATTTTAAGTAACTGAGGAAGTTTTAGCTCACCCAGCCATCCACTCATGCGCCTGCTTTCCAACAATTTTTCTGAAAGCAATGGAAGGCATGGCTTCTGCAGAGGAACATTAACTGGAAAAAAGCAGTGTTGCGAAGAAGTACATACAAGCCTTACCTGTTTTTATGATGAAAGCTGGCTCTCCTCCTCCCAGGCTTGCTCGGCTGATGGATGGGCTGCTGATGTCTGTCCAATACACCATCTTCTCCAAGCAGTCATAAGCAACTCCAATAACAACTTTATCCTGCAAACATATTACAAGTCTCAAAACATATCATACTTTTTAAAACCACCTAGATTCTCTTTAGAAAAACCGTGAATCTTAAAAGGCTAATGGGAAAACTGAATTAAAAGGATCCAATACAAGTAGCTACAGCAAAGTATAAGGTGAGAACTGGAAGCAAACCCAAGCATATCCTAGCAGGTGGGAAAGGGGCAGCTTTTCATCTAAAGACCTCCTTCAGTCTGGGCTGAAAACAATCTGAAGAAATAGAAACACAGAAACAGAGCAAGTCAGAAGGGGTCTCCCGGGCCATCTAGTCTGACCCCCAGCTCCAGCCGGCTCCATTCACAACATGCCCACCATGTGCATGTCTGGCCTATCCTTGAATACCCTCACGGATGGGGCCTCACAAAAGTGCCTGGGTAGGGAAGATGTAGCCCTCCAGGTGTTTCTGGATTATAATATTCCTTTCATTTCAGCCAGAATAACCAATGATCTGGCACAATTAAGAGTCGTAAGCAGCATCTTGAGGGTAAAGTTTTACCTGTTTTAAAGGGTTGGATGCAAGCAGTACCCTTCCACTCATGGAAGAAGCCTTTTATGCATCACCTAGGTGCACTGCATATGAAATGGAAAGTTAGATCTAAAGATTTAAACTACTTAAAAATCTTATACTCCCCAAACCACTGCTCACACAACATAATAGGCAAGAATTGGTATACAAGTTGCCTATTACAGTCCCGGGTGAAATATCATGCAAGTGTCTGCAGAATAAATTACTGGCTATTTTTCCTCTGTTCAGTTCTTTGGATCTAATCCTACAGTATGGATCCAAAATAATGAATGTTTCACCTAATGTCATAGTAAAAGAAAAAAAAATCACTTTTTTTCAGCACTATGGGAAAGGCGTGCTTTGCATGCAAAAGCCCCAATCAATCTTTACCTTTGCCAGTTAAAAGGAGCCCAAATACCAGGGCTGCAAAAACAAAAACAAAAAACAAAGACACTCCTGCTGCGGTCTTAAAGAATTGCTGCCAAACAGGGCAGACAACACTGCATTAGAAGAACACTGCTTCCGCTGCATAAAGAACAGCTTCAAGTGTTCATGAGCACAGAATTTACACTACAGGTGGTGACTGACAGATTAGGCTTTTGGAAAACCCAAATCTGTTAAACAAAATAGTTTGATTTCTGATATCCTCATACTTCCTCGAGGTCTCTCCCTGCCCCCAATTTTACAGGGAGTTACACCTTTACACATTCAGCCAACATCCCAATCCACTGTGTTTTTGTTGTACCTTTTGGCTACTCTCTTGTACTGTCATGGCTACCATCCATGGCAATTTGGGGTAAAAGTGCCCACAAATGTTAACCACAACCTGTAAACTGCAGTGCTATGAGAGCTTATGTTGAATGTTCTTCTTGCTATAAGTAAAAAAAGTGGGATATCTTTTGGAAAGCCAAAAGATATCCCACTAAGAATCAAGAGGTGTGATAAGGTAAAGAGTATGAGAGAACCATTACTTAGCAAGATGCTTAATTGGTCAGCAACAGATGATGGGTATGGGAAAATGACTTACTTGTTCACCGAGCCCAGACACAGAGAAGGAGCTAGAAAAGAAGTACATAGAAGAGAATAGGAAACTGACCAGAGTACAGAAAATTATCAAGGCAAGTTATAAAATGCTAAGCGAGAAGACAGAATATCAAGATGATGATGATAAAGGGGGAGCTTAGTGCAGGATATTTAAAATCTGCATAAAGATTTATAGTTAGCTAGGTGGAGGACAGGAAGGCCTGGAGGAATGTTGTCCATGGGGTCGTGATGGGTCGGAACGACGTCGTGACTAGCAACAACAAGTATTAGTATGTAAATTAAGGCCTCCCAAACATTGTTAAAACTCTGGAAAGTTTATAGAAACTTTTCACTTGCCAAGTGAATAAAAATTAGCTCTATGTACAGTACAAGTTTGTTTATAAGAGCTTTGAGAGACTGTCCCAGGAGTGAAACTTGGAAAAGTGCTGTGTGATAGGAGCATATTTTCCTCAGCATGTGTTTTCCCTTCCTTAAATTACGAATCAAAATATAACCCCAAGATTTTTCAGGCTCCTTGTTTTTCCTTCATCTTAAGGGACCAAAAATGTTTAGGATTAAGTTTAAAAATTAGGTGTGTAATTGCTTCTGATACTAGATTGGAAACGTATTTTTTCATAGCAGCCGTTCAGATTAAAAGCCTCTGGTTTCTCAAATTGCAAACAGTCATATCATGTTCAAGATATACTTACTGGCACGTATAGCAAAGCTTTTGCATCCGATTTCTTCATATCATTCCCTTCCAAAGGAACATGGTCAATCTTTCCACTCTGAGCAATGAGTAAGTGTGTTCCTGGAGGCAGAGGAATTGTATCTGGTTTTACGGAGGGTCCAACTACAACAGGCGGAGCAACTGTCCCCAAACCTTATTGACAGAGAACACATGTAGTCAGGGAAGCCAAGCACAATAAAGCTAAACTGCACCTGCAGGGCAAGATTACTTTAAAATATACAACACAATCCAGCCGACATTTAAGTACTGCAGATTTCAATGGAAAAGAGTAAACCCTATGCTTAAGGTTGCATTCATACTTGGGATCAAGCTCCTCTCACCTCAGAGGCTAGTTTCCCAGGTAAAAACACATAAGTTTGGACTGCACACCTCATTCACTGAAATTAGAGAGATTTAAAAGTGTTCACTTTACTTGAATCATGCCATTAAAGGATATATAGAAAAAAGGATAAACAGAATTATTCATTGCCTTGTACATCTTTGCCTGAAGATATGGAACCATGAAAAAAATGTTTCTCCATTCACACCATTCATATACACTACCAGGTTCCTTATGTTATTTCTCTCATTGCCAATGGTCTTATTTTGTTTATTTATAAGTCAGTAAGCAAAGAACCAGTAATAGCACCAAGCATGCTGGGGGAAATACTTGGGTCCGCAGACCTAGAAAGCAGTGAAAACCAATCATGACATTACATAAAAAGGAAACTGCCCTATACTGAGGCAGCCCACTGGTCCACCAAGTCCAACATTGCCAACACTGACCGGCAGTGGCTTTCTCACATTTCAGGTAGGGGTCTTTTCCAGAAGTACCTGAAGATGCCAGGAACTGAACCTTCTGCATGAAAAGAATGTGCTTTTCCATTAAACTACTGCCCTTCCTTGTGAGGCCCACCCCAATCAACATCTGGTGGCCACATCAGTTGAAAGTGCATTCTCCAAAGGCACTTCCATATAAGGCTTATTTATTTATTTATGTATTTAAAATATTTATATGCCGCCTACTCTACCTACAGCATCTCTATTTATGGCATGTTACAGGAAAAGCACAGGATTGATCATTGCACAGCAGCAACCTACAAATATAGCCCCTTCACACAACTGGCAGGTTGTGTGGGTATGTGGTCAGAGCACCCAAGGGTGGTGGTGCTGGGCTGGCCAACATGACCCTGCAACCCCTCCTTTATTGGGAGAATCTGAATCAACTTCATAGCTAATGATATTGAAGGCAACTGAGATCCAGGAAAACCATCAGGGATGCACTTTCCTGTGCAACTCCCAGCTCAGCCATCAGCTGGCCTCCATTTTGTCTGGAGCTTCAGTTTGCTTCCCTCATCCAGCCCATCACTGTGCCCAGGCACAGTGCATCACCTCCATAGCTTCATCTGGCTCTGAAGATAAAGAACAGAACAGTGTGTCACCTGCATACTGATAGCAATGCCCTCTGAACCCCTGAATGACTTTGACTGGGGTGACAAATGCAGTGTTCTCCAATACTGGCTTGGAAGCCAGGCCAAAAAGGATCTGAAAAACACATTTTATCTAAATCCCCTTTGCTGATAGTTCTTACATAGTTCACATTTCAATAGTGGAATAAAACACTGGTTATTCCAACTCCTGCTAATTGTATAAATATCCCTTCAGTTTAGGAATAGCACCACTGTGATATACAAACTGCTGCCAATAGCTTGGACTTGTAAATAGCCTCTTTGTTTGGCTTGGTGTTTAAGAATGGGCTCCAAGCAAACAGTCTGGTTGCTTTCCTTTGCTTGTCTTTTAGGACCCAAATGACTAACCAAGCAGGTTTGTAAATAAGTGTCTAGCCCACTAAAATTCTCACCAAACTATAATAGCTACAGTTGTACTTGATCATGTCAACATTTTGAACATGATTTAGTAACATGCAAGATCCGCCTGCTATGAAATAGTGGAACAGGGCTGTACAAGATATACTGTGAATCATTCAGTACTGAATCAATCTAAATGAGGAAAAAATTAGAGCTACTTACAGGGTGGTTGGATTCCTGGGCCACTTCTGGTGCCATCAATCTCATTACCATCTTTGTCTACACACCAGCAATATCCAGTACTTCCATGGCACTGGGTGGGTAAATAATTCCCATAGACATCACACTCAGGAATGAACTGGCCAAGTGGCCTGGGTCCTCTTGAATTAAGAGCCAATATTTGTTCTCGTTCTTGCTGACATTTTGTCTTCTCTAATTCTGTGAATAAAAAACAGTATCAAAAAAAGAAGAAGAAAAAAAGAGTTGTGAGTGTATCTTTCATTTGTGTGGTATTTCACTTAGATGATCCCACCACGGCAATTTTAACCAAGATATACTAGCCAAGTTTACTTTCCATGTGTTCTGCAAGATGGATTGGAACTGAGACAGGTATCCCAAAAATACCTGGTGAGTTGATTCACCAGTCAAACTTCTGACCATAATTATAAAATGACCTGAGTGTGGGGAGATAAACCCTTACCTGTAAGGGCTAGGGTGTGGGCGTAGTGGGAAGGGTGCTTTCATTCACCCCATGCAAAGCACTGTACATCTGCAGAAACATTATATAGCATGGTATTTTGGATAATAGACAAGTGGAAACCCAGCTACACCTGCCCCCCACTTTTGCAAGAAACATATATTCTAACATGTAATTCTAAATGGGCGGCCATCCCACACAAGCACAGCATACATTCTATCTCTTCTTTCTTAAAGCTTCTGCACTTTCAAAGATATCTGACATTTGTGGTTTAGCCAAAATGAGGCTGAGAGAGGAACAGTGACATCATGTGTGATAAGAATACGTGCTGGAGTAGCCTGAGAACCTCTGTAAGCTGACTCACAGGATCCAGGAGTCACAACAGTTCAGAGCTGTAGCAAGAGCTCCTATGTTATGCTATATCTACTAATGCAGCCTCTTAGGTTATTGCAGGCTTTGTGAATTGGCAAACTTCCACCATCCTTCTTAAATATCCCATACTCATTGAAAGGCTGCCAGAAACCAAAATTGTATAAGTCTATGGAAGAAAGGCAGGTTGGTTACTTGCAATTGTCATTCTCCAAGTGGTCATCTGGGCATTCACACATATGGGCTCTGCATGCACGCATGGAGCCATTTTAGGGAGATTCCAAAGCGGATTCATTATTTGGTGGGTGCCTGGCCCCTAAGCATGTTCAGCATGCAGAGAGGGGCTCCTACCGAGACATCACTTCTGGGATCAGGGAGGAGTATAAATTTGTCTTTATGAAAGATGAGATAGGGAGGATCAATGTGAAGAGCAGTGAGTTCACTGGCCTGGTGGGCAGAGGTAACGGCCATTAAAAAGGCAATTTTCCATGAGACAAGTTGGAGGTCTGTAGAAGCCATAGGTTAAAATGGTTTCTCAGTGAGAGCATGGAGAACAATGGAGAGGCTCCAGGAAGGAGTGGGTTGTCTGAATGGGGGGCAGGTTAAGGAGGGCTTTGAGGAACTTCCAAATGAGAGGATGTGAAAAGACTGAGCGGCCTGAACTGGAGTGTGGAATGCAGAACTGGCAGCTGCATAAACATGAATAGAAGCAGTTTTGAGTCTTTTTTTGTACAAGAATTAAGAAACAGTAGGATTTATATAGGAGAAGCTGTGTCAGGAGAAAACCATGATCCAAAGTGAAGGTAGAGAAGGCTGACCAGGTAGAGTCATAGGATATATGCGTGGAAGGCTTGAGAGATGCATCAAGGATGTGTTGCAGTTCAGGTAGAAGGACATGGCCAGATTCTCCATGCAGTGAATCTCAGGATGTTCATATTAGGATGGAAGACTATCCCTCAATCTCAGGAGATGAGATTGGGTCAGAGCGGGTTGCAAATAAAGATTTTGTTGTAGAGGTCAAGGAGGTGGGGAAACCAGTGCTGTCTGGGCCACTAGGATGTTAGGAGAATGGAGTCCATACTATCTTGACAGATCTTAGCTAGAACTTTTGGAATCAGAGTAAATGAGGGAAAGAGATAGAACAGGTTCCTGTTCCACTGTAGAAGGAAGGCATCTCCCATTAATTTGGTGCTGATGCTGGTTCTGCAACAGAAGCGGCTGCAAGCAGTGTTGTCCTGTGTGGCAAACAGGTCTATCTGGGAGTGCCCCATTGGTCCTACAGGGATTGCATCACAGAGTGAAGTACCCCCTCATGACACTGTGAGAAGGTCATGCTGAGCGTGTTGGCTGGGACCTTGTTGGTACCGGCTATGTGGATTGCAGAGAGCGTGGTGCATCAACTGATGCACCTGTGCCAAATTTCAGTGCAAGAGCAAGGGGGCCTGAACTGGTTCCCCTTTGTTTGTTATATAAGCAACTACTGTGCCTGTAATTATCCGTATGTGTCAGTTCTGGATAACGGCTTGAAAAGCAAGTTGGGTTTTTCTTACAGCTAGAAGTTCCAACAAGTTTATGTGATGTGACGCTTCTTGTGGGCCCCATTTGTCCTGGACTGTAGAACAACTGCAGTGAGCTCCCCACTAAAGAGGGAGGCATCTGTGATTATAGTCAGTTGCAATTCCCATGGGGAGAAAGGGACTCTGACAGAGATGTTGGCTTTGTCAGTCCACCAATGAAGGGAAGTACAAATCCAAAGGGGAATCAAAATGTGGTAGAATGAGGTTTGGTTCTAGTGTCGAATGACACTATCCCCAGAGCTGGGGAAGTCTCATGAGCAACTGAGCCAATGGGACAACCATTATCAATGAGGCCATAAGGCTGAAGACACCCTGGATGATGGTAGTGATGGGGGAGCCTCTGTTGATTAAACAGAGAATGTTATTGCTGAGGGCAGACAGCCTGTCTGGTGATAGGGAGGCTGTTGCTGAGGCAGAGTCGAGGCGTGCTCCAGTGAAATGGATCAACTATGTGGAAGAAAGACAAGATTTAGCTGTATTGATGTAGAGGCTAAACTTATTAAGCAGGGCACACATGGAATTGGTAGCTTGTATAGAGGTTTCTCTGGATAGAGTGACAATGAGCTAGTTGTCCAGATAGGGGTATATGTGGACCCCACTGAGGTGGAGGTGGGTGCAAACAACACCCATGCATTTTGTGAATGCACAGGGAGCTGTTGCTAGGCCAAACAGCAGGACATGAATTGGAAAACCTCATCCCCCAGTTGAAAACAGAAGAAGCACATGTAGGATCCGCAGTGCTCTCTATAGTAATCTGCCTTGAAATTGCAGCAGGAGTTGGCTGCTTAGGTCTGTGGTTCTCATCAGAGATTGGGGACTGAGATCTCAGTAGCAGCGTCTACTCGGTTCAGCACAGAGAAGAATGCTCAAAATTGAAGATGCAGAGGAGTCATGTCTCTGTTGTGAGATGGGCTCTGTCTGCAGTAGTACTATGGGAGACGGGCCACAGATTTCTTCCTCAGAAAACGAAGCACACTGTGCAGGAGGTGGGGGCTGAGCCTGGGGTTCCTGCACCAGTCTCAGTACCAGGGAGGACGGTTGGCATGACTCTTGTTCAAGCACCGTGTGTCTTTTGTAGAAGGGAGGCCTGCAGGAGGAGGCATATCAGAGCATTTATTGGCACGTTTGCTGGCCTCTTGGTCTTTCATAAAACTGGGAGTTTTTGGAGCCTTATTCTTCTTATCTGCTTTTTTAGGCTCCCCATGTTTACATTTCTTCTCTGGGAGAGCATCTGGATGTTTGTGTGGGTTAGCAGAAGTAGACGCTCCCCAGGTGGATGGTTGGGCACTGCCCACATGTAAGGTATGGCTCCAAAGCTCAGCTCTTTGGTGGTCTGCCTGACATTTTCTTGCCTGTTTGGTAAATGCCTGGCAGTGGTAGCAGGTCTCAACAACATGAGCTTCTGCCAGGCAAAAAAGACACAGGGGGTGTCCATCAATAGGCAGTAGCTTACCTCTACAGTCCATGCAGCTAGGCTATTTAAGTGCTATTTAGCTGAGTGGGCGAAGGTAGAAAGAGCCAGTAAAAAGGTGGGGGGAAAGCAAGAAAAATAGGAATAATGTATTTTCTCCCCCCCTTCTTATTTTTACTGAGAAGAAAAGAAGAAAAACAAAGTGGAGGAAACCCGGAGATGACAGAAAGTCTGAGAAGGGTCGAAGAGGCAATATTTGCGAGATAAGTAGCAGAAAAGGAACTTCCCGATACACTCCCAGCAGCAGTTGAAGAAGAACTGAGATTCTGGTGGGAGCCCTTCCCCACACACTGGGCATGCCTAAGGCCAGGCACCCACAAAAAAAAATTAATCAGCTCTGGAATCTTCCCTAAACAGCTCCACACATGCATGCTGGGCCCATATGTGTGATGCATAGAGACCACAAAGAATAAATAGTAATCTTACTGTTTAGGCAAGCTATATTGCATTTGTGTAGGGTTGTAGCAAATGCTTTAAAGGAGGGAGATAAGTTATCGACACTACACAGAGGCCACTTTTAAGCAGTTCCATGTTGCATCTACTGTCACGTGGCAAGCCATTTCTGTGCACTAGTTTGTCATGCAGAGAGAACTTTCTCCAGGGTATTACAAGATCTTATTACTCTTGCTATTATTTTGCTATGCTGTGGAGATCATTGCCTTGTTCACATGTTGAAATTACCACCCTATGGAATTTGTTAAAGCCACAGCATACACACAAGCATGGCCCGGCCTAGTTCTTTCTGTGATCTGACAGTTAAGGGCACAAAAGGAAGTCAACTATGTCCTTTATGTGACTGTCCTAGGCCTCTTCAAACAATAGCAGATTTAACCTATCACTACCAGGATGTCGTGTTTGTAGTCTATTTGGTTCTGCTTCCATCATTAAGTACACCGCAGGCTTTTGCCACCCATGCATTTCTCACAGGAACTGGACTGCACTTACTAATAATGGTGGCAAAGGTCTTGAGTGCTCATAGTCACCTAGCCAGAGAGCGTCTGGTTTTGCTTCTGTTTGGTAAACACACCCTATGAGAGATGGAGGGGTGATGAGGTTTGCACATCTGCTTCTTTCTGAACAGCAGCAATAGAGCATGAGGGAGTTATGAAGTGCAGGCTTCCTTAAGAGCTGCTGGAATGCCACTGCTTACATCAGTAACTAACAAGCTATGTGCTGAATATATGCAGAATTCCAGGAATTTTCTGCAGCTGCTTCAGGAAACAGATTCACTGTGTAAAAACAATGTGGCATTTGCAGAATCAAAGATTGATTGATTGATTGCATTTCTATACCACCCCCACAGTCAATGCTCTCTGGGGAGTTGAATTTCAATTTAGAGATTAGACTATTAGACCAGTGTTTAGACTATTTGAATTGACTAAATTACTTGCTATGTTTTCCATAGTAGTGGCAATGGCTTGTACCACGGCAGCCAAAACTAAAGTATAAGCAAAACACAACAGCTGTTCCTGTTGCTGAAACAAATTCCAAGTTTTATCCCTTAATGAGGTATTTTTCAGTAATGACGTGCTTTTTTTGAGAGCCAGTTATTAAATATGCATTGCACAAAGCATACAAAAATAAATCCAAATGTCTCCCTTCTCTCTCACATGCCCTTGCCCCTCTGCTGCAAAGGTTGACTATTTAACTCCCCTGTCATTAGTGTCAATAGACTGGGGAAGAGACACAGCCAAAGAGAGAAAATGTACCATGGAAAATCTGCCCCCCCCCCCGCACCGCAATTTCCACTCTTTCTTCCATAAGCAGATACGCTTAAATACACAGTCACACATACACACGGGGGGCAGTGGGAGAATAACCATTGCAAACAGCTACATGGATCATAATCAGCTGGTTCAGAAGCTAAATTTGTCCCTTTCAACACTCCACCGCAGTAGCAATTTTCTTTGGTGCCCCTGGGAGTAGAGCTGGGAGTACAGTTGCCCATCCATGCTTTATAAGGAATTCACCTTAAGCTGTGTACCAGCAGTGAACATTTGTAAGAATTATTAAGAAGTAATCTGGGGGGAAAAACTTACCTCCTGGCACACACTGGAAACCATCCCCCTGATAACCTGCCTTACACTGACAGATGAAGGACCCTGGTGTGTTAAAGCAGAAAGCATCAGAATGACAGTGGTCCAGGCGGCATTCATCTATATCTGTAAATGGAAAAAAAAAATCAGAGTAACCTTTTATAGCAAGATACATCACTTTTTTGGAAGTAAAAAATAAAGGAGGCAGCCTCTGCAGCCTTTTCCTTTTCTTTAGCAGCCATGAGACAAGTGTTTCATCCAGCCAATGTGGATGAGTGCCTTCGTTTCTTGGAACCAAGGTTCCATTTAGACGCCAGGAAGCACTTCCTGACAGTTAGGACCCCGGGGGTGTGGAATGGGCTTCTACGAGAGGTTGCTGAGGTCCCATCAGTGAGGGTGTTCAAAGATAGGCTGGACATGCACATGGTGGGCATGTCGTGAGCGGAGCCGGCTGGTGCCAGAGGTCAGACTAGATGGCCCGGGAGACCCCTTCTGACTCGCTCTGTTTCTATGTTTCTATGAGTTATGATGACACACATTGGCGTAGGTTGCCATTGTCTGGGCACTCAAATGTTCAGGAAACTCAAACCTATTATGGATGTATGGAGAAGGCACTTTTGGTTGTAGTACCCTGGCTGTGGAATGAGCTGTCTCAAGAGCCTGCCGTCCTTATTGTGCTCTTTTTGGTGCCTGATGAAGACCTGCTTATTTTCCAGGCATTTTAGACTTTCCATTTCTGTGGTTTTAAATTGGTTATTGTAATTAAATATTGGCATTACTGGTAGGTTTTATTTTGGATTTATTTTTATTTTCTACTGTAGTGGTAGCTTTTATATTGTTATCTTATAATGTTTTATGTTTTTAAAACAATGTGAACCACCAAGAAAGTGTTGTCTACAAGCAGTATAGTCATGTAATCCATCCATCCATCCCAGGAGATAGGATCAAATGCGACTCATGCAGCCTCAAAAGTCAATTAAGACCTTCCTGCTAAATAAGGTTCCCACTAGTAATGTCAATGTTTAGTAATTAGTAATGTTTCCAGTAATAATTCCTTTAGAATATTTGCAATTCAATGTTCTTTATAAATGTTTTACAGAAATAAACTGCTGATATAAACATGTGAATGCTGACAATTGCAGGTGCATCTTCTATACTTCTGAAAGATTGATTTCGGCATTTCTGGAAATTCACAAGATTACATTTCTAATCAGTAACATTTCCATATTACATCAAAATGCTGGTGACATTTACTCTTAAATACCAGTCTGAGAAGAGATAAAATGTAAAGGAATGTACATGGTGGTGGGGGAATGCCTTTCCTTGGCAGTTTCCTCCTACAACGTTTTAGATAGGCAACTCAAAATTCTTATAGCAAGAGGAATCCAAACAAATAATTAAGGATCAGAGCATCAAGTTGCTCAAAGATCTGTCAGGAGAGGTTAGGATGTGGACCAAATGATGCTACTCACCCATGCAGGAATGCCCATCTCCAGAGAAGCCCGGCAGACATGCACAGATGTACGATGAGCCACCAGAGTATATGCAGCGGGCACGCTGAGGGATGTCACATGTGTGTGTGCCTGCTGCACAATGGTTGACTGCATGTTCAATAGCTGCAAGTCAGAAACACACATACAAGGAAGATGACATGTTTACTATTTCTGGACAGAGGAAACAACATGAGCATGAGGAGGGTGGCAGGGACAATCACCCAAGATGTGGCAAGCGGTATCATTACTTAGCTACACTGCACTCCCAGCCATCCTAATGTCACCAGCAGCTTCCATTTACTCCCTTCCTGTTTTTCAAATGTGTTATCAGGTTAACCATCACACTCATGGGGCTGATGTCAGAGTTACCACCTGGTTCTGCTTGTCTAAGCACTCTTCCTCCAACGCTGCCAGTCACTTTTGTCATTTCTGCCCCCTCCCCATTGTTACCTTCCTCTTCTTAATCTTTTAGTGTATTCTACCCCAGAAATTGACCCAGAGTTTCTGTTCTTTTCTTCTCCAAGACCCTGACTGCACACTCACTATTCTGTCTGGGGCCTGCTCACTGCCTGCTCACACAAATTGTGCAGCACAATGGCACATGTCACAAGAATGGAGCGACACATGCACACATGCGAGGCCTGGCTGGCTTCCTCTTTTTCAGCCAGGCCAGAGGCTTTTTCAGTGGCACACTGCGGGTATGAAGGTTATTGGTGCTGTTTTCTTGGTAGAAAGGCAGCATACAAATAAATGTTAGAGAAATGGTGGACAAGAAACTACTGTTAGGACAGAATATGGAGGAACAGAATGGTTTTCTATAGGCAAAGGTTTCAAACAAGGCTATATTTTACTTCCCTTACTGTTCAAGCTGTACTTAGAACATATTATAAGGAAAGCTGGATTAGGATCAGAGGGAGCACCAGTGAAAATTGGTGGAAGATACAAGATACAATCTAAGATAATGTAGATGATACCATATCACTGGCAGAAAGCGTTTCAAGTGAAACGACTCCTGATGACAATGAAAGAAGTGCAAAAGCAGGACTGCAGCTGAACATTAAGAAAATGACTGTAGAAGAATTACAGAACTTTAAGGTCAACAGTGAAGAAACTGAAACTGTGAAAGATTTTGCGTTCCTGTGCACAATCATCAATTCAAATGAAGACTGCAGTTAAGAAATTAGAAGAAGACTTGGAAGGGCAGCAATGAAGGAACTAGAAACGATAATCAAAAGTAATGATGTTTTGCAAAAGGCCAAAGCCAAGATCATCCACACTACTGTATTCCCAAACACTATGTATGGGTGTGAAAGCTGGACAGTGAAGAAATGACGGGAAGAAAATTGATGCATTTGAAAAATAGTGCTGGAAGAGAGCTTTGTGAATACCCTGGTTTGACAGAAAGATAAACAAGTGAGTCCCAGATCAAATCAAGCCAGAACTTTCCCTGGAAGCAAAAATAAGAAAACTGAGGTTAAAGTTGACATACTTTGGGTACATCATGAGAAGGCAAGACTTGCTGGAGAAGGAATAATGCTAGAGAAAGTGAACAAGAAAGGCAAAAGAAGATGACAACCAAGAATGAGATTGATTCCACAAAGGAAGCTACAGACACCACCTTTATAGGAATTGAATTTACAGGAATTGATCAGGACTGTCAAGGACAGGAGATTTTGGAAAGTTTTCATTCATAGGGCTGCCTTAAGTCAGAGATGAAGCAATAACCAGTAACAAAACTAGCAAAGAAATCTGGCCTGCCCAGTCTACTAACAAGCATTTCATCACTAGATCTTCTTCTTCAGAGGATGGGAAAGTGGTAAGAAGTGAGGGAATGAGTACCACAACCAGCCCTCCCTCTGCTTAATGGTAGGGCCATTTAGTGAAGTTGATATTTAATCTGCATTCTGCACTACCAAGCTCATTAAATGTTGCAAATCCAGGAACCCTCATCTTTGCACCTAAAGGATGATCCCTGATCAAAGTTGCAGTTCTCTGCCTCCTAGACATGCAGGAAAGAACATTTCGTGAGAAAGAAAGGCTTGCAACAAGGTGTTTACCTCTGTCCATGGGCAAAGCTTTTATCAGCAGATGGATCAAGGAAAGATCCAGGGTTTTTGTTGCTATCAAAGCTGTTTCTTTCTCTTTGATACCAGAAGAGAGTCTAGCCCTTCTTTGATCCATCTACTGATAAAAGCTTTGCCCATGGACAGAGGTAAACTCTTCACTTCTAGCCTTTCTTCCTCATACCCCTCCAGTCACTTCATTATAGCACAAATATAAATCCTTCTTTCAGATTGTCCTATTTATTTTCATGCTCTTCTACATTCCACATGAGTTTATCAGTGGAATAAAATCACTCTGAACTCTCCTCCATTCAACTCCTTCTGCATGGTGCAAATCTACATTTCCCACATTCTCTTCTCCTGTTCAAATATTCGCGCGCGCACATTCTTCTCCATAGCCATTCTTTTCACCTGCTCTGCCTTCTTACCAATTAAATCACCTTTTCTTCTAAAATCCCTCTGAGCTTCCTTTACTTCTTTCTTGACACCACTAAGTGTCAACCAGGTCACTCATATCTGCATTGTTTCAACTAGCCCAGTAACAATATTTCATTCCCTTCCTTATAATTTCTGTTTCAATGGTAAGGTAAACAATGAAATGCATTCTGGAGTTGGGGCAAATTAAGCAAACTATTTCCGCAGAATTTTCTGAAAAGCCTTTGGGACTTGAAATATTCTGGATGCTTTTGCAGGAGAGTTTTGACTTATATTTCATATCAATGGGGAAGAGTGCAAAGAACCCAGTTCCGCTTGGAAGGAACTGTAGCTCGGTGGTGGAGCATGCGTACTGGGCATAGAGGGCCTCAGGTTCAATCACTGGCATCTCCAAATAGGTCTGATAACACTCCTGCTTCAAACCCTGGAGAGTTACTGTCAAATCCATATTGCCAAGAGTGGGCTAAGGCAGGTTCTTATGTGACTTAAGTATGGAACATGCAACTTTCTCAGAGAAAACTCCACCACATATTCCAAAACTGCCCCTTTAGCTATGCGTGATGAAATGGAATGACAAATAACAGCAGCAGAGCGATCGGAACCAAAACTGCTCTGATCTGAGTTTACATGGACGTGACACTCTAAAAGAATTTACTTGACCTCATAGTCTGAGCAAAAAGGGCTTATAAGCCACATTAGTTGAAAGTAGGCCAAAAGTGGATCATTTCCTTTTACTATATATAAAGTGATGTGTGTAATATTTAGATTCAGGGAATTTAATCCACACCATATGATTGAGAAGAAAAACAACCATATCGGCAAATAAAACTTGAATTTTTGTTATGTAATTACTAATGCACAGTGATAACAACTACAGAGAGAAGAAAACCCTGGAGGCCTCTGCATATGCTGGTTGGCTGCACAGGGAATGTTTCACTACCTTACTAAGAATTAAATCACAGATGACCCAGAATTGCAATTTGGCAACAGACTATAGCAGCAACTCAGACACTAAAATGTTGGCAGATAAGTTAGAAACAAATAGAGAACAATGCCAAACTGAAAAGTCATCACAGTTTAAAATGACCGCAAAACTTAACAAAAATGAATGTACAATCCACAACTTGTATTTCTGTATTATTATATTACGGGGGTTGAGGGCATTTAGAGGGCAGCTGTTTAAGGTTCAAGATATGCTGAAAGCCCAATACCAAAAGAGAAATCCTGAAAACTGTAATAGCATAGTACCTTTCTTAGGGCAATTTAACGATCACAAAATATTGTGCAAAGTTTCAGAGTTCTTCATCAGGCAAGACGGTGATGTAGTGGTTGGGTCTGGGACTCAGGGCATCTGTGCTCTAGTCTCTGCTCAGCCATGGAGCTCACTGGGTGACTTTGGGCCAGTCACAGATGCTCAGCCCAACCTACCTCACAAGGTGGTTGTTGTGGGGATAAGACTAAGAGCAGGAGAATGATGCAAACTGCTTTGAGTTCTTTCAAAAAGAAAAAGTGGGGTATAAATATCCCATGGGGTAAACAATGCCAAAAAAAGGGCTTGTGATTAAGCCACAGCACCTGCAGCTGCTTGGGGTGCCAGCCTAGCCAGAAGAGCCCAGCCTTTGAATTTGAAGTCCCATGCTCATACAGTGTCCCCTGAAATGTACCCTTGAACCACTCTCCTGCATAGCTTTCCTAACCTCACAGAGCAGCCAGGGCAGGGGAGAGGGACTGGTGCACCGCTTCTCATCTCTGAGGCCAGAGTGCTGCCCAAACAATCTCAGAATTGGGAGTCTAACTTAACCTATCCCCCTCAAAAAAGATTGTTCCCTTATGGTCTTAAAATGAAAAGTGAGAGGGAGTTGCAGACATTCAAACTGACCTCTGCTAGGAATTAAGATTGCACTTTAATCTGAATTCCTGGGGTGTGCCAAGGGTTCCTCGGAAGAGAAAACAGCGGATCTGCCAGCCTTCACAACTTCCTCTGAGAACTCAGTATGACAGAACCTTTCTATCACAAGAGGAATTGTTCCACTTCCTAGATGTCTACATCTCTGCAGTCAAGATTTATGTGCTGCCTTTTAGGGCAAAAGCTAATGACAACTAGACTTAGGCCATAAAACAATGTGACAGCAATAACAATAAAACCAAAATAAACAGTCAAAAGCAGATTGCACCATATAGATAACAGTCCCCATAAATCCTACCTCAATTAAAGGCCAAGGTAAACTGGTGAGCCTTCAAGCCCTCTTGATGGCATGCAGTAACAGGGCTTGGCAGGGATTAATTAGAACAGAGTTCCACAAGCAGGCAGCCACTGTCTCCTGTCTGGTGCTCAGAGACCCGCTTGCTCTTAGAGGCAGCAACACAGGTATGCAGTCTGGCACACTGATTTTAATGTTACTTTAAAAGTAAACAAAGGCTGTATCTTCTTCATCTTCTTTTTAAAACTACCCTGAGCTAAAATCCTATGTGAACTTATTTGGATGTAACGCCTACATAACTCACTAAGACTGCTAAGTAAGCAAAGGATGAGGCCATTAAGGGACAATCCAATGGGCTGCACCTTCATCATTAGACAGAAGATTTTGATCTTAGAGGCTTCTGAGATCCATTATCCTGCTGAGAGGAGATGAAGTCAATTTTCATCTCTCCACCCTCCTTTCTACATTTTTCCCACTGGACAGGCATTTGAGCCAATCTAGAGGCGGCACATTAGTAGGGGCTCGGCTGGGGCTGAAGAGGCCATAGGATGGCTCCTAGCTTGGCTTCTCCTTTCCTTTCCTCTCTGTTCTGCTCATGGGAATATCCCCCCCCCCCCCGGCACATCTGCAATGTCAGAATGCAGCCAGCCCCCTTTTTCCGTGGTAGCAGAGAGGAAGCATGGCAAGGGAACCAGAACTCAGGGACTCCCATCTATGATCACAGAAGTATCTCCTGCTTCAAGAGCAGGACTCTGAAGAGTCCTATACTGTCCAGGACATTCTCCCAGGTACCAAAGGATTGCTCTCTTAGGCTGTTCATTTGTATGCTTAGCCACGGTAAGCTGAGAGAGGAAGAGAGAAAATAATTCAGGAAATGCCTGACTGTAGTCTTGAGCTCAAGTTTCCTCTAAACAGATGTTGAAACAACTAAAATGCAAGAAAGGAAATATTTAATTCAGTTGCTTGGCAGATCCTGCAAAGCTGCATATGTAAAACTTCTGCAACCCATCTTTTGTTACACAGTTTCAGTATAAATTTCAATGATCTCCATATGTTAAGTAAGTTTATTCTCAGATCAGCTGCAATTGCAAGCATCCCCTGTTCCCTCAGTTCCTCTCGCTAATTAAAACTGTAGAGGCAGAACAATTTTATAGGAGTAAACAGTGTAGCTACTTAAGGCTTGCACAACTTCTTTAAGAATAGAAGTACAAAAATGATCCTCAAATGTACAGAAACCTAGTTCTAGAAGAAGTGAAGTCTGAAAACTCCATTTCACAGATGCATGGTTCAAATATGGACTATTATGTCCAGCTGTATCGGTTTACAGTGTTTACGTATCAGCACAACCACTTGGCTCTGCTGATGCTGAAGTTTATTTTGTCCTTTATGCGTTTGCTTACAGCTTCTTATGATGTTTTAATGATTAGTTATATTTTTTTGTATTTATATTTTGGACAACTCCCTTTCTGGCAAGGAAAAGCAGGGCCTCTATAAAGAAACATTTCCTTCCCAAATTAAGGAAGAGCACATTAACACTCCTCTTAAGTCTTTAGAAAGCGTGACTTTTTAAAATGAAAGACTCAAGTATCATCTTCTACTTGTCCTGAAAACACGAAAACAGAAAAAATAAAACTGACACCTGGTTGCTTTCTTGAACGGCCCTCAGTTTACTCAAAACAATGAAGGGAAGATTTTAAAATAAACTTACCCACACATGTTCGTCCATCAGCTGCAAACTGATATCCCTCTAGGCACTCACATCGAAAAGTTCCTGGCTGGTTATTACAGGCAGCATTGTTGCCGCATACTGTGGGTTGCTCCAGACATTCATCTATATCTGCATGGGAGGCAAGGTTATTGCTCAGCCATCACTAATATAATACTTGAAATGTGGAGCTTGATATACATGTGGCTCAGCTTTAGCTTTATTAAAGACCAAGTGGCTTCACTGACTGGTGTTCAGTAACTGCTGTATCTGCCAAATGATGCATCAAAGTGCAACAGATGAAGAACACAGTACCTGGCTTTGCCACATTAGGATACTGGTTAATTTACATTCTGCCAGATTCCTACGTGCTCAGCACAGTAATTTAGCATCATGATATGAGCAGAGTCCATACAGTTGCATGTGCATGGATTTTTGTTTTTAACCAGATACTGCCTCGGGACACTGCCAGCTGTAATGGAGAAATGGTAGAGAGGTAGAGCTGCTTCATCCTTTAACCACTTCCCATTTTCCTGCTCAAAAGCATGCCCAGACTGCTTTTCCCTCACAGGTGTGCAATTTTGAACAGGGAAACGGCTGGAGGGGGAGGGCTTAGAAGCCCTTCTCTCTGACTCTGTATCTACTTATGGCTGCAGGGCAAATAGAAACGTTGGGGTAGAAAGATGAACCAAACTGGAATGATAATGGGGCAAATAGTTAAGTTCCTTTACCCCCTGTGCTGCAGACCTAGTCTAGATCTGGTCTTGGATTTGCTATTAAGTAAATACAGCAACAAGCATGCAAGAAACAAACTGCATGATTGTGTTATGTCTAGTTTGACCTTAATTTTACTGTAAAGTTGAGATACTATTACAAGAAAGGCCTAACAGTTATAGCACAATCTGATCATGCTGCTATTTCTATTGAGCCAGGACTCAGGTGTACTCAGCCATTTGTGAGTACTTCTCCTAGGCACTGTATATAACAAGAGAAAAGTAACATCTCACCTAGCAAGATCTGCCAAGGTATGTTATAATGAGTCCACATATTCAAAACACAAAAGCTTAAAGCGAATGCACCTAGATTGCAGGATATCTAACTGATCCTACAGAAATCAATTCCTTTTTCATGAAAAGGATATTTTCTTACCATAGCATGCATGTCCATCCCCTCGGAAGCCCACTGAGCATTCACAGGTGAACTGATCACCTGTTCCTGGACGACATACCGCATTAGTGTCACAGCCATGGGTACCCGTGTAGCAAGGATTGCGGCTCCTGTCACCTGAACCATCTGTCAAGAAGCCACAGAAGAAGCTACAGTAACATGAGAATTCATGTAAGAAGTTGACAACCTCTACTACTGCTATGCTGGCTCAACAAAAATATGAATGTTTAAAAGCTATGTTTGCCTGAGATTGAATGGACTCTGGGCCTCAGCCATGTACAAGGGTTAACTATGACTTAATAGTTCACTATATATCCATATCCCAGAATAATGGCTGTAGCTTCCCACCCTGTGCAATGTTTTGTTGGTTTCTGGGTTCCTCTAGAATAGGATTTGCAGAGGAGCTGTTCCTAGTAGATTTACCATCTAATGAGTATGTAGAGATGATATTCAATAATGTTATCAACTGGGAAGATATTTTCTTAGCACATAACTATGGCAAATCATGGTTTCATTAACCAATTAATGAACAGCATGTGCTGGGCACATTCTGCCACCTTTTGGAATATTAAACCCTTTGTCAGGCTGATTTAGAGTAACATTCAGATGGGATGGGCCAATTTGCAGGTAACACTGTCAGGAACATGTAGAAAAGCATGGACTTGTTGCCTGCAGAATGGCCACCACTTCTTTTACTCAGCAACCCACACATGGCTGTTTTATAAGTTGCTGAGTATGATGTTCACAACCCATAGTTAAGCCATAATGCAGGATTAATATCAGTTAAACCATACTGTACCAACAACCATCCATAGTCAACCCCTGGGTCATAGTCAACCTCTAGATCTATAGATTTAAATGAAATTATACAATATAATTAGTCTTTAAAAGCCCACCAAATGGGTTCAAAACCCAAACTGAATTGAAGTTGAAAACACTAGTCAGGTCACAGTTGCCTGTATTTGAATTTCGGTCCCTGGCATGCGCCAAAGCCCACTATGGCTGAAGGCATAGCGGGCGGTCTGATCATGGGAACGGGCACAATGTCTGCTGATGGACACTCAACTTTGATGCATTTGAAGAGGGTTAGTGAAATTCATGGAAGGCAGCTCTGTCGTGGAATCTCCATGTTCAGAAGCAGAGAATACTAGTTGGTGAGAAGAAAGACAGGAATGGGGCAGCCGCCTCCAAACTCTGCTTCAGGGCCTTCTAAAGGCATCTAGCTAGCCTCTGTGGCAAGCATGATATTGGACTAGATGAGTGGATCTCTTGTGTACAATATCTTCCACTTGACAGCACTTAAATATAAATTCAAAGGGTAGAAGAGACAGGATCCCAAAAAGATCTAAATCAGTATCAAAAAAGTCAAACAGCATAATTATCACTGAACATACCAATTGGGCCAATTGAGTTGCTCATGGCATATCGCAAAATCTGTTCATCTTTATTATACAAGACAAAAACGCTGTCCACTGACAGTTGCTGAGTGGCTGAAATGGAATGGTGAGAGTCATCATGAATGCACTCCTCAAATGTGATTGTCTGTCGCCATTGGTAGGTAACTGTGTAAGTTGGAGACACCCCATCTCTTTCTGGTTCTGTCACAGTATACTCCCTGGTAGATGAAGATGTGATAACTGAAAGAAAGAAGTAATCTCATATTAATACAGAGGAAACTAAAATCTACGAGTAGATTTCATATCATTCTTTGTATTCAGATGTAAAAGACCATAAAATATTGCTGACAAACACCCAAAAATTACAATTGCTGCGTTATAGCCATATTAGCCATTTTGTGGATAGATAAACTACTTCTGTTCAAAGGTACCAGGATCTAGTTGTGACTTCACACCAGATGAAGGGGGAGAGAATGTGTTCTTCATGGATTCTCCTTGCCACCAAAGCCATTTGCATTGCCTGTCGTGTTGTCCCAGAGAGTCTGCCATTCCTTCAAAGCAGCTTTGCAAGAGCCCATGAAGGAGTTCTTCAGCACAAGTGGAACTCCACCATGGAGCCACCCCAAGGTTTCATAATAGCCTCAAAATGTTATTTTGGGATATTTTTCCCTATGACAAATTAAAGCAAAGCCCCCAGCAGCTGCAATTTCCCCATCACATTCTTATCTGAAGTTTTTGGATCTGAAGAAATCTGAATCAGTCTTTTCTGCTGTTTTAAGCTGTATCTGCATATCTAAATCACTTTGTTTGAGAGCAGCCATTTTGAAGCCCTTGATGGAATGGCCATGAGGGCTGAAGTGTTCATCTACCACTCTCATCCTGAGTGATCTGAGGACAAGTTCTTATGGTGGCCTTGTCTGTCCTAAAGAATCTCTGCATAGAGGCTTTCTACTTTCTTGCGACGTAGCTCCTAGGCTGTGAGATTTTACATTTACAGACACTATAGAATATCAAAAGCATGTTATCAGTGTACCTATTACAAGTGTCCTATAAATTGCCCATAATGCAAGGAATATAGATAAGAACCAACATTTAAAGGAAAGTTTATCTCTTGTTTTATAGCTAATAAGGAGATAACTGGCTGGCTAAATTACTGTGATAATTTCTGTTTCCTCTCTAAAATCACAGATCACACCATGTGGGTGATGGAGGTTATAGCACAGTTCAGTCATACAAGTGCAGAGCAGCAGATCCAGTATATATGATTAATGGGAATTTATTCAATTGAAATAAGAGGATTTTCAACTTGTACAGTACTGATCTTAGGCTCAAGAAAGCACCCATTCTAGCTTTGTGGAGATTGGAAACAGCACTCATTCTTGCTGTAGGCTTGGAATGCAAGTTACGAGAAGACAGAATGACCAAGATTCCACAAGTATTCTTAACTCACCAGAACTCGAAGAGTGGTAGAGTTCTGTGTAGGGCTCTATATGTACAGAAGATCCAAATGGGATTTCAGGCACTTTGCCCTCAAGTTCTGTGTTGATTGTCAGATGCCCATGTTCATCAATTCCACTGAACTTCTGCTTAATTGTCACCTTTTCATTGCTGTTGAGAAATGTAACTTCAGCTTGTCTTGTAAACTCACCACCTAGAAGAGTAATGGAATCACTTCTTACTTGTATGTTTAATGAAATATTTGCCTCCCTGTTGTAACAGTACTGCTCAGCGTCACTAAAGATACTCTCAAATCAGGGCCCTGAAGTGCTGGCAGAATGTGTCAGTTGCAAGAACGGGGTGAAATTACAGTGGGCGTGCAGAGGGTACACTTCATTGTGGCTAAACTTTGCACACAAATGCTGGTGTGTACACTCATTTTTAAGAGGAGGTGAAACTCATAAGGCTTCTGAAAAGCACAATTATGCTAAAGATGCAGCAATTGGCTTTGTCCATTTCCCTTTTTCATTTCAGAGTGAGTAGGAGGGGATGTCTGGATGCAGAACACGCCCCTGTGGATTTCCCCCCACTCCAGTGGAGTCCTGAACCAAATGTGGGGGGGTGCAATATATATTGCCAACCCTGATCCATTTGCTTCTACATCTTTAAAGTATTCTGCCCTATGGGTCAGAGTAGCAACAATGTGATGCCAGTGCAAGCTCTCCCACCATCTGAGCCAGGACAGTACATGCCTGCAGATGTCTCCCTGTTGCTGCCCCCCCTCCACCCCCCTCCCAGTGCTTGCCCCATCACACTGTTATTGCCCAGCTGATCAGACTACCCAACATGGCTCTTCAATCCCACCATGGCTAGACCCAAATGCCTCGTTCTGAAGGGGCTTTCCTCAGAGCCAGGCACTCTGGGAAATCCAGGAAACCTCTTATATTCTGGTGGGTTGGCAAACAGTTCTGGTTCACTGGAAAAAGTATGGATTTCAAGATCAGCTCTTCTCCCCAACTTTAATTCTTATAAATACATGGAAGGAAACAGTGTTATTCCTAATCATGTTTTTTAACAATGTCAGCCAATGTATGTAAAGAAGTAAACCATGGAAATAAATGAAATGTAGTCTTGGGTCAACAACATAGGATTGCAGCCTTAATCTAGGAGATAATCTATAACCTTCCCCCTTGTGATCTGGGACGGGAAAAACATTGAAAAATCAAAATCCGTAGGGAACTGCTGTTTCAAAGGGAAAAAAGGTAAACAATGAAATTTGAGAATAGCCTAAATTTGACCCTCCCTGTTTGCTTGTGCTGTATTAATCATTTTTAGCTTTAATGTAATACCAAAAAAGTCAAAGAAATTCAATCACTTACTTTCATTCCTAAGGGAAGGTAATAGAATAATCCAACACCCACACTTCCCTTAATCTATTAACCAGGGGAAAGCAAACTTGATGTGAACTAAGGTTATAGCACAACTGCGGAAAGCTTCTCTTGTTACTAGTGTCTTCAGTTGCCAATGAACTCCTGTTGTGGGAGCCAGCAACCTACAACACTCCATGAATATTGGCCTTACTCTCCTCTCACCCACAGACAACATGCTATTTTGTATCTGTGTCTGGAGGTTCACAGCTTTCTCTTGTTCTCTAAGACAAATCTCCCCAGCCCAAAGGTATTAATAGAAAGATGGTAGTAATGCTGTAAAAAAAAAAGTCTATTAAGGAACAGCAGCGTGATATTTCATTTCTGAGGCCTGTCCTCTGGAACAAAGGTTGTTGGGAACATTGAGAAGTTTTACTACAGTGCTCTTGCAAATGAAGAATTCACTGCAAATATATGAAGCAACTCTTCAAGAACAAATGCGAAACTTACCAGTAGCACTGAATCCGTTTTTATACCCTTGCTGTTCCACAGCAAACATCCATCCAATGATACCACCGATGGAAGCAAGAGGAAGTAAGGAGAAACCCAACTTTTCTGGAATTGTGCTGATAGCAGTATACGCACGCCCATGGTTCATCACCACATATGAATGGAGGTCAGTGTTCTCAAACACAATTGGCTCTGGGTTGTTTCCAACAAAGATCCGTCCTTTGACTTTCCCATTAACTCGCTGAGGAGAACCTAACACAACAAAAGTTGAACACAGCAATTTCTTTTAACATAACGAAGCATCATTGTACCACAGATTAACTTACATTTTCAAAGCACTGAGGCTCACAACGCACAAGAAAACGTTAACTGCATCACAACCTTGATGTGCATGTTGCATACAAAAGTTATCACATGTCCCCAGTAATGTAAACCAGACTTCAAGCCGTGGGGTGCACTTTGCTTTTTATTAGAACCCCATGTTTGCCAGCTGTACCCGAGTGGCATGGGAGGAGCCAGGCACAAAATACTGGCTAAAAGAATAGCACCCATTATTTACTGTAACCCAGGAGGTATAGACTGAGAGACCTGAGTTATTATAAACCAGTGATTCTACCACAGCTCTGAAAGTAACTAGCAGAACTGTGTTAAAAAAAAAAAAAAGGCAGCCAAACACATTTACTTTACGGGGAAGGAACAATGAATTAACGGAAGCAATTAACTGAAATCCAGCCATTGTTACTGGAAGTCAGAATCTACTGACTTGCTGATCTACTTCAGCTTACCTAATCTACCTACTGTCTGCCAAGGATGTAAACGTCTGACACAGGGAAGGATAATCAAACACTTGCCACTGTTTTATCCAATGTAAAAACTAGGTCTAATGGATGGTGTGTGCTGCTCATCTTCCCTGCAAGCACCCTTCCCTTGTGCACCAATTTCTCCCCTCCCTTTTCAAGTTCAACATTCTTGCTTCATTTGGATCAAGGATGGGACATGTGTGCACGCTCCCCCTTGCCCTCCACTCCTGAATACAAGAATGGAAGAAGAGCCATGCTGGATTACAGCAGGTCCATATAGCCCAGCATTCTGTCCACATGGTGGCCAATCAGCTCTCCTTGGGAAAACACAAGCAGGGCACACTCACATTCTCTCACCCATGTTCCCCAGCCACTGCTATACCTAAAAATACTGCTTCCACGATTGCAAGTAGCACAGAACCATCAGGACCAAGAGAGACCCCAACCGCCTTATTATCCACGATTATACCTAGTTCCCTTTAAAACCATCGAAACTGATGGAAATGAATTCCATGTGCTGTACGAAGCAGTACTTCATTTTGTCTGTCCTGAATCTTCTATCAATCAGTTTCACAGGATGACCTTAGTGGAGTCTCACATTATGAGAAGGAGAAAAAGGTCTCTCTGCTCATTTTCTCCATAGTAATCATAATTTTGTACACCTCTATTGTATCTCCCCTCACTCACCTTTTCTCTAAGCTAAACAGTCCCAGACATCTTAACCCTTTGTTATATGGAAGTTGTTCCAGCCCCTTGATCATTTTAGTTGTTCTTTGCAGTACTTTTTCCAACGAAACAATATCCTTTTTAGGTGTGGTGATCAGAATTCTAAGCAATATTCCAAATGTGATTACACCAAAGATTTGGGTAAGAGGAATATGATCTTGGCAATTTTATTTTCAGTTCCTTTCCAAATCATGCCTTCTATGGAAGTGGCCTTTCTTCACAGCTGCTGCATTACTGGGCTGACATTTTCATTGAGCTGTCTACCAGAACACCAAGATCTCTTTCTTAATCACCGCTAGCTCAGATTCCATCAGTATAAACATAAAGCTGGGATTTCTGTTGCAACATACATCACTTTACACTTCTTTACACTGAACTACATTTACACTCGACCCACCTGGCTTAATACCAGGGCTTCTTGGTTTATTAAAACTAGCTTGACATAACATTTAAACTGGGAAGCAGATTTGATCTGCAAACCAGGAAAAAGGACATTAGCCTAGTTCAAACTCTAGAAGGGAAAGCAGAAACTAGATCTCTTCCTTTTAATATCTGTCTTCTCTGTAAGGTGAAAGTAGGCAGAAACTAATCTTTTAATGGCTCACTATAGCTCTATTTTGCAGAAGTGATTACCAGTTGATTAGTTCCAAGGCAAAGCTAGAAGACAAGAAAAAATGATTTTAGGTATACAAATAAGAAAGGGCATTTTGCTAGAGACATTATATGCTAGTCAGCCAGGATTGTAATTGTGGAATTTTGAAGAAAGAACACCCTTGGTTCCTAGGTTCCTTCTATATTATCTATGCATGTTAGTTTGTGTTTCTGGCAAAATGAATGACAGCTAGGGATCACCAGCCATTATTAGTGGATACCATACATATCAAAGCAAGGGACTCTTAACCTATAAATACATAAATAAGGCACCTCATTGTTGGAAATTGAAACTTATTAATAAATATGGCAAATCCCTTGCTCAGTAGTCCAAACTACTTGAAACAAATTCAAATTGTTTTCTTTGCAGGGAAGATATATAAAGAAGTCCAAAGGAAAGAAAAGATAATATTTTAACAAGCATTACCTGAAAGATAGCAAAAGGAAGCACACAAGAGCTGCATACTTTTCACCCCTTGCAAATTTTCATTCCCATACCTATTCTTTTTCCTAATTATGACAAATACGTTTTCAATCAGAATAATAGCAAACCCAGTTCTATGCATAACAAATACAGTAGGGGGTATTTCATCTTGCATAATTTGAAATGGTTTCTACAGCTAGAGATAATTTATGCTACACAGATCCTTTAGTTGCTTTTGCTGTGGCGGAATAAATATTAATACTTTTGGCACTGTTACTTAACACGTCCCAGCTGTGTTCCTAACTTTTAACAAACTTTTTTTATATTAAATGATTCAGCACCTTCAGAATGTTGAATTGAACTTCTTGTTCTTAAAAACCAAGAGCAAAAATATTATACCAGGAGATCTATCTAACTCAAAGAACTCATCTTTTTAATATAGTCTTTTGCCTTGGTCCATGCAGAAGTGCAGCACTATTTTCTCTCTCTGTATTCTATGTATATATTTATAAAACATGAGTAGAACATAGAGAAAATAACTGGGGAACTGGGAAAGGACACATTCTCTGTCTCTTCTGCAGCCTTCTACATGCCCTTAACATCTGCTACAGAGAAGGCCCTTGAGAGCAAAGCTATGGCAGCTGCAGCAAGCAAAGGGAAGCCCACCCTTTGTTGAATTCTATTGTTATTTAAATATTAGTGAATGGACCTGGGTTTGCACAGCCTGAAATTGGCCTTAATTCAATACACAGAAGCCTTCAAGGAAAGTTATGCAGACATCAGAGCTTGACCCATTGTTCCTGCTCTATCCAAATGAACCCAAGAGCTTTAAGCAAGGTTTCTGCTGGTCACCAATATAGCTCCTACAGAAGAAGGGGAAGCCATATAACTACTTAACTCTGATTCAAGTGCAAGTTAACTTAAGGGTGATATCCAGTGATAAAATTTTATTAATTAAAATTAATGCTTTTAAAAACAAATTATGTCTGAGATTATCACCCCTAGAATATTCTTAGTGTATGGCAAGTTTCTGGAGTCTAGGTTTCATGGTCTTCAAGCTGACAGATGCACTTTTTCTTTTACTGTTATAGAATCATTCATATGAATAAATCACACATTGTCCAAAATGATGTCACCTTCAACTAAGGCTGTAAAATTGTATGCAGGAGTAAATCCCACTGAACTCAGTGAAGCTAACTGCTGAGTGACATGTAAAGAACTACACTGTAAGTTGATGAGAACACCATCTAGTTTACTAAAAAACAGCACTTTCTCTTTCTATTAGAAATATGAATATATACTTGAGAGCTCAGAATCTTATTTATGTAGAATGTATCTTCTATTTCCAACATTTTATCATTCATCTCCATTTGTAAACCACTGTCCATCTTTATATGCTTGGAGCTACCAGAAGCTGTAATCATTCTTCCTCATTTTTTGGTTTGTAATGGGTCTCTTATAATACTGCCTTTTACTTTATAAAACTCCAACAAAAACTTTCCCCCTATTTAGCCACATTAAATATTCAGTAAGTAGTGAAATTAACAGAATTTTACCCAAAATTTAATTACTTAGTTTAAATCAGTTGTAATTTCATTTACCCTCCCATTTTGAACTATTAGGTATACTATCCTGCTTCTAAAGATCAAAGATATTAAACTATTAACTAACTACATAAACTTATTATTTGATTAGAGCAATATCTTGTCATCTAGTTTCTTATAATGATTTAACAAATCCTACAACTTCAGTATTCTAGTATAAAGGTGCTTGGTTAACCAGTTAATTCCTTGACTACCTTCAGTGAGACATTGAAATATACTTCATTCCTATCTCAATTTGCTTAATCAAGTGTTTTATATTTCCCCTTAATTTTAAAAAGAATGGAAGGTGGCAGCAGTTCTCTTGATCACGAAAGGGTGTTCGCTCATGCACCCTGGACTGAATTTCACTGAAGATCTTATATTAGGCTTCCGTAATTCCTCATCTGCTCCAGTACAGTAATACTTGCATTCAACAAAAAAGGCTGCTTCAGAAATATGATGTGCTGTATGGTAGCGTGCCAAGTTTTGAAGCAGTTACCTTCTGCTACACATTGCTTGCCATTTCCTTTGTAGCCAGCAACACAACTGCAACAAAAGCCATTTGGATAGTCCTTGCAAACAGCATGAATGGAACACTGATGGCGGTTGTTTGCACAGCTTTGCTGGATGTCCGTATTATAAAAAAACACTGCAGACAGGAAAAAATAAAACTTCTCAGAATAATGCATTTCAGTGGAAGGCCAAACATACTGCCTCTTTCCCAACCACAAGGCATCCTAAGGAACTCATGATACATTTTATTTCCCCAATTCTTTTGTCTGGCATTTAAGAAGCAGAGAGTCAGCAAGACAATGTAAGCAGAACTAGATGACAGAAGATACCATTCTTATTGTAAGACTGTGATCCCCTGCATTAATACTGCACCAAACCCAAGGAATCTAATGGATTCCCATCCCCAAGATGGACCCCTCACATAACCTAGGTATAAGCTGTTGAAACATGGCTTATCCTCTTGTTTGAACCCCAACTCATTTACCACAGACAACCCACAATTCATAATCCAATAGTAAACTATGGTTCAATGACAACCAAATTGTCATTGTGAGCCGTCCCGAGACTTTGTTGCGATGGGGGAGGCATAAAAATGTTTTAAATAAATAAACCAGCACTCAACTTATACTCAGTCCTTGAGTATGGTTTATCGTGCTGCCCAAACCCATCCACTGATGACATCCATTTTTTAGCCTGGGTTAAATTGAACATGCTTCCTTGAGCATACTGCACAGACATTATGAAACGACAAGTGGAACGTGTAACAAAAATATTGCCTCTGGTTCATTGTTACCATAAGCCAGCATTTGTTTTGTTTTTCAGGCAACCCTATTCCATTCCCATCCCTACACAGTTTTCGTTCTCCCTCAGTCAGCATTCCATACCTCATTCATTGCCAGGTTGTTTTTGTACTCCTGCAACTCTTGGCATTTCCCTAAGCCTGCTGATACCTCCCTGTTGTGTATGGATAATGCCAGTTTGGATTATAAACGCACTAGCATTCAGCATTGAGCACTGTTTCTCAAGGCACTTACCTTAAGAAACAAGGAATTATTTACTAAATGGATTATTTTTTCAAGTACATTGCGAGGACAACCATCACCATGAAAGAACAATTACACAGCGGTACTAATTTCTGATCAGATCCATGCAGTTGCAGGAGAAGGCACCTCACATGGAAGGAGACTGGGAGGTCTTTTAATCCATGCACAACTGAGAGCTGCTAGACACAGTATCCCAAAAAGTATTCACAACATATCAGCCAGATGTTAATAATATGCCCCTGCAGGGACCACTAAAATTTTAAAAGAAGAGCAAACACACAGTAGACCTTTGCTCAGGTTTCTGGTCATTAGTTTGCAACTTCCTATTTTGTGATAATAGAGTATCCTTCAAATGCAGTTTTCCAGTTAGCACAACCATAGTTGGGGAAATAAGCTTTGGTGTCTTATTTTTCCTTTCTATGTAGTTTGAGTGCATGCTGGATGGATCAGCATAATTACGAAGTCATTACTCTTATTATTACATGACATGACATGTATATTCTGCCTTTCCTCCTGCTGCAAACCACACCCAGCTATTCAAAATGGTGGCTCTCTCCCCAACTAAAAGTGTCCATAGTGGTTTCTCAGTATTTGTGAATCAGGCCTGTGAATACATGTGATAAAATAGGTTGTTGGATTAGACCATCTTATTACTCATTCTATGGTTCCTGACATAACCTTTCCAAACCCAAAGGATCTTACCAACTCCAGTGTCATCAACTTCTTCCACATCAATAATCTGAGTGCGCTGCTGGGGAAATTGCTGGCCTGGAAAACGGAGAGGTGGACTTTTCCCTGTTGGAAGTGGAGGTTCAGCTGGAGAACGTTCTGTTAAAGCTTGGTATGGAGACTCAAAACGGTCTGCTGCTGACTGAGGTAACTCATAGCTAGTATGTAAGCTATCTCCTCTGCTAGAAATATCGTAAGATACTCCTGTCTGGGTTTTCTCAATGGAATCTTGATGTGATAAGGAGGGGTCTGTAGTTACTTCCTGGAATTGGTCATAGTCTCCATATTCTGTATTGGCAGGAGTCTGAGTGACTTTGGCTGACAGGATATTATCTGAACCACCAATCTCGAATGCCCAGACTCCTTGTTTTCCCAAGTTGCTGCTCCTAGAAGGCAAGAAATCTCTAACTAGATTAAAACAATCATATTAGTCATGGTAAATTTTATATGTTAAGAAGTTAACTAACTTCTCTACCACTAAAAACTGAAGTAGCTATTCAGTGAAATAGAACCTACTTGGTACCAGTTATCAGCAGCTTTTAGGCCACCTTAGTAACACTCCAAGTGGGCCTTAATGTATGAGTAGTTCACTTTTTCATAGTCTCATGAACAAATGTTAATGCTTCAGTGGCTTTTTCTCCAACACCCCTTCTGTCTTTGTTGCCCATTTATGTGGTTGAATTTTAGATGGCCTTTAGAAATGGACTCTTTATTTAAGGTCTGTAAAATGTCACGCACACTGATGATCCTTCATCAGTAGCAGAAAGAGGGAAAGAAAAATCTTTAAAATTTCTGCGTACTTTCAAAATATAAAGCAGGATGTTAGACATTAATAACCAAATTATTTTTCAGTTTTCTGAAGATCAACAGCATTTCATGTAATTTAGAAGGGAACTAACATCTGTGTGTGTTAATGGACAGTATTAGCAGATTTTGGAAAAAATATTAAAAAATCTTACCGATGCAGATTCCGAAGGATCTCTTCATCATTAGCAATTATACTGTAGGATCCAGCTTTTACCCATAAGTAGTAATTTGTAGCAGGCTGACTAAAGCCAACAATAGCTGGGACAACTTCATTGTCAATTTTTGAATGTGTACTATAGAACTGTAAACCATCTTCCGGATAAAGGAAAATTGCATAGGAACTGGAATCAGAATATGCTAAAACAGCCTGGAAAGTGTTTCTCTGTTGGGAAGATTTAAATTTTATTTGTAGAAAAAATATGCATGATTAGATATAAACTCATCAATTGAAACTGAGTTTATATAACAACATTTTGATACTAGGATTAGAGCATATGGTTAATCAGTTTTAACACCCAACTCAAAATTGTTATTGTAAAAACAGGAATTAGTTTGAATAGTGAGCTGCACAGAAACCTATAATCTATAAAGTTAAAAAGTCACAGGCCAGAGTCCAAAAAACCTCTTTTAAATATGTCAAAGTACAGTTTAGGAAACATGTAACAGGATTTTTGACTCTACCCTCTTCTCTGAATAGCCCAAAATAAATCATAAACTGGTTTTGAGAGTTCCATCAGTTTCAGAAGCAGTTTTCTATGTAGCACAGGACAATCTGTTGTGGATGACATGTGAGACCAAAGGCTCTGCTCCCCCAGGCAGAAAATATAAAATTCTGCTAGTGGAACAGGCTCTATAAAGCCAGACCATCTTCAGCAGCACTAAAAGTAGTTTAGCAATTCTTTAAAGGCAAAATGGACACACAATGGACATATATTAGTTGTTTGCCATTTATACAACTGACACATCTGTTTGCACATCAAACCTAGTATTAAATTGTAAATACAAAAATTTTGTTCTGAAACTCTTGGGGTATTAATAAATGAAGTCATGTTGAGCAGAAAGTCCTAAAAGATTAGAATCTCATTTCTATGTTACATTTATTCTTGTTTGATATAATTTAGAGTAACCTATGGCCCCACATACAGCATACAAGGGACTATAGAATACTTCCAGTTCCCTGACGTGAGGTCAGAAACAGATGTCTGATCTTGAAGCTGGCAACCTGTACTTTCATCACCTCCCCCTGCCCTTGCAGCCAGTGCAGAAGGCACTGGGCCAGCTGTTTCTCCTCAAAAGTGACCTTGGAGAAAGGGAAAGAGGTACTTTGTGAGACATAAGACAGGAGTGCTCTGTCCTCTGTACCCATCCAAATATGGCCATCTAGCTGATCTGCAGAACAGGAGGAGCAAGAAGGTGAAGACTGTCTCTGTGCTTCTCCCACCCTGCACAGAATGCCTGTAATCAGCCAAATGTTGAGGTTTATGGGCACCTCCACTGGACTGAGCCCTAAATGTCGAGGATGACTGAAGAATTACTATCTCAAACTTGTTTACTTAAAAGTAGATCTCACTGATTTCAGAGAGGCTTACTTGGAAGTTAATATCCTTAGTAATGCAACTTTAGTTATGTGGTCCTAGGGTGGCCATGTGTCCTCATTTACAGAGAACTTGATTTGAAGGGTTATCCAGTCCAATCAGAAGGAAGAGCTGGACCTTGAAGTTGCCTGTCAACAGCACCTGGACAGCAGAATGGACAGGCAGGGACACAGGTCACCAGGTTGCAGTGGTCTGAAGTATGGTGAGATGCACTGCATTTCAGTTTCAGCTCTCCTAAGCACACGAACTAAGGTAGCTTTTTCCAACCTCATGCCCCTTTGATGTTTTAGACCCACTGCTGGCTGATGCTGATAAGAACAATCGTTCAAAACATCTGCAAGGCCTCAGGTTGAAGAAGGCTGTACAAGGGGAGATGCCCCAATGGGCCCAATAGGGCTTACTTACAAGTAAATATACACGACCGGCATATAATTCTGGCATTTAAGAAAAATGGTGCCTCACTACATTTGTCACTTGCTAGGCTGTCACACACTCACCTTCGCCTGTAAAGCAGCATCTTCTCCAGGTCTTGCATACGGTGCCACAGAAACCCAAGTAGCAATTATGACCTTGCTTGGGTCAAAGGCAGTCTCTGGGAAGCCCCTTCTAATAAACTTGGCTGCAAGCTGAAGAATATCAGGAGATGAATCTTCTCTATAATATATCTTTCCATGACCACCTGTCGTATCCAAATCAGCATAGAAAGGAGCAATACCTCCAAAACTGAGAGGAAATTCACCAAGATAATCTGCTTCTCTTAATGGTTCACTCACTGCAATGATGCCATTAGTAAGAACCTATTTTAAAAAAAAGTTGAGTAAAATGTCACAAAACCCCAAACAGCATGTAAAGTGAATAATTACTCTATGTTAGATGTTAACTATGTTCAGTGCTGTTTCAGTCTGAAAGTAACTTTCCTTCAAGCCTAAGACCACATAAAACATTACCCAACCAATTACATTGCTAGGCATTTCATCAATATCAGGGAATACATAATTTAATCTGTATAAGGTACACCAATGAGAAGTCATTCAAAATTAAATAGATCAGTCACAATGCAGTTGCTCTGCCCATTACTGCAACCAAGAAAGGAGTTCTTCATGACTATATATATCCTTTTAACAATCCTTCAGATGCTTTTCAAAGTTCCTGAACTATGCTTTTAGACTCTTTCGGAATTGAAAGTTTGAAGGGAGATTGTATTCGTGCTTAGTTAAATACATTTCCAATCTTTCACATGTAGCAAAGGTGACACTAGCTGCATTCTGTAGAATGTGATTACAGCCTCTCCTCAGATGAGAAGTGCAGTAGAAAGGGCCAGGACATACATCATTTCCATGCTAACTAGTTTATAAAGCCCACACAAGACTTCCTACTTCACATGATCCAGATGCTGTGCTTATGTTAATACAGTCTTCTCTCTCTCTCTCCTCTCCTCTTTTTAAGCAATACATTGCACTTAGCATGTTCAGGTTATCAGCTAGGACACCTTTTCAGATATACCGATGTCAAGCCAGATCTCCCTCATCTTATACTTGGGGGAATTTTGGTACGTGAATGTTAAGTCCTGCATTCATGCCTGGTGGAATTCATCCTGTTGGTTTCTGCCCAGTGTTCCAGCCAGTCAAGGATTGTTTGTCCATTTTTGTCTTTTACAAATTCACCTTGATTTATTTTGTCCTCTAAATTTAATATGCACCTCCATACTTTCCCTCTGTACTTTCATTATGTGAGAAGATGTTGTATAGCACAGTACCCTGCAGCACACTGTTCAAATCCTCCCCCCAGGCTGATGCAAAACCATTAATGGGAACTTGTTGGATAAAGCTGTTCAACCAACTGTTGAACCTTCTAATAATAATATCATCCAGCTCATATTTTACCATCTTGTCATAAAATATTTTCAAATACATTGATGGAATCAATATGCTTTGCCCATAACATGCCCATGATCTACCCAACTAGGAATTCGATTTAAGATTGGTCTGGCCTGACTCATTCTTGATAAACTCATGCTCTGGAAAAAGGAATGACATAAGGATGTTTAAATCCACCCCCTGTCAGAGCCCTGATCCAATTAATAATCTTCAGACTCTCTAAAATTTTATGTTTAAATCTGCAGGAGATCCTAACAACAAATCTCTCGTGTCATATGTAGACACTGCAGGAAGGGAAAAGTTTGCAGTCTGAACTGGTGTAATGCCATCACTGGTTCCATTATTACTACTTCCTCATACGTAGACTTGACTACAGATGCTGATCTATCATTCTGTGTTTACAGTTAACTGGCCATAAGAACCTGACCACTTACAGATGAAAAAGTTAATAACTCCCATAGAATCATCAAATAGTGGAGCTGGAAGGGGTCAATAAGGCCATTGAGTTCCACTCCCTGCTCAGGGTAGAACTCCAAGTTAAGCCATGCCTAACAGATGGATATGAAGCTGCACCTTCAGTGCCTCCAGTATGAGAGTCCACAAGCTCCCTGGGTAATAGGTTCCACTGTCTTGCTGTTCTCACACTCAGGAAGAACTTCTTTATGTTCAGCTGGAACCTGGCTTCTTATATCTTGAGCCTTTTATTCCACGTACTAAACTCTGAGATGATTAAGCAAAGCTCCTGGCCCTCCTCTCTGTGACGACCTTCCAAGTACTTGAAAAGTACTAACTTATCTCCTCAGTCTTCTCTTCTCAAGACTAAACATGTCCAGTTTATTTATTTATAAAATTTGTACGCCATCCATTACTTGCCTCTCTGCACGGCTTACAACATAAATCAGAATAAAATAGATAAATGGACTATTCCACGCTGGCTGTAATTAATAAAATACAAACAATAACATCCAATTACTATTAATACAAATTAAAATATTGATTAAATAAAAAGGCCTTATCCTGGCGCCGAAAAACATATGACGGCGCCAGGCAGACCTCTCTGGGGAGCACATTCCACAGTCGGGGCGCCACTCTGGGTACTCTGTCTCCTAAATTCTTTCACAGATGGTTCCCAGATCTCAGGGGGCGGGAGGGCAAATAGGGAAAAGGGCGTTCCTTTAGGTATCCTGATCCCAAGCCGTTTAGGGCATGGGTCCTCAAACTACAGCCCAGGGGCCAGATCCAGCCCACCATTCCCATTTATCCAGTCCATCATGCCCATTTGGACCCACTGCACGCCACCCACGCACCTGCCCGCCACCGCACACCTCGCCCCGCGCGCAGGGAGGCAGCAGTTTGCTGGCTCGGAGAAAACGATCTCCAAGCCAGCAAGCCTCTGCCTCATGCACCTGCCTTGCGGCACGTGCCCGTCCACACCTCGCTTCACCTTGCCTCGCCGCACACCCCACCCCAGCCTCAGCACACCCACCCTCACACCGCCCCGGCCCCCGTGCCGGCACCACCTTTCTGGCCTGCACCCAGCACTGGCAGCTTTCAACTGGCCCCCTGGTGGAAAAGTTGGAGGACCCCTGCTTTAGGGTTTTATAGGTAACAACCAGCACCTTGAATTGAGCCCGGACTTCGATGGGAAGCCAATGGAGCTGATAGAGGACTGGGGTTGTATGAAAATAACGCCCAGTCCCCGACAGCATCCTGGCAGCTCTATTTTGAACCATCTGAAGTATCCAGACTGTCTTCAAGGGCAGCCCCACATAAAGCGCGTTACAGAAAACCAACCAGGAAGTAACCAATGCATGTGTTACTGTTGCTAGGCAATCCTCCTCTTCTGCTGATAGATTAGCCGAAGCTGAAGGAAAGCGCTCCTTGCCACCGTCGTCATTTGGGCTCCCAAGGACAGATCCGGGTCAAGGAGCACTCCCAAGCTGCGGACCCTGTCCTTTAGAGGGAGTACAACCCCGTCCAGGGCAGGGCTCAAGTCACCTACCCAGGAGCTCGAATCACCCAGCAACAGAACCTCCATCTTATCTGGACTGAGCTTCAGTTTATTGGCCCTCATCCAGCCCATTACCTCGGCCAGGCACCAGTTCAGGACAGCCACTGCCTCACCTGGATCAGTTGAAAAAGAAAGGCAGAGCTGGCTGTCATCAGCATACTGATGACTCCGCAACCCAAACCTCCTGATAACCTCTCCCAGAGGTTTCATGTAGATGTTAAATGGCAAGGGGGACAAGATGGAACCCTGCGGTACTCCAAAGTCCTCCAGCGCCACCTTCTGGTTCTTTCAGTCTCTCCTCACAAGGCTTTGTTTCCAGCTCCCTCATCATCTTTAATGGCAGAAAGTGAAGAGGAACTAAAGAGCCTCTTGATGTGGGTGAAGGAGGAGAGCGCAAAAGTTGGCTTGAAACTCAGCATTAAGAAAACTAAGATCATGGCATCCAGTCCTATCACTTCCTGGCAAATAGATGGCAGTGCGGGTGGTGAAAAAGAAATTCTTCTCCTTTTTCATTGCCTCCTCACAATGCCATCCGGCAGAGCTTTTTCGGGTGGTACAAGGGCTGGTTTGTCCCGGCCCTAAGAAAGATCCGGTTCCACCCTCGAAGGCCTGCTGTGATGACTCTGCCAAGCATTTCAGGGAGAAAATCGCTCAGATTCGTCACGAGCTGGACTCCACTAGTGATTCAGAGGCTTCTGGGGAGATACCAATGTCACTGTCTGGTCCAAAATTGATAGATGAATTTCAGTTACTGCGGCCTGATGATGTGAACAAGGTGCTTGGACGAGTACGTCCCATCACCTGCCTATTGGACCCTTGCCCATCTTGGCTAATTAACAATGCCAAGCACGGGATTGGGACCTGGATCTTGGAAGTGGTTAACACCTCTCTGAGGGAGGGCCAGGTACCTGCCCCTTTAAAGGAGGCAGTAGTCTGACCGGTCCTGAAGAAGGCGTCACTGGATCCAGAGATGGCCACTAATTATAGACCAGTGGCCAACATCCCATTTCTGGGCAAGGTGTTGGAGTGGGTGGTGGCGGGACAACTCCAAGCACTCTTGGATGAAACTGATTATCTGGACCCATTTCAGTCCAGCTTCAGGCCCGGGTACAGTACTGAATCTGCCTTGGTCGCCCTGTACGATGACCTGTGCAGGAAGGAGGACAGGAAGTGCGTCCCTGTTGGTTCTCCTGGACCTCTCAGCGGCTTTCGATACCATCAACCATGGTATCCTTCTGGATAGGCTAGCGGGATTGGGGGTCGAAGGCACTGCTTTGCAGTGGTTCCGCTCCTATCACAATGGCTGATTCCAGAAGGTGATGCTGGTGGACTATGACTCTGCACCATGACAGCTATGCCATGGAGTACCGCAGGGGTCCATTTTGTCCCCTTTGCTGTTCAACATTTACATGAAACCGCTGGGAGAGGTCATCAGGAGGTGTGGGCTTCAGAATCATCAGTATGCTGATGATACCCAGCTCTACCTCTTGTTCTCTACCAATCCAGGTGAGGCAGTGGCTGTACTGAACCGGTGCCTGGCCGAGGTAATGGGCTGGATGAGGGCCAATAAACTGAAGCTCAATCCAGACAAGACGGAGATCTTGTTGGTTGGCGAATCAGGCTTCGGGAAAGGGGACCTGAACTTAGTCCTGAATGGGGTTGCACTCCCTCTTAGGGACAAGGTCCGCAGCTTGGGAGTGCTCCTCGACCCAGAGCTTTCACTGGAAGCTCAGGTGACAGCAGTGGCGAGGAGCACTTTCTTTCAGCTTCGGCTGATCCATCAGCTGCGTCCCTACCTGAAGAACAACTGCCTGGCGACAGTGACACATGCACTGGTGACTTCCCACCTTGACTTCTGTAACGCGCTCTACGTGGGGCTGCCCTTGAAGAAGGTCCAGATACTTCAATTGGTTCAAAATAGAGCTGCCAGGCTGCTGACGGGGACTGGGCGTTATGTTCACATGACTCCAGTTCTCCGTCAGCTTCACTGGCTCCCCATTGAAGTCCGGGCCCAATTCAAGGTGTTGGTTATGATCTATAAAGCCCTAAAAGGCTTGGGCCCTGGTTACCTGAAGGAGCACTTACGTTCATATATGCCCGCCCGTCCCTTGAGATCAGCGGGAGAGGCCCTTCTCTGGGAACCCTCCATGAAGGATATTAGGAGGGCTTTCTCCGTGGTGGTGCCCAATCTATGAAATGCGCTCCCCAGAGAGGTTTGCCTGGTGCCGTCGTTATTTGTTTTTCGGCGCCAGGCGAAGACCTTTTTATTCAAATGTTATTTTAATTGTTAATATTATTTATTTAATTAATTCTTGGCCAGGTTGACTCAAATTGTATTGTTTTTATATTGTGTTTATTTATTCATTATTGTGAGCCGCCCCGAGGTTTCGGCGAATGGGGCGGTATAGAAGTCTCCTAAATAAATAAATAAAATAAATAGATGGGGAGGAAATGGAGGTAGTGACAGATTTTATTTTCCTGGGCTCCAAGATCACCGCACATGGGGACTGCAGCCAGGAAATTAAATGATGCTTGCTCCTTGGCAGGAAAGCTAAGGCAAATCTAGACAGCATACTAAAAAGCAGATACATCACCCTGCCAACAAAAGTACGTACAGTCAAGGCTATGGTTTCCCCAGTTGCAATGTATGGCTGTGAAAGTAAGGAAGGCTAAGTTCTGAAGAATTGAGGCCTTTGAAATGTGGTGCTGGAGAAGACTCCTGAGAGTCCCTTGGACTGCAAGGTGATCAAACCAGTCAGTCCTAGAGGAGATCAACCTTGACTGCTCTTTAGAAGGCCAGATACTGAAGATGAAACTCAAATACTTTGGCCACCTAACGAGAAGGAAGGACTCCCTGGAGAAGAGCCTAATGCTGGGAACAACAGATGTCAAAAGAAGAAGGGGACGGCAGAGGATGAGGTGGCTGGATGGAGTCACTGAGGCAGATGGTGTGAGCTTAAGTGGACTCTGGGGGATGGTGGAGGACAGGAAGGCCTGGAGGAATGTTGTCCATGGGGTTGAGATGGGTCGGACACCACTTTGTGACTAACAACAATATCATCATCATCTTTGTTGTCACCTTTTCAAGTTTGTCTGCATTTTCCTTAAACTGTGATGCCCAGAACTGGAGATAGTACTCCAGCAATGATTAGGTGAGGCCTAATCAGTGCTAAGTACAGGAAAACTAGTACTTCACAGGATTTGGAAGTTATACTTCTATTAATGTAGCCCAGAATAGGATTTGCCTTTGCAGACATATCATACTGTTGACTAATATTCAGCTTGTGATCTACAACAATTCCAAGATCTTTCTTGTTTGCATCCTCCATCTTGCATTCGGTTTTGTTATTCTAGGTGCTGAATTTGGCATTTGTCCCTATTAAATTTCATTCTGCTGTTTCATTCCAGCAATCCAACCTATCAAGATCATTTTGAATTTTGTTTCTGTCTTCCAAGGTATTAGCTATTTCCCCTAACTTTGTGCCATCTGCAAATTTGATGAGTGTTCCTTGCACTTCCTCACCTAAATTATTAATAAAAATGTTTAAAAAGCACTAGGCCCAGGACTGAACCCTGCAGTACCCCACTTATTGCCTCTCCCCAGTTAGAAAAGTTTCCTCATTTTCTTCTTTAATAGCTTCCTTGACTCAGCTTGTTAGCCATGCTAGGAACCTTTTGCACTTTGTGCTACTTTTCCTAACCTGTGCTATATATGCTATTTGAGTTTTATTACTGTGGCTCTAAGTTATCTCCAAGCAATTGGTAGAACACCAGTGAGCAAAGTTGGCACTAAAACACTATCACCTACCTCAGATTTTTCCATGTCAAGCAAGTCAGCATTTATATGACTCAACATATTTGAGCAAAATTTCCATACTGCCACACTCTGTGGGTTCCTCTAAGGAAGGCAGGCACAATGTTTCGGCCTCAAGAACTGCATTCTAGGTTGGGAGGGCTGCTGGAGCCATAGGGCACAGATATGCACATAATTAAGGCTTGCTGTTTCAATGCAGACTCTGATTTTCTATACTTATAACTGCTTTCAGAGAAGCATTTCAAAACTAGGATCACCCCAGCTCCACCATTTATTCCATTTAGGCAATTAAATCAATTCTGCATGTTATTTTTCATTTATGATGTTCACACTGGTTTCATTTCCCCTTGGAGCTATCCATTCACTTTAATTTCTGATTTTTTAAAATATGTTCTTTTAAATTGATATCCATCCAACTCCATCATTTCTACCAATTAGGTAATTTAAATTAATTCTTTATCTCAGTGAATAATATTAATTTCATTTGTTACATTGTTACACTTTCCCTCAAACCTAGTCATTTGTTGTAATTTATAATTCTTTTTACATTAGTTCTTTTCAGTTGATATCCCTCTATCATTTCTCCCAATTAGGTAATTGCATGTAATTTTACAAGTGAATTAATGTATCTCTCTCCCTCAGAGCCCTCTCCACTCTGTCATAGCCAATTCTTGTCTTGCTTTCAAAAAGTGCACTCCTCTGCCTACTGGTAGCACCACGAAGATAGCTAGAAATCTTTTAGGAAACAATCTGGAAGCTGCTCACAGAGATCTTCCACCTCTTCCTACCTTTGCAATGCAGCTCCCAGTGATCCTCCCAGAAATGAAAAGATCTTCTGCAAAGGAATTTTTCAAGTAAAAGGAGTAGAGGGAGGTGAGCTGGGAGGAAGTAACCTACTGTATTTAAAAAGATCGGAGTATTCAAAGCACAGGAATGCATGGTAACATTGAGAATGGTTTAATGGTGACAATGCCACCTCATTTTTTGGCAGTAGCAGTTTTTGCAGCAATGGTTGGGGGGGGGCAAAATCAGGAACAGTTTTGTGCTTATCTATGAACATCTAGGTGAAATCCTGGGCTTCGGTTGCTTCAGAATTCTGAGATTAATTATAGACTAAATGCAATGTTAACCTCCTAGATATACTAGAGAGAGTGGACATACTAATGTTACCAAAATGTCAGGATATGCACATTCATCTACCTATCTGAGTAGTGATGGAGAAGTGGCTAAACTGGATGTCAGAATACTAGTTGGCATGAATAACAAACTTGTAAATAAGAACTAGGACAAAAGACTGTGGATAAAGCAGGGAAAGTAGCTATTTCTGATTGATAACTGCAACTTTCATTGGTGTGGGAGACTCAACAGGTCCAACTAGAAAAGCAGCATTGGTTTCATAGTCCTAGAGAGTTTGAGCTTAGTGTATAAATCACTAAGGAAATAATTCCTTTATGATGTGCTAAGTGAGCTAAAGAAGGCAATCAATTCCAATTTTAAGCCTTCCATTCTGGAATCCCAACACTCCTAAATACGAATAGTGGACAAGTCATCTACCTGAAAGAAGGCAAGATACAAGACCAGAGGCTATGCTTTTGTTTGAAAGGTTAAGCATATGGCTGGAACAAGGAAGACCCTGATCAGAGAGGTGAATGGCATCCAATCAATGAAAAAAATGGGCTTGACCACGTATATCTCTGCCATCTTTGCAGTCCCATTTGCACCTGCTGCAGTGAAGGTGTGTTACTTCAAATATCCAGAAGTTGCACAGAAGGTGCAAATATTGATTCAGACTTGAACAACACCTGATGTTGGCAAGAACAGGATCTGTAAGAGAAGGAGGAAGCCAAAGCTAGGGAACATCCACCATATAGTAAGACACCACTTAATATCACTACCACTAGTGAAATCACTGCTATTTTTGTAAATTGATTCTGGTTTCCATTCTTGCAGTGCCCTTCCTCCTATATAGTTTTACTTCTGCAATGTTCTTAACATGCACCCCTGTTCAGAGAAGGTTTGTGGACATAAAAGCTTAGGGTTAGCAGTTCTTCTTAAGGGTAGGAAAGCACAGCATTTCAAAGCCTTAAAAAGGTACTCTGAGCACTAAGAGGGGACTATGCCAGGGCTCCTTTTCTAAACACAAATCGATACGCATCCTCTTTCCTGCCAGAAAAAGTAGCAACCATATGTGGAAGAGAGTGACATTATGTCAGGGCTCAGGAGGTATATTCCAGAAGTTAAAATCTCTAACCCGGTGTATTCTTCTCTTCTATTTTCTTCTCTGTCACCCCTTGTCTAGAAACTTGTCTGCTTCTACCAAGTGTTTTGGGATGATCAGAAATGCTGCTACAAACCAAAGATCTCTTCTGATGATGTGATTTCTTATTTTGTCCATGTTTCATTACAGAGTTCAAGATAATGTGAATAAACACATGTTAAAGTTATCATAGGATAGTAATTAAGAATATTTTCCAGATTTTAATAAGAATGTTGCCATTGACTTTAACAGGATAAAGAATTGCTCTACTCCTTAGTGAATCAAAGTATGGAAATATATTTAAAGTATGATTAAGTCTGTGCTAAATCCTTTAGAAGTACAAGTGAACATGAATTCAAATGCAAATATAACCAATCATCTGCCCAAACCTAAATATTCACTTTACAATAAGACTGTTTATTATTAGAGACTAATATTTATATAAAGTGTAGGCTGAAACAATAACAACTGCATAATTCATCATTTCCTTTTAAGGTATAATGCCATTTGATCAGACAGAACACAAGCTCTTGATATATTTATAGGATGTGATATTTCTGAATTAGATGGCTAAGCTACATTTATGGGATGTAAGAAAACATGCCACATGCTTCATACATAGTTCTGCTTCAGTTAGCAAAAGAAACTTATGAGATGAAGAGGAGAAAATACAAGATAAAGCATCTAGCTAATAGCACTGGGTTTGGAAAAGAATCCCAATTATTTCAATCAATGCAGTTCTCAGCACCTCAGCCACACAATATAAGGAACATTAGAATGGACACAGCTTGTGTACAAAATAGTATCTGGAGGCCACAGCTCAGGGGCAGAGAGACATAGCTCATTAGTATCTGGAGACATAGCTTACTGTGCTTTGCAAGCAGCAGTTCCCAGATCAAGCCCTGGCATCTCCATTATGAGGTTCTCCAGTTGCAGAGTTGGGAAAGACTTCTGCCAGGAATATTGAAGAATTGCTGCTAGACAGAACAGTGAGGCCTACAAGGAAAAGTGGTCACATTGTGCATAAGACAGAATCCTACAATCATATTAGAGCAATGAGCTCCTATAAAGGGCTGTCAAAATCTGTAAAACAAGCCAGTACAATTGGAACTAATGTTTTAACTAGTAAACAATGGCTGTAATATATATTGGTTTGGCTCACAACACAGCTGTGAGCTAATTTTAAAATATAGATTGGGAAGTGTTTTTTGAAAATCTAGACTATTGATATACATAATCACACAATATCGCATTTAATAAAATATTTCCATATCCCAACTATTCACGCTAGTATGCATTTGTTTTTGTTTTGTTTTACTTAGAGGTTTCTTCTATCCCACCCAATCCCAAAGGCATAGAGCAGATTACACTTTTGCTGAAAACTTTTTCTTTTCTCAGAATAACATAACCTGAGGAACAGAACATATTCCACGAGCCATCTTCTCAAAGAGGGGCCAATATGCAATAGACTGCCTGTGTAACGCGTTTAAGTGATTCCATGAATATGTAAAGAAAACATAGCATTAGAATGGATTATCTGTGCAACCTTTTAGTGGAATGATTTCACTGGGAATTTAGATACATTCACTTTAGACTGATTGCACACAAGGATAAATGAAAGCATTAGCTAAAGTCTCTCATAACAGTACATACCAGAGTTATCCAAAGCAATAATAGCACAACATACACGGGCTTCAACATTTTGTGGTAGAGGTGGGTAACCCTTTTGGGGCCAGATAATGGATAGTGAATGGATTTAGTTTGACAGACTATCGCATTTGTTTCCTGTCACTCCTACAAAAAGGTCAGCTTGGTATTTTCATCTAGCAAGGCTGCAAAGTAGGGTGACAATGCAAAAACAATTGACCCAAACTGAGCTTATCTCCTGCTGCAGGCTGTAGCATGAGGGCATAAGAGCAGGAGCAAACACATGGAACAGGGAATTAAAGACCTAAGAAGAGCCACGCTGGATCAGACCAAGAGTTCATCTGGTGGTCAAGCAACTGTCCATGTAAAGCTCTGTTCTGAGGCAAGATTTACAAGATGAGAGAGGGAGGTGGGATTTAAAGAGAAAGACAGTAGCCAAAGAAAATTACTCTAAAATCCCATTGAGATCAATAGGTGGTTGGACACCATTACTCATATTCCAGGAATTTTAATTAACTTCCTCTCTAGATGGAGGCCAGAGTCTATTATGTCTAGGAAGAAATCAGCAAGATACCGTTTAAGCATGGAAATAATTTAGGGTTCATAGGAGGGTCTGGCAAAGGAAATTGATTCATTACAAAGATACTTGACAGCATAATGAGAATGCAATAAATAAAGCCAGAAGCAAACTTTACAACAACAGCAAGGATGAAACATCAGTGATTCAAAGGACCTGATAAAATGGAAAAGCTTTCAGATCTAAAAGAGCAGTGTGATGCTAGGCATACCATCCAGAGAGAAATTCTGCCACTGGAATTCCACAAACAAAAAACTCCCAGCTCCAGTGACACATGGGTTACCTCACCTGTTGGGGTTATCCAAAGAATCTAATTTTAATACCCAAAGAAGCTAATTTTAATACCCAGGCATACAGATATGGGAGCAGATGGGAGCTCAAGTACTTGGGTTCCAAGCCATGCAGGACTTGCAACCCAAAGTCAGCAGCAGCATATACTGTGCCAATAAGAACCACAGAAACCCATGGTGTGCCCAACAGACAGGGTCACTATGGGTTGTTCTTCCCCTTGGTGCTACACAAAGTATCTTTGTCACTTACAGCACAGCCTGTCCCATCTTCCCTGTCCCTGCTCCCACTGTAACCCCTTTTCATTATCTGCTATTCCTTTCTTCAGAGATTTCAAAGCAGGTCAGTTGGAATTATATTTTCCCAGCCCCTGAAATATCAGCAAAAGTCTTTGTTTTTTTTTTTATTTTTACTGTTTCATTAGTTTGTCAGAATTGCTTGAGCCTGCTACTTCCCCTTTCTAGGATATGTCACTGTCTTGCCTGGTCTATTACAACTGTCAGCTGGAAATAGAATAAAAGAAGGCCACATGCAGGTTATACTGCAAAGAGCTGACAGAAGTCAAGCATCTGGCTGACAAACCAGAATGCACCAGCAAACAAGGGGAAAAACTGCAAAGGAAGGACACTAAAGGAATTAGGTGCACCAAAAGATCTCCCCCTTAGCAATCTTCTGGGTTTTGAGTGTTGAACTGGCCTTTCACAATGCGATCCTCCTATGGAGTACTTCCCAAGATTCTAGCTACTTCACAAGTGGGAGATGTTAAGGCTACCCCCAGTTTTACATAATCTTTTGGGATATTTACTGCAGTCCCCTGACTACTGTCCAAAAACCTGGCGAGGTGGTTGGATAAGGTGGAGCGAATGGGGCCATTCTATCCTGTTTGAAAACTTCTAAGCATTTTTTCAAAGTGTCTGAGAAATTTACACATTTTTCTGAGTTACCAAATAACTAGAACCTACCAGCTGCTTCATGGTAGGGGAGGAGGGAGTATACGAATCTGACATTTGGGGCCTACTATGATTTGGAATTGTTTCCTTCTTCCTGCTATGATTGGGAACTGCATCTGAATACAATCACACTGTTTACAGCATTTCCAGCATTTAGCATTTTTAAATTAGAAAAAAATAATGAAATATAATATAATCAAGTTATTTTGAAAACTCTGAATGTTGCAAAAGGTGTATAACTCCAAGAACCAGAAGAGTAGCAGGATAACTGAACCTAGCTCAGTTTCAACCTCTGCCCTACTGACTGGGCAAGGTCATGTCTGGAACAAGCAACACAAACAAAGTAAACCACTGTTCCACATAAAAGAACCACCATGGACTACATGCTTGGCTGATACAATGCCAAGAGAGGAATGCCAATGATTTAGAACAGAAAAGGATCTGACTCTTTGTACTCAAAGTATGGCCATAATTTATTTGTATGACTTACAAGGGCTGTGGAGTAAATGGCTGAAATGACACCAACATTGTGTCTTCCAGTTGAGTTCTGGAAAGAACTAAATCCATCTGCTTTCTATTTTGTTTCGAATTAACAAACAAACAAACTGTTCTTGTTGCCAAAACAGTTCAGGACTTTTTTCCCTTTCTACCTCAGACTTTCTCTTACATAGTTTCTTTTCCCAACTGTAGTTTGGCAGAAGCTGTCTGTTTTGGGATGAACACTGCTTATATCAGCTTTTCATGATACCATGTCCCAGCATCAGGGAACACCAGCTGCTTGCTTTAGACAACACACAGCTGTGAGAGAACTCCAGGCAGAAGGGACTGCCTTTTAACAATGTTTATTTGGAACCCTGCATATCCTTGCTGGACACTTCCTTTAGCTTCTCCCAGGAATGAGTTTTCAGCCACAAGCTCAGAACCCTGAGACTTGCGAATTGTAAGAGCAATGATATTGCCTTGAGCCTCTCCTTCACCAGGGAGGAAACCGATCGGCCATAGCTGCAGAGAAACAGGCTCCCAGTTCAAAGGCGCAAAACTCCAAGTAGGGATGAGACCCAAGAATCCTCCCCTTTTAAGGAATTAAGCGCTCACCCAGCACAAGCGCCTTCCCCAACCTGGTGCACTCCAGGTGAACTGGACTACAGCTCCCTTCGTCCCCCAGCCAGCTGTGCTGTGCAGGGGAAATGCTGGGAATTATGGAGCAGCACTCCTGGAAGGTTCCAAGCTACCGAATGCTTCTCCCAGAGAGCCCGTCCTCCGTGCTGCGTCCCACCCGCGCGAGAGACGGCAGCCCCTCCGCCCCTATTCGCCTGCAGCAGTGACAGCCACGCCGCTCACTCCCCATCCATCCTTCGGCCGCGCGCCGCGGATCCTCCGTGGTGCTCACCGCCTGCCCCACAGATGAGCCCCTTTCTGCCCTCCCGGCCCATTCCTTGGTAAGACTCCCGCGCCGCTCCTCCTCCTCCTCCGGCCCCCCGCGTGCACTTACATAGAGGGAGTTGACAATAGAGCCGTAGAAGCGCAGCGGCGTGCTGAGCTCTAAGGGCGGGGAGCTCTCGTCGTCTCCGGGCTGCAGCTCAGCGTCCCCCCGCTCCGAGCCGAAGGGGAAGAGGAGCCCCTCTCGAGGGGAGCCGGCGGCGGGCGACGCCAGCGCCAGCAGCGCCCACAGGCTCAAGCCGCGCAGGCTGACCATGCTCTCGCTCCTTCCCACTCGTCGAGGACGCTGCGGGGCAAGAGGGCACAGCGCCGCGAGCCGCTGCAAGTTTTAAACCCCGCCGGGACTGAGAGAAAAAGGGGGACGGGAGACGCTTGCTGGGACGGGCGATAGCCAATCCGTGCAGAGCTTTTGAAAAACCCGGCCTATCGCAAGGAGAGAGCGCGCTTGTTTCCCACCCACCTCTGCATCCTATTGCAAATCCCATCCAGACCCCCCGGACGGAAAACTGAGCTGCGCTTAACCGTCTCCAGAACCTCGAAATAGTTCCAGACCTTCCCCACGCGTATCGTTGCGTCTGTGAGAAATACGACCCACACTCGCACGCTAGGAAGCTCAATTGCTCCTTAAGCTCACGAATATTTGTAGATAATTCGATCGGTGCAGAAGGACCGTAGCTGTTGCGTGGCCCTGATGTTTGCATGCAGGAGGTCTCGGCTTGATGGCTGGCATTTCCTCGCAGAACTGGAAAATAATCCTGCCTGATACCCTAGAGAACGTCTGCCAGTCAGTGTGAAACATACCGGGCTAGATAGACACAGGGCTTAACTCAGTGTATTACTACTGACATACAGACAAGATCCATAGTTATATCGGAACTGCAGCCGCACATCCAGAACCATTGAGCCCACCCAGCGGGGACCAGCCCAGGTTCCCCAACCACGCGTTATTGCGCTGTTTGAGCCTTGCAACTGCCTGCACCTGTAATAAGGGATTTAAAAGTCAATCAGGTCTCCACTGATGTGCATAATCCTTTTCCAAAAGCCATTGAGTTAATACTTACGGCCACACTGTGGTAGGAAATTCCATACCTTGACTAGGTTCTGTCTGGAGAAGTTCCAGGGCTCTGCCCTACCTAAATGGGGCAGACCAAAGCAATTACCTTAACAAGACAGATGCCGTGGAGCGGCAGCCCCTTGGCCATTCATTAGCGCCTCCTGTGTGCGCCCCCTTGTAGATGTGGCAGGTGTACCCAACGAAACAGCAGCCAGCAGATTTCAGGCCAGTGAGAGCTACAGACCCACTGCAAGCTCTCTTGCCATCTGAGGCAGAACGCATCACACAGCTACCACAGCACACTCCTCCTTCCTGCCCCCACACACCCCTAACCCTAAACTATCCCTTCTTCCTTATGTGGCACCAAGGCTCTTACTAAGTCTGCAAATGGTTGTGGGGGGTGGGGGGTCCCATGAGCTCCCAGCACAGTCTCATGAAACTTGAACAAGAGGTCAAGAGATATCCCAGGAGCTGGCTGAGTTCTCTTAAGAGAGCCAGAGCCCCACAGCAACAGGGGGCCAGCAGCTTCTTCTGATAGCCACGCTGACCTCTATGCCATTGCTACAGGTGCCACAGCAGGAGAGCAGCTGGATGGTGTCTTTAGAGCACCCATTGAAGGCAATGGCAGGTGTGGAAGGGATGGAGCACCCCACCCTGCTTCACAGGTGGCTGGCCTTGAGGAATCTGCTTTGTTTATTATTAGAACCCCAAGATCCACCAACTGGAAGCTTGTGCAAAAGTCAAACAATTAAGGCATAACCCTATGTATCTTTAGAGAGATAAAAGTCCTTCAACTCCCAGCATTCCCAGTAACGCATGAAATGCCTTTCCCATTTATTTGGGGAAAGGACTATTTAATGGCTGTCACAGGATGAAGCTAAAGTGTATGTTGGGTTTGTGTAGTTTGGGGTCCACACCTTTTGCATTTTATCCCATTTCACTTGATTGTGTGTCAGGTAAATTGCGGTTTAAAAAAAAAAACACAAAATGAACCATGGGGTAAGGTATATATCTGAGTAAACAAGCATGGGTTTCTACTATCAATCTAAAGAACAGAAAGTTTGCTAAGAAGGTCCTGGAGACTATTATCACAGTACAAAGCAAACAGAGATATAACTCAGTAACAATATAGGAATTCAGTTGTCTGATCCTGAAATCACTGTGCATTTGTTTGTGTTATATGATTCTGAACCACCCAAACAATAGACAATCACTGAAACAATTCAAGTGATCACACAGTCATATAAATGCCCATCCTTTTTTCCTTTTGAAGTATAATTTCCAAATGCATGTGAAATGAAACACCTCGGGCCTATGGACCGAATTCAGTCCTCCAGAGGTCCCAACCCAGCCCGCAGGGGTTTCTCATGCCCCACCTGTTTCCTCCCACCACCAACTGTTTGGTGATTTGCCACATGTTCTGTGCAATTTTTTTCCATTCCAAAAGGCTGAAATGTCTCTCTTGAGATTCTGTTGCAGGCAATAGCACATTTTTAACTAAAATATGCTGGTATTTTCTGTATTTTGGCCCTGCCCTCTTTTCTTTAACCTCACCCACCACCGGAATGTGCTCCCCAGGATTTCCTGCAGCTGCATGGGGGAGGAACACAGAGCGGGGGGCATGCCGATGCCACTGCTGCAAAACAGGGCAGGGGGAGGACTGCAGGCTCCCACACAGGGTGGGGAGGGAAGGGAACCCCCACTGACACATGAGGGAGACCTGCAAGGCACTGCTGACACATGGTGGGAAGGAGTGCAAGCTGCCACTGCGGTGAGGAGGAGCATGCCACATGCAGGGAGGAGAGGAGGTGAACAAACAGCCGCTCCACCCTTACTTTCCCCACTCCCCAGTTGACAGCTGCCACTGCATCCCCCCCCCCCCACCCTCTTCACTCTTCATTGAGGGGCAATGGCAGGACAGTCAATTCTAGGGCCAAGCTTCCACCAATCCCTTGCTTTTGTGAAGGACTCCTCAGGGTAGGGCAACTGGTCTTGCTAAGCATTGAGGAGGGTTGTACCAGTGCAGCTTCCCAAAGGGACTATCTGGCCGATGGTTTGCTTTCAGCGGATAAGGTGGTCACTGCTTTTCAGAATGGTGGTGGGTATTCTGTTGTGGCAGCCTTTGCAGGTGATGGCAACTGGTCTAGGATGCTGCAATGGGAGCCAGCAGGGCTGTGAAAAGCAGCTGTCCACCCTGTAGGTGCAGAGCTCTGGAGAGACCATAACCCACAACCCTGCTAAGGGAAGGGTCTGTGGGATCTGCCACCCTTCCAGAGCTGCCACCTGAAGCAGAGGAGTTAATTTCCCCTTATGAGATGGCCAGTCCTGGAATTTGTCACTCAGGCTGAGAGAGGTTCACCACTGCTGCTAGAATTAATTTGTAAATCAAGGACCTCAGGACTTTAAGGAGTTAGGAACCTAATATATCTTTTAAGTGTTTGTTATTATAGAACAACGGGAGAAAGCCAGCACTTCGATGAGAACTGGTTTTTGCCATCAGGAAAATAATTGTGAGTGATGTACATCCACAGAAGATCTGTTTTTTTTTATAGGCTTAAATAAATAGGCTCTTAGAGAAAGAGGGACTTGTGTAGAAAGACAGTTCACAGGCTTCAATTAGGGACAGCAGGAAGAAAAGTATGCATGTATATCCCTCTTGCTATATAATAGGCTTTAATGCTAAGATCCCATGCTCTTACTCTGGAGGACAAATTACATGGGAAGACACAGTTTTGTAACTGATCACATCATTAAGAACTTTGATTTAGAAATTTTTAAACAAATGCACATTATCTAAGAGTTAAATCTTATCTCTTTACCTTTACATTCTCCATTGGCTGGTTGCGTTATCAGAAAATTCCTGGGGGACAGATGTCTCTCTGTTCTGCTCCTGTCCTTTTAATTCAGTGGGATGACTCATACGCATACAAGCACACACATATACACCCATGCATTTCCCTAACCTTGCACAGGTTTTTAATTTTAAATAAGCTAATCAGAATGAACCAAATTGTTTTTAGGGCATCCTATCTTTAAACTCTCCCTAACATTTTTAGGAGAATATTTAGAGTAAAATCTGCATTTGCAATATATTTTGACAGAATAAAGATGAATGTCACTTTAAGGGCAATGCCAACCCCTCTACACTGTATTACTTAGCAATAACTAAGTACATTTGCAACTCTCATCAAACAGTCTCTGCTGGTAAACAACAGAAACATTATTTACAGCTATTCTGAGGATGGAAATGCATTTATTTGTGAGCTGGTTGAAAAATATGTAAGAAATGCTGCAAAAATGTATCTTATTACCAAAAATAAAGTGTGGGGAGAGAAGGAGGGAGAGAGGCCTGGCTTCAATTTACTTGAATGAGATGTAGTTGCTTTGCCAAGTGTAAAGAACCCCTGTGGAACTGGGCACCGGCTCACTGAAAGGGGAATTGTGTTTGGTGCATGGATCTTATTTCTACTGCTTGCTGCGCAGAGCAGAAGGGACAACGGTCACATTCCAGTCAGTGTTATGAATTCAGGCCAGGACCATTCACCAAAGCCTGTGACATGGTAGGCATATGTCCCACTTTACAGAGGACTGTCCTCATTGGGAGGCCTGTCCTGTACAAACCTGGCTAAAAAAATACAAAACCATAAGAAGGGCCCCTGTAGTTGCTCTCCAAGGTAGCTCCTGGACACAATGAGCAAGGCAGATGGGTTACTGGACACAGTTTCCCCAGTTTTCTGGTGAGATGGATTGCATGTTCTATTTAAAGTGTAACAGTTATTTTAAATGTGTATCTATACATACAGATTAGTAAGTGCAAATGTTATGCACATTGGTGACCTCTTTTCCCCTTTCGTTTTTTGGTGATGCATAAATGGCCACCATAACAATAGTTTTCTAATCTCTGAGTCAGGGAGTGGTTTTCAGCAGCTTGTTAAGCTGCATTGATACAGATCTTTCCTCTTCTATTTTAGGCAGGTTATTTATATTATTTGAAATATGCAGCAACAATGTATTTTTTCATATATACAGTGAAAGAAGCCATTGGATTCAAAAGAAAACCTGAAGATAATGGCAGGGTTTGTTTTTTACATTCGATTTGATTAAGAGGTTTTGAAAAGAGACACTGCAATGCAGTCCTGCACACTTGGTGATCTACTAAGTGAGTGAAACCCACCCACTAGCCATGCCCCAGGGTCCAGCAGAAATGTGATCAATATTCTGCCTGGGGCTGTAAAAACAGGGGGTCTGTCTCATGGCCTAACTGTTATAGACTGTCCCAGCAGAGACTGACAGACCATTTTATGTAATTCAACAAAGCCCTCAAGCATTAAGATTTCTCCACTGAAATTGCACTATCATCAAATGCTTAATATAGAACATGTAACATATTTAAAGCCAGATTAATAATCAACCCACTAGGCTGGTTCACACATGAAGCTAAGACACTGTATGTGTTGATAAATTCTGGGTTGTCACAATGTGTTAATTTGGCTATGTTTACAACCCATGGCAAGTTAAATGAGCACAACCAAGTCAATTATTGGGTTGTAAACCAAACTTGCTATTGAGTTGTAAACTCCAAGTGTGAAAATAGAACTATGAGATGTCCATGAGTGTTTTCACCAGGCTACATGGAAAAGAGTGTTAAGAAAAACAACCACTCTGTATGTCAGTACTATAGTTCCTCAGAGGCATTTGGAATACAGGGAGGAAATCAGTAAAGAAGAGAGAAACAATCAACCCAGTGATTCATAAAGCAAATGATGATTTGTTCATCTGCTTGCCCGACAAACCCTAGGTAGTACAATAAACTGTTGGTTGGATAAACCATGAGTTAGTGTTATTTGCAAACCAGGTTACTGAGTTAGATGCTGCAGGCTTTCACATAACTGTTCACAAATTTAAACCCTTTCCCTTTCAGCTGCTGTTCTTTGCAGCTTAAGGAATGGAATTTACCCTTGGTCAGTGTTAGAGAAATTCATGGTGGTAATTATTCATTACAGCTTGGGTGTCCTTAAGTCTCATTTTGGTTTTCAGGTAGCTTTATAATTAACTTGCTTGGATACTGACTCCAGAGTCTCAAGTTTGATTTGGCGTACACTTTCTTTATGGCAAATTCTACTCTTTGCTCAAGGAAAGATCAACCTGAGAAGGAGGAGGAGGGCTACTTTGGATTTGACTTAGATGCACATGATGGATGCAAGCAAGAGAAAATATGCCTTCCTTGAAGAAATATGAGATCTCGCTAGCTCCAACAAGAAGTGTCTTACTGTCAAGAGTAGGGTTAAAACAAATGTGGGTACATATTTAATATCTAATACATGCCACTTCAATCATATACTAAATACCATCAAGTATTTATTGGGAACCTCCTACTGAAAGGAAATACTTCTTCACATATCACATAGTTAAACAATGTAACTTACTATCTCAAGATGTTCATTTCCCTTTTCTGCATGTTTTCCAACCCTACAACATCCCTTTCTAAGTGCTGTGACCTGATCTGTACACAGTATTAGAAGGTGGGCACACCATAGATCTATATAGGATAGATAAGATACAATCCCCATTGGACTAGCTATCATAATTTACTGTGAGGGATTATGGGAGTTCTAGGCCAAAAATCGTGAAGGCCACAAGTTACACTCTCTGATACAGAGCAAGAACACTCTCGAGGAGGAGATGGTCATGTAGCAGATGTACATCCCTGAGGTTATAGTAGGTTGTGTTATTTTCCCGCAATTTACTGTGTTTTTTTCTTTCCTCAAACGGGCAATTCTTAGCTCTTGTGCTCTTCTGTGAGATGATAAGGAATTAAAGCATCACTTTCCTTCTCAATAAAATGTAGAAATATTTTTAGACCTGATTTAGAGGTAAATATATAGATGATGGCATTGGCTAAAATGATTTTAATAGCATTTCTTCAAATTTCTCTTAGTTTAAAAAATTCTTGTGACATTTCCTTTACCATGATGTTGTCCAGAAATGAGTCCATAATTCCATGAATTACAACTATTTATCCTTCTTGACCCCACCCTTCATCTCAGATAAAAAGCAGTTCATTCCACTTAGAAGTTACAAGTCAACATGAACACACGCACACTTCTTCCCAAATATGGCTTGACATTCTGTCACAGACTATAGACACTCAATTGGCCATATGGCAACCGTCAAATATGGAAATCTGCCAGCTCCATACAACAGTTTCTCAGTTATCAGCTCTGGGAAAAAAGACAAGAGTTTGCAGTGAATGGTCTGACATTACAATTCTCTCTTATCTTTTCAGTTCCTTGGTTGAAGGTTTAGAGAAACTAGAACTAGGAGAAAATGTGAATTTTCCAAGATTGTAAAGGAAATATACAAGAATACTTCCATGTTTGCAACTGAAGAGTTAAAGAGTTTCTGTTCTTGTCTCCTTATCCCAGCAAAAACAATTTGGTTAAATAGTTTTCAAAAGAATAACCTTTCATACCTTCAGATACTATACAGTGGGAATATCAACCAACCAACCCTTTTCTATTCCACATGGAAGCCAGAAATGTGTAGGCAAATTAGTTTATTGCATGAAAAAGACAGGTGTGAACATAATATAAGCATAAACTAATAGTGTAATTATTAAAAACAAAATAAAGTGGGGTTGTACAGCCATACTGTTGTAGCCAAACAGGAACTCATGGATTTTGGCTTCTACTGAATTTGAGGTACTCTTCCTTATTCCTGAATTATGAATGTTGAAACCAGCACAACTGAAAGCATCCCCTTTTGAGAGACCGGTGAGAATCTCTAGTAGCAGTGTGTGTGTAACCTTCCAGATTTCTTGCATTTAGGCCTACAAAAACAGGAGTCAAGCTTGCAATGCTGCAAATAAGCTATGTGTCTATGAGGGCATCCTTAGGTCACATTCGTTTGAAAAACTACATGAGGATCTTATTATGAAGAGGGTGAGCTCAGTTCCCCCTCACTCTGGTGATCACTTATGCCTTTGGTTACATGTGACAGGTTGCTTTTTGACAGCTTACTTGTAGTCTGTTTAGGGAACGCCCAGGGTAGGTACATGCTGGACTTTGCCCACAGGCACCCCCTTGCACATGACCCATCCAAGGCTTCTCATTCCCACACTCGTACAACTGCAAATGTTTGCACTCAAGTGTGTGTAAAAATATTTTTAAAAATACAGAAATTTTTGCAAAACAGTCTAAACTGGGATTTCAAGAGCTGTTTTGACAGCTGGCTTTCAAAGTCTAAAAAAGGCCTTTCAAAGTGGGGAATTTAATGCTATGGCAAACCCAAAATTTTTCATGATTGCACCGGGGAGGGGAGAAATCAGTTACAACTGTTCCTAAATATGGCTTGGGAAGTTTAGGATTCTGGCACTGGGAGTCACCAAGAAAGTCTATGGCAAGCACAGCAAGAGGGTTTTGCTATTCTTGCTGATCAGCTCCATTTTGGATTCCCCATGCCCATGAATGGCTTGGTTGTCCAGTTTCAGATTATATGACAACCTAGCAGGACTACAGCAACCCCTAAAACCAGCCATGGGTTGTCAGAGTGCTGCCCTCAAACAAGCCATTCTGAAGGAATTGTTATGGGTTTGCATGACACAAGAAACTATAATGAACAACAAACTGGCTTTCATGATCTCCACACAGAACAGGAAAAGGGAGGAGAAGCCCTAGTGAGCCAAAAGTGGCTTGTGGTTGCAGCTGGGAAGAGTGAGACAGCTCACTTCTCTTGTCATGTCTGTGGTACGTTGGGAGGACTGAGGAGAGGGAGACGAGGAGGGGGGCAAGAACCATGGTGAAGCTGGTAGTCCCTCAGGGTTACCATGGGTTGTTCACACAATCTGCCCATGGCGCATGTGTTTGCTCTTCATACTAGCCCACCCTTGCAATAAACCACAGTGGGTTCTGTGATGTGTGAACACACCAAGTGCTGGGATATTATCTGGCTTAGACTGATCCAAGACCCCAAGCTGGATGCAAAGGCAGTATTTGGTATAACAGTGTTGCAGATGTTTCTCTACAGCAAGGATGGGCAACTTGTAGCCTTCTAGGTACCACTGGACAGTAAGTCCCATTGTCTTTTGGCATTGGCTGTACTGACTAGGTGCACAGCCACAGTATTAGGAGGGCCACAAGTTGCTTACGCTCAGATATAAGATGTTGTTTTGTTTTATTGTCTTTGCTTCGTATATTTTAACTGCTTGTTTTTATTGTTACCATATGTTTTAATTGACTGTAATCTGCTCAGAGGGCCCTCGGGGCAATTTAGCAAAAAATAAGTTTAATACATAAATAAATAATACTCCCTGCATCAACTAACGGTTCTATATCAGTACAACTACATTCCACAAAAGTGAGAACTTTAGAATAATTTCCAGGATGCAACTGCTATTAATCTGCAAATCTCTGGTAGGTCATGTGACAAATGACTGCAAATGCACACTATTCCTAAAATGCAGGGATTCCCCTTCCCCCACAATTTTTCAGTGCAGAAAAGGAAACTATGGAGACATCTACTGGTCCCCGTTATTAGAGCAGTACTCTCTGTGTATTTTTTTTTTTTCTCTGCATGTTTATTTTCCAAGCATGGGCTATATTCTGGCTGAGAGGAAGTAAACCTAGTAAACTTCTGTGAGCCTGCTGGCAACCCACCAGGCAGCCAGAGGATGCCTAGCACTGCCAAACAAAAGGCATAGTAGAGCAGTTCCATCTTCTCCCTTCACAGACTGACGATAACAAAAAGGATGAAAAGAGAAGTAGGAAAACAGAAGAGAATTACAAATGGAAGATGACATGCTTCAGACCCCCTATAACATGTCATGTGCAAGTCAGGACAATTGCACAGTTAAAGCTTTGCCTAGAAGTACACCATGTTTCAGTACATGTGACTTGTTTGTTACAAAGAGATAAGAAAATAGTTTTCCAGCTTTCACATGATAATAGCCACAATCACTGTAAGGATTTGGACAGAGGAAGCTGCCTTACACTGTGTCATGCCATTGGCCCATCTAGCCCAGAGCACCTCTCCAGGGTTTCCAGTGCAAGTTTTTCGAAACCTACCTGGAGATGCCTGAAATTGAGCCTCAGATCTCCTACATGCAAGGCATGGAATGTAGTACTGAGCTAGGGCTGCAGAAGCCAACTATGTTTTTGCCCAGTTTAGGATGCAATCCAGTTCCCTCCACCCTGCATTAACTTGGAGACTTATATGCACCCAGCATCCTGCATTTCATCTAGGTGGCCATTTACAGCCATCTGTTTGAAGCACAGCAGAGGGGGAGGGAAGGAAGTCACAGTGTTGGTTGGCTACAGGGAAAGCCATTGCCCCCCTGCCTCTTCCCCTCCCAGCCCCCTCCACACACCCTGTTTCCTGCTTTCTGAGGCCAATTTGTGATTTTGGAGAGGCAGCTAGTGTGGGGGTGTTTCTTTCTGAGCCAGCTGCAAGGGGAGGGACATCTCTAGGTATGGCTGGAAAGCGTCTGTTCTAAACCCTGGAGAGATGCTGCCAATTGGCAGTATTGGGCTACACGGACCAAAGGCATTCAGAGTCTCAGCTCTGAGGTCACTGGACGCTGAATACTCCTATGGCTCCCCAGAGAAAGTTGAGCAGGGGCAATAGATCACATACTTCAAGAAAGCCAAGAGTGAATAGACTGAAGGCGCTGCAGTCTCAGGATATCAGTGTTGTTTTTATACACCAGACCACTAAGGCCCAGCAGACTGGCATCTGGTTGCAGCCCTGTCTGAGAAGAAGGAATACTTACTTCTCTTTCAGGAGCCTTTTGCAAGTCCAGTCTGATGGTTATGCTGATCTCCAACATCTGTGTGCCAGTCTAACACACACACACAGAGGAAGGAGCCTCTGCATGGATTGAAGGTCCACAGAGTGGCCTGGGGAGTCTTATCTCCCTCCACAACAAAGCAGGAGAATTCTGAGATTATAGCCTCTTTGTCTGCATAATGCTCTGGGGGAAGACTGGAACTTAGAAGATAGCCTATCATGGTGCTATCACCAGCCCCGGCTAGCACTACTTTTTAAAAAGAATCTGCTTTACATGCAGTGAAATACTTATTAACAGGAACAGATATATTTATAACCAGTGGAATGCCAATATTTACAAATACCACCTGAGGAATTCTTCAAAGACTATGTGCAAGATTGTGTTAAGTGGTGAAGGATTCAAACTAAGCACTAGCACCTTGCTCTTTGCCCCACCAGGCCATCTACTTTTATTTATGTATTACAATTACACGATGCCTTTCAGGATGCATATCATTCCAGATTGGGTTAGAAGTAATATAAACCTACATTATGAGCCAGTACGGTGTACTGCTTAGAGTGTGAGACTGGGACTCAGGAAACTGGGGTTCTAGCTCTGCCATAAAGTGTAGTGGGTGACTTTTGACCAGTCACTTGACTCTCGGCTGAATGTACTTTACAGGGTTGTTGTGAGGATTATCTTGTGAGGAGAGGAGGGGGAAAAGGTGGATAGAAATACAATGAATGAATGAACTAAATTGCAATAAATAGTATAAAAATAGACCATTCATAAGGGTCCTTCCTGCATGGCAGCTGATGCCAGAAGGCCCTGTAGGCGGAGGAAGAGACAGTCTAGTGCAAGTGGGCTAAGCTGGCAGTGATTGTGCTCTGTGGGATTTCCTTCATACTACAACATAACACATCTATGTATGATAATATATCATGTCAAGGAGGTCTTAGCCCATTTTTCTTTCTCTCCTTGAGTTCTGCCCACAGGACAGTTTGTCGTTAAGGCCCAGTTCGAGAAGAGGAAAATCCAGTTGAAGCAGGCACTTGAGGTGACCTTGGTATGCTTCCCTTTCTGTCCAGAAAGCCTTCCCTGGGGCAGCTGGTGTTAACTAGCTGGGAGATGCCAGACCAGACTTTAATAATATTATTTGCTCTGCCTCATTCAAGAGATTTCATGGGGAGAGGCAGACATCATCATCTTCTTGTAACCATCCCACGTTTTCTCACTACCTTTCCCCACCATTTTCCTGTCTAACTGGGTGCCCTCTGTCTGGAGGCATCCTTATCCAGAGTAGGATACAGGGTTATACTCTTCTGTCCAGAAGCCTTAATATGCAGAACAGCAAACTGGCCACCTACCTACCTGTCTAGCTTCTGGCCACCAAGCCTGACAGAAAGATAATCTGATATTTGGGCACTAAAATGAGTGCTTGATTGCTTTCCTTTCTCAATATATTTAATAATTGTATCATTAGTCTGGCATTTGAATTTTTTTCACTGTAATGACATATTTTCTTAATAATTTTACTGAATTTTATGGATCATTGTCCTGAATGTTCTTTACTATTTTCATAGTTCTGTAATATTCTGGCTTTTGGACTTGTGTGCATGTGTTTTTTAACTGTCATGACGTAATGGTTTTACAGTAAACTGGTTTTATTAAACTGGTCTGCCAGACTATATATAACATTAATTCCACAACACCATCTGAGGAGATGTAAGCCTTTTTTGACATTTTGGAAGCAGTCCATTAAGCACTGAAATGAATGGAAATCTTGGAGAAACACTGAAATCTGCTCATTAGCTTTTAGCTTCTCTGTGGAAGCCATTTTGTTGTTTGTTTACCAAAGAGCAATATTATTTATAGTATAATAGGAAAGAAGTCCCTTGGAGTATATTAGCTCTCAGCTTTTATAATTCTCACAAGTGTACATAAAGTGTTTTCTGCTATTCCTTTATTTACATCGTAAAGAGAGATGTGAATAATTTTGCTACTTTCATGGGGCAGAATAATCAAAACCACTGTTAGCTTCAATTTTCCACTTCTCTTCCACTTAAACAAACAGAAACAAAATGTAAAAATTGCTGACAATAATGAATAATAAGGAACTAATTCACAGATTCTTGAATGTTTGCCATTAGACAGACAGGGCCACCAAAATCTGAGCAAACGGATCCAAACTGTCATTCCTTTAAATCCATCTCTAGTGGCTACATTTTTAATCCGGAGTAGATACAGGGCTCCAGTCTGGAACAGACTCCTAGCATAGGCTGGTGCGGAGGGCTTCTATGGGTCTGGTCTAAATTGGAGGTGCTGTGCCTATTCTACAGCAGCATTTTGAAAAGACATAGCTGCTAGACATGGATTTAAAATAATGCCTGTTTTAGTTGTACAACCACAATCATATCATGCATTTGCAAGTGGGACTAGCCTTTATTCGGTATACTTCAACCCCCACCAGGGCCATCTTAACGCATGGGCCTGGTAGGCACTTGCCCGTGGGCCCCATATTAATCTGTGTATGTTAACCCTTGGAAAATTGGAAAACTTCCAAAATTTACAGTAGTTGTAGTTGTTGTAGGGGCCCCAGTACATTGCTTTGCCCGGGGCCCATAATGCAGTTAAGACATGGGCCCTGACCCCCACTCCTTGCAAAACCATTCTAATTCAAGCAAAAATTTGTATTTGGTGTCAGGATAAAATGAGGGAAAGCTTTGCTGTAATATGGCTGCCACAAGAACATCCTGAGACTTACAAGGTGGTTTCCTGACCAGATCACCAGTATACATATGCCAATATATGCCTGTCCTAAAACTTTTTGTCTCTTTTTGGTCCCTTGTCTTAATCCATTCAACCCTTTTGTTTCCACTCTCTTGCAGCTTGAGCAAACTACCCCAACTATACATACATGATAGGTTATAAAAAGATCCTGTGCAGACTCCATCTTGATAGGCCTTTCTGAGGGCCACCTGCATGCTACAGGCATTTCCTGTATGTCTGAATAAACTCTAATGTTCTTTTGATTGTACTCCCCCAGCATATTTGCATTCACTTTCTTGACATTGATCACCACTATCATCATCCTCAGGTTTCTATCTCACCATTTTTCCTCTTGCAAGGAACCCAAGGTGGCTTAAAGCAGACAGCAGCCATGGGCTCTGTGTCATGTGCAGGAGTTCTTCTTTCACAAATGAACTTAAGTTACTGGAAGGAGGATAGTGAAGTGCCATATACTTTCTTGCACTAAAGTTATGATCCTTACATAACTTTAAGGATCCTTACAGGACTGCTAATTCGCCCATTTTCATTTCAAGACTTAGGTTTGTATTCTAGCATGCATCTAGAGAACTCTCCCCTGCACACAGATATATTATGCTCATAGAGACATTAATGTCAACCCAACACTGAAATCCAGCCTTACTGAACTTGGTGTCTTTCAGAGCTGTTAGACTGCAACTCTCATCACTCCCAGCCAGAAACTAACTATGCTTACTGGAAATGATGGGAGTTGCATTCCAAACCACCTAGGGGGCACCAGGCAGGAGAAACTTCTAATTACTCTCACCTCTACACTAGCTAGTTCAGTATCATTGTTTCTGTTCCACCAAATAGCCAAACTCTGGGTGGTTCACAGCATCAATACTTAATATTATTAAGTATTAAAGGATTGAGAATAGTTTGCATTCCATTTTTTCTTCTGTAGTTCTTGTTATTTATAAAAAAATGTTGTACCAGCAATTAGAGTCCTTTGGATAGCTCAGCCAGAAATGGCAAATATTCTCTTTATCATTAAATATGTGGTTTTTAATATTTTGTATGTAAGCTGCTTAGAGATATAATTGTATTGAGCAGTATACAAGGATTACTAATAAACAAGCAAATACATCTTACAGACTAGAGTGTTAAAAGGAGCCATCAATCTGACTAGAGAAATCTTGAGTTAGCAACCTAAATTTTATCAGATATTCTCTGTCCCTCCCTAAACTTGCATATGGCATTAGGAGATACATCTGCTTTTTTTCTGCTAACACCCAATTTGTCATCTGTTCGGTAAACCATCCACCATCCGCCTTCTTGTCGTGGTGCCTCCCCACAGCTCACTAGAGGCACTGAAAACTGGAAGCATAGTGTGAAGGAACATCAATCATTCCATGCTCGATATTGCTCTTTTACTTGCTGGGAAAGACTATGCAAAGATGGAGGTTGGAAACACTTCAGGGAATGGCCACATTGAATTTCACTCTTTCCCCACCACTTCTTCTATGCCCAGACCTCGGTTCTGTATTTTGAATTTTCCTTGTTCAAGTACGAGACAATCCACTAGACGGGGCGCACCCTCGAAGGCTCTTTAGGATGCCTTAAGAGCGGGTCAAGTGCTGATTTGCCCTTTTGCTCCCACATTGCTGTATGAACTGATGCCGCTAAAAGGTCCAATTTTGCTAAAAGGCAACCGTAATCCAGCATTGCATTTTGAACGCTTAGTGTGTCTGTGTGGCACTGTGTACGTGTGTTCGTGCAGATGACGCGAGGCTTGAATAAAGGAAATTTAGGATCGTCCACTCGCGTGATTTGTTTTACACTTCTTTCTTCGGGCCTTTTAGAAGTTTCAAGTCCAGACGATGGTGCCTCAGAAGAAATCTTGTCCGGACACAGGGGCACGGACTGTTGCAAAGGACACGGGCCGAGGAACTCGAGCGCGGGCGCGCACCCACACGCACACGCGAGGGCAGAAAGGGGGCAGCTTTTTCTGAGGCGTCCCTTGCCAACTGCTGACGGAGGCGGCCCTGCTGACTCACTCTGGCTGCCGATCATGTGCTGCAAGCCGTCACCGAGGCAGCCCAAGAGGAAGTACGGCTTGTTTTCTTTTCCTTGGTTCCTCTGCTGCAGAAAATGAGAGGCGGAGGAGGCGGCGACCGCGGCAGCAGCGGGCAGGGCTGACCAGCGCACTCCGCCTGGGTAATCCGACGCTCCGATGGAGACCCTGGAATGGGGCTCGGCAGAAAACGACACCTTTCCATCCACGCTGGCTCCAGCCGTGCTTCCGTACGTGAGGCTGGGTCTGACGATTGCCTACACTGTCTTTTATTCCCTCCTGTTCTTGTTCATCTACATTCAGCTCTGGCTGGTCCTTCACCACCGGCACAAGAGGTTTAGTTACCAGACCGTTTTTTTATTTCTGTGCCTGCTCTGGGCTTCTCTTCGGGCCGTGCTTTTTTCATTTTACTTCAAGGACGTGGTCACCGCAAACTCTCTCAGACCCTTTGCCTTCTGGCTCCTTTATTGCTTTCCAGTGTGTCTCCAGTTTTTCACACTGACCCTGATGAATCTTTACTTCACTCAGGTAAGGAACGCCCATTTCTACATTTGGGTTGACGGGAGAGTGACTTTCTTTTTTGGCAGAAAGTTTAAGGAGCCGACTGCTGGCTCTGTGTCTCTGAAAGAGATGCACGGTTTAGCATACCTGAGCTCGAGTTTGGGATGAAATAGCAAGCGCTGCATGTAGAAGATCCCAACCCTAATTGTTAAAGTTATCTTCTCTAGTAAATTTCAGTGAGTGAGTGTCAATAGCATCAAGCATTTAATTGGAAACGTGGAGGATATATTAGACATGGTATATGTCAGTCCTGGTGCTCAAAAAGATAGTGAAACTAATTTGATCGACAGTGTAAATAAGGTTTCACAACTCCCACCTCCACAGATTGGCTTTGCATAAAGACAAGCAACACTGTATGTTCATTATTTCTGATGCAAGAGTTGTTTCTTTGACCAGGTTGAATCAGAGTAAAATTTGGAATACAGGATTGTATGGTGGACTTTCTGATTTCATTACTGCCATCCAGTGAAACTTGATGTAAGAGCATGTGCAGGAAAAATCCTGCACATACATCCTGAAAGCTGGGGTCGGGTAGGGGTTAAGAATGGAAGCAGAGAGTCTTGGAGTTGAGCTCCATTGTCAGCTGGCAAGGAACTTGCTAGGTGAGTTTAGGCAAGCCACTGCCCTCTCAGGCAGAGCTGCTTTCTGGCCTATTTTGCAGGGTTGTTGTAAGAAACATTGAGAAGAAAGGTATGAAAGAGCTTTAAATGCAGAAAGCCTCAGCATGATACTGTTAAATAATTTGATCAGTGCACCAGATTGGTAGCAACAAATGAGTCTTCACTAAGTTCGTTTGTCTGCAAACCTAAACGGAAACGCTTTCATTAACACTTTAAAGAATGTGGCCAGACTAACCATTGCATTGTTATATTAGGGTATAGTTGTGCAGCATTTTGCTGGTTTTTAAAATTATGCTTCTGTAAGAAGTTTCTGGAGGCTGTGGTATTCTGCTCCTGTGCATGTTTACTTCAAAGGACCTCCCAGTGGGCCTTACTCTCAAGTAAATTGTGCAGAAGATTGTAGCTTGGACCTCATTGCACGCATAACAGTGATAATTTGCACATTTAAAGACTACTTTATTAGAAAATATGGAAGTTTTTGTTATGTACACATAAGATATAGAGGCTATTGTAACTGAAAGAGATTTGCAAAAGAAGCAAACGAAATTTAACATGTAGTTGTGGCAAAGCTTGTATGTAAAGAAAGATAAAACAAGATTTGAGCAATATAGACTCATAGAATAGTAGACTTGGAAGGAGCTATGAAAGCCATTGGGTCCAACACTGTGCTGTTGCAGGATACCAATTTACACCATCCCACTCAGATGGCTGCCCAGTTTCTTTTTGAATGTCTCTAGTATGGGAGAGCTAGAGGAAAGAATATAGTATAATTCCCAAAGCCATAGTAATAAGTCATACACAGGCAGCAATCCTATGCTCTTAAGAGGAATTAACCTGGGTACAGTAATACTTGATTTCTGTGTAAACATATATACGTTCCTTCCCTCCCTAGTCAGAAGATAATCAGGAGGTGACAAGTTCTGTTTATAAATCAGCATATAATTGTCACAGAATGCCCCATTAAACACCATGCCTACGTTGCCAAATCGGACCTGCAAAGGCAAGTGTGAAATGGTAGAAGAGAAAACTCTTCTGGAGGCAACTTTCACCCAAACAGAAAAAGAAGAAAGGAAGGCTTGTTATGCTTCACTGTGCATAAAACCCATGTGAAAAAGTTATTAATTGCTAGCAAAAGTATAAGGTAAAGTGTAAAAGTAGTAAAGAAAAAGTTCATAATACTCATTAACATGACAAAAGACACAGTTCAGGAAAGCCATTGGTATTATGCCAGGGGAAACTAACAATTGTTTAGGAATATTTAAGCAAATGCTTGAGAACAAATGTTCTTCTAGCTTTGCAGTTAAATGATAAGGAGCATTTGCAGGAGACAATTGTCAAGCAAGGAAAAGGTTGTTTAGCCCTTTCTCCCTTCCCTTCCTCCATGGTTTTTCTGCCCAGCTAGGTTAATTTTTGTTTTGGGAGTTATCGGAAGGGAAAGGTTGCCTTCCTGTCCCCCTTGGTGGCTTCCCGCAAGCGGCTGCTTGGCCACTGTGTGAACAGAATGCTGGACTAGCAGGTCTTTGGCGTGATCCAGCAATGACTCTAGTTACATTCTTAGCTGAACATCTGCTCCTGCCTGCCAGTTCTCCCCTGCCCAACCACCACATTATTGTGTGAAAACACATCAGACTGCAGGTTGGGGAAAGTCATATTTGTTGCACAATGTGCAGTTCCACCTATCCTAAGTTGCAAGAGCACTCCTGCAAGAGGCTGAAAATAGGGCATGAATTCGTGGAGTAGGCGCACATTTCTCAAACTACACATACAATACCTTCTGTCTTCCTGTGATTTTAGAAATATCTGTGTCTTAACCAGAGCAAGGGTGTGCAAAGTGTGGCTCTTCAAATGTTGGACTGCAACTCCCAACAGCCTTATTCAGTGTATGCAATGCGGAGGGATGATGGGAGCAGAAATCTGGAGGGCTGTATTTCCCTGCCCCTGAACCTAGACAAGGTTGGACAAGGTTGGAGCTGGTGAACCCTCCACAACATCCAACCCACTAGTTTGGTTTGCAGGGGCAGACATCTGATCCAAACACTGAAAATAATTCAACAGCTTTGGTTTAGCCTCCCCTGGATATAAAGAACTACCATCACAACATGGCTTGATTTAATCATGATGTGGATGGGCAAGAAGCACTAAGTCACATGGAAGTGAACATGGCATCTTGTGGAACTGATCATGGCAACCTCAGTTGTTATGCATCCATGCCAGGAATCCACTAATAGGCATGCCATCCTTGTGCTGGCAGGCTAATTGTGGTGTTTCAATGCAATGCAGGATCACATGCAACACTGCATGGGTTATTTTTTCTTGTCTGCCCGTAGCACACTGAAATTGGGCCTGGAGGCAGAGTGGAGAGTACCCTTATAGGAACAGGTCCCTGACAATAGTTTCTTATGAAGAAAACAGGTTTTTTTGTTTTCTGTTCAGAGTTGAGGGTTTTTTTTCCTTTTGGCTTGGCTAGGAAACCAAAGACTTCTTTGCCTTCCTTCTGCTTTCCTTCATTGTCTACTTCTACGCATATCATTGTCATGTCAGAAGAGAAAGAGACATTTGTAATGGCAGTGAATATTCTGGTCAATGTTGGCATTACATTCAGACTATAAATCAAGGCTGGGGAACCTCAGCCCTGTGGGGAAATCTGGCTGACCCAGGGTCCCATTCTGGCCCTGAAGAGTTCCTTAGAAACCCTACCCTGCCTCCTCCTTTCCTGCAGCTACTTATTATTTGGTGGCATCCCAGCATTTTTACATTTTTTCCCATTCCGAAAGCATTTGATGGGTCTTTGAAGGTGTAGTTACTCACAGTAATAGTTTTAAGCCACGATACGCAGGTGGTTTTTTGTATTTTGATGAAACCCTTTATCTTCCACCTTCCTCCGTTTGCTTTCAGCAGTACCCACCAGTGGAATGTGGTCCCTGAGAGCTTCTCCAAAACTGATTTTTGCCCTCATCCCTGCTGTAAATCAACTGAAGCAAGAATTATTGTATGTCTCATGTATGCAAGTACCTTCAAACAATCAATAACAGACCCATACTTGTAGCTTTTGTTCAGTATTTTTTCTATGATTGGAAAGATATGTCTACCTTGCCTGCCTAGGCAAAAATAATGATGATGATGATGATGATGATGATGAATAAAGTAAAAGCAACTTGTGCAGTCTTAAGAAAATCAAGAGTAATATTCTAACTTGATCCTTCTAATAATAATTCCAGGTTTTCTGGGCTTGTGCAAATGTAACCAAGTCTACTGCCCCCACATGAGGGAGCAATCAGCAGAGACAAGGTATCTGAAAAACCTTAAGAAACAACTTAAGGAGAGAGTGGAATCTCAGCAAGCAATCCAATGATAATTCAATGATACAGGATATTTGATAAGCTAAGGGGGAAATAATTGGATGAAAGTAGAAATGGAATGAAGCCACTTTGGGAAAAATAGCTAGGTGTGGGATCAGTGGAATGAAATGGTTGGAGGAAGAAGGAAGAAACACCTAGAGACTAAAAGGAGTAGACTGAGCCATAACCCTTTCTAGATAGGTTCATACAGATAATTGTTTCACCAGGAGCAAAAATGGGAGCTGCCATAGACATCAGTGGTACAACCAAAGATGTTTATGCAGCTCAGTAATGGGCTTATGTGACCACTCCATCCTCCCTAGAAAAGCCACAAAATGAACTAAAATCCAGAATAACTGGAACACTGAAGGCACTCATTGCATTCTGTAAAATATTCTTGCATAGCTCCTTTTGGCACCTGTGTACAATTTATGTATTTTGTTAAATTAGTTCCATCCATGTGTCATGGACTGTCAGATGTCTTCTGTTCCATGTCTGCTTATTGATGAAATATCATGTTTTTAGGAGCATACAATAATTTGATTTGTGATTGCACTGTAAACTTTTGCTTCACTTCCACAAGGGTGTACTTGCATTTGTACCCTTGCTATTAGCTAAATCTCAATCCTCTGCCAGCTGCATTGGCTGTACTTACATGAAAATATAAAGCTCCAAATGTCTTGGGGTTGGGATAGCTGAAGGAACACCTGTTTCCATATATCCCTACTAGGATCCTTAAGATCTGTGGATGCCCTTCTATGTGAGTTCTACCCAAATGAAGTGAAGGGGGAAATGATAAGGAAAAAGGCTTCTCTGTTATTGCAACTCTTCTTTGTAGAGTGCTGTCAAATCACCCGTCAGTCTTCTCTTCTCAAGGCTGAACGTGCCCAGTTCTCTCAATGTGTCCTCATAGGACATTGTTACAAGTCCCTGGATCATCCTTGTTGCCCTCCTGTGAACCCTTCCTGGCTTGTCTGTATCTTTCTTGAACTCTGGTGCCCAGAACTGGACACAGTACTCACAATGGGGCCTAACCAGTGCTAAGTACAAGGGAACTAGTACTTCACAGGATTTGGAAGTGACACTTCTATTAACATAGCACAGAATAGAATTTGCCTTTGCCCACACATCATACTTATTTTTGACTAATAATCAACTTGTGATCTACAACAATTCCAAGATCCTTTTTGTTTGTATTCCACATCTTGTAACAATGCATTTGTTTTCCTTTTCCTGAGTGCTGAACTTGGCATTTGTTGCTATTGAATTTCATTCTGTTGTTTTTGGCCCAACTATCCAACCTATCAAGATCACCTTGAATCTTCACCTTGAATCTTCTTCTTGTCTTCCAGAGTATTAGCTATCCCACCCAGTTTTGTGACATAGGGCATTTTGTCAAAAGGTTTGCTGAAGTCAAGATATATTGTGTCCATAGCATTCTCACGGTCTACCAGGAAGGTTACCCTATCAAAAAATGAAATCAGATTAGTCTGGCAGGATTTGTTCTTGAGAAATCCATGTTGGCTTCTAGTAATCACTGCATTGTTTCTAAGGTGTTTGCAGACAGACTCCTTTATAATAGTAATTTAATTTTTGGTTTTTCAGTCCTTGCCCTCACAAAGAACTTGTATAATAAAAATGCATAAGAATGCTAATATAAGAAAAAATAGTGTGGATTCTGCCTATACTGTTCTTATTATCTTGCTTTACCATAGTCAGAATAGTCTTTGATGTCCAGAAGAAATAATTTGTTTGAAGAAGCTGAAAAATGTTTAAGTCTTAAGATGCAATCTTATGTATGTTTAGACCAAAAAAGTCCTACAGGTTTTAGCAATCTGTAGTCAGTCAGGCTAAAGGGGGATACTGGAAATTGTAGGACCATTTTCTATGTAAGTGTGCATAGAATTGTGCCCTTTGTTAATTTGTTTGTGCAAAGCAGATTTAAACTACTTTGTGTGACTGCATATTCTGCTTTTAATTTTGGCTTGAACAACCTTCTGAGCTTTTATGTGGAACTGTCTACTTGTGTTCTTTTAACAAAGCAGCAAAAACTTTCCTTTATGCAGCATGGTTAGGCATTTATTAGACTACTAACTCTAGCTTGATCATCACATTTTTACAAGGGTGGAAACCAAATAAACAAGTTTCAGAGAACAGCAACAAATATGAACGAGAGGCCTGGAACATATTATACGTAAGGAAAATGCTAGGAGGAAGTGGAACAGGATATTTTTAGATTAGAAGAAAAATGAGGAATTTGCCAGTATTCTTCAGATGGCCAACTTGTGGCCTTTCAGAAGTTTAGTCTAACACTTATATCAGCTGTCACAACTGGCTTTGCTGTCTAGGACTGTAGGCCAGATCACTTAGAGGATCCAAATTACCCACTCCAGATTTGAAGACCTTTATTCAGAACAAGTGTTTTTTCTAGGACAACTCGTATGTAACAATACAAATGGATGCTGTCTGTAAAGTCCAGTAGATATCACTTTTACTTTATGCTGAACACTTAACTATTTAGTAGTTAATCTTCCTTTTACTCGCATCTTTTCCACCATATGTATACAGTGGAGACACATTGAGAGTAACTGCAGCAGTTTAAGCATACCAGTGCAAACTTTTGCAGTTTACACACAGTTAAAAAAGTTAAACTTCACTTCTTACAAAGCATAGGTGATTCAGCAAAACTCAAGTTTGTTAAGATTTTCCAGATTCTATTTCATAGCTTACTCTGAATGTGTATATATCAGACAGACTGCAAGCTTTGTGTGTCTGTGTAGGAGGTGTCTACAGAAAAAATGATTTGTAGTTTCATATACAGTGGTACCTTGGCTCACAAACTTAATCCATTCCATGACTCTGGTCGTGACCCAAATTGGTCATGAGCCAAGTCAGATTTCCCCATAAGGTTCAATGTAAATAAGGCTAATCCACTCTGTCACCATTTTTTTAATCACAAAAAGTTGAAGCAATGTGACAAAGAAAACAAAGACTGCAGCCAAGCTGACTAAAATTATATATCAGGAAGTATTCCCAGGCAGCTGAACAATGGAACTATCTTGCCATCCCAAATAAATACGTTAAATCCAAACATGGTGGAAGTCATGGTGTCACAATGACTCAGGCACTTATTCTCACAAATTCGAGAGACCGTGCTCAAAGGGAGTCCTGTGAGCTGTGCCTCTTGCCCAATGTAAGGGCATAGGAAGGAGGCCAAGTCTACCTCCGACAGACCATTTGTTTTCCATTGAGAATCACTAGTCTTAAGTCTTCCTAGGGGAAAGGTTGAGGAGTCCACTCCACCTTTGCCTTCCTCTGCCCTGCACCAAGATAAGCTTCTAGGCAACAGGACATGGGAGGAGGAAGGCATCTATGGCAGGGGTCTCAAACATGCAGCCCATGGGCCAATTGCCAGGATGGGTGGGGCACAGGGGAGGGGACCTGCAGCCTTCAAAGTGCCGGTGGCGCCCAGGCCAGCCGCGGGATGAGCGGCCCCCCACCCCCGCGGTGGTGGAATACTTGATGCGGCTCAGCCTCACCCAGACTCTACTTCCAGCGGCCCCCAGGTAAGTTCAGTTTGAGACCCCTGATCTATGGGTACATGTCCTTGAGCTCTTTGCATGTGTTTGCATCTGACAGTGTTAATTGGTGGTTCAGTGGCTTTGGTGTGTGCGCTTCAGTCTGTTTGAGACAGGGTCACATTCCCCTTAAGGAGCAAGTTCATGGTGTGGATGTGCCGTGCAACCTGTTGCTTACGATAGGTACCCAAATAACACATAGCAAGCTGCTTTATTCTCAGTTGGTTGACGTAGCTCAGTAGTGTCCACACAAAGACGGTAAATAATGGCAAGATGGCAGCTCCCATCATCTCTCACCTTGAGCTATGTCAGTAACAGCTAATACTGTCACTGAGCAGCAGCCCAGCAACCGCTGGAGAGTCCCATGTTCCCTTCCACTGGGCTACAGTGACTGGCAGTTGCTTTCAGGTATTTCAGACAGAAGTATTTCTCCGTTCTACCATAAGATGGCAGAAAACCTAAGAAAATAAAAAACATGGGTTCTCTTACTGTGCCATAGCATGAAGCACATTACACTAGCTGTGGCCTCTCAGACACAATAATAGTCTTGCTAGAATTATCCCTGTTTTTGTGATCTCCAGGTTAGCATCTTGCAAAGTGTTGTGTGTGGGGCTACCCTTACAAATGGGTTGGAACCTCCAGCAGCCTGATAGTTAACCTGAATATGTTTGGTTGACTTGTTTATATGTTACATGGGCATTGAAGAAGACATTTAGAGCTGTTTATGGGTTGGGGTCTGGATACACAGGACAGTCCTCTATTCTGAGGGCTGTCCAATCCAAGTCTGGATTAAAGTTTAAGAACCTTAAGAAGGGAGAACAGGGGCTTTGAAGCTACCCATGCACAGTAAGCAGTCACAGTACATCCCACTGTGGTGGGATGTAGTGGAGTTCTAATTAAATTAGTATTAAAACTTGCTAAACTTGCACCTACAAATTTAAACTAAAATACACATATTTAATGTAAATCTTTGACCTCTTTTGTCCTCTTTTGAATTATGCATTTCCTTTATTATGGTAGTCTGTAAGTAGCTACCCTGTGACCTGCTTCACACAACACAACAACCCAGAATAAGGGTTGAGTGTGGGTTCTTGTGTGAACCCAATTGTACTAACAAAGCATGGTGCATTAACTACAAATTGCCCACAGTTTGCAATTGAATGGCAAACCAAAGGTGGTTTTGTGGGGAATGTTTATGATAAAGAAATGAATGTTCTGTAAGCACAGTTGTGTTTACACAACAGTCCATGATTCAGTCATAGCGTGAATTCAGCCTAGACTCTGACTTGTTTTGTGTGGACCATCTGTCAGAGGTCCTGCTCTAGGTGTGGCCCTCAACTTCACCGAGAAGGTGGGTGACATCTAGCTATAAGGAATTTTGAGTGGTGGTACCTCAGTTGTGGCATGCCTAGGGGTGGGCTGTCAGCACAGTGGTTTTATTGTTCAGGTAGCAGACCAATGGATTTTTTTCTGCCCCAAGACCATTGATAGGTGTTTGGTGCCTGCAGTTTCCCTGGTTTTATTTAATTGAAATTGTAAATTGCACCTTTATAACACAGAATTGTTGCAAATCCTTGGACATTCAGTGGGAAGTCCAAATTTGTTTTGATGTCGTTTAACATAGAAACATAGAAACAGAGAGAGTCAGAAGGGGCCTCCCGGGCCATCCAGTCTGACCCCTGGCTCCAGCCGGCTCTGCTCACAACATGCCCACCATGTGCATGGCTAGCCTATCTTTGAACATCCTCACCAATGGGGCCTCAACCACCTCCCATGGAAGCCCATTCTATACCCTTGGGGTCCTAACTGTCAGGAAGTGCTTCCTGGCATCTTGGTTCCCCGAGCTTTGCTCCATTGGACCGCGTTCTGCCCTCCTCTGCAAGGGAGAACAGGTCTCTACCCACCTCCGTGTGACCACCCCCTCACGTACCCTTATGTCACCAACACATCTTTAATTTAAAGATTAAACAGCTCTTTGATCTTTTCATTGTTTACTGCTCTGGATTCTGTTTTGATGTGGTATAGTTTGTACATGTTGTAAATAAGTAAAAAGTGGGATAATGCACGTTTATTTATTCATTTTTGCAAATCAGCAGTAAAAAGGGACCCCAGAAGCAATGCAGTGATTTTACTTTAAATGCGAATTAAGTCCAATAACACTAATATACTAGGGGAGACCCAAAAAACAGGAATTATCTTCTGGAGGGTGGACCCCTTGTAGTGCAGGCTTCCCCCACTGGATGAGTGTTCTAGGAGCCCACCTGCATCAGTGTACCCAGCTGGGTTGTTGAGAGAGGCTGCATTCAGCTTCAGTGAGTTGCGGGGTGGGGGGTTGAGACTCTTTCAATGCATTTGCCTATTTTGTGATGACTGATTTACATGAACAATGTGTGGTGGTGAAATTTTGTTCAGCTGAGTATGCAGCAGTTTTTGAACAAAAACGGTATGACCCTTTGTCCCACGCTTCCTATTTACCTGATCTTGCCCCGCATGACTTCTTTTTGTTTCCCCGGATGAAAAATGTCCTCAAAGGTAAATGTTTTGCTGATATGGAAGAGGTGGGGAAGAAAAACAGCAGACACACTAGAAGGCATCAAAATCGATGAGTTCAAAACCTGTTTTGAGCAGTGGAGAAAAGTCTCGATAGGTGTATTGTATCAAACGGAGAGTACTTTGAAGGTGACTGAAGTTTGAACATGTAAAAAGAGATACATGATTTTTTATAAATAAATTCCAGATTTTTTTGGGTCCCCCCCTTGTATGTGGCCCAATGACTTGCCTTAAATAATATCAATTTGTCAAAATAATAACAATACAGGAGAGTGCCAGCTATGTTTATATTGTTCATTGTAAGTGTAATATGTGTCTCATTTTGTTACAGGTGATTTTCAAAGCTAAATCAAAATACTCACCAGAATTACTTAAATACAGGTAAGAAACACATTTCCTGCTGTGAATAAGAAGAAATGCAACTATTATTTGTTGGGCCATATTTTAATATATTTAGTTTTAAAAAGTAATAATACATTAACATCTTTTCTAGAGAGATTTGGTACTTTTAAAAGCACACATTAGGCTATTGTGCTTTGAAATAAGTGCTGTGGTTTTCCTACCATGAAAGTTATGCAGTGGAATAGCTGAGAAAATGAAGAAATAATTTTTTTATGGTCCTGAAATACAAGCAATACAGAGCCTGAATCTGTCTCATCTCATGAACAGAATAACTTGCTCTGTTTGCCATGACATTTTCTTACCAGTACCAGGAACCAAATATAGGAGGCTCCGAGGAGGAGGTGAGTGGAAGCTTTTATATACAGCGCTTAATCACATCCAACCAGTAGGGCTCAAAAAGATAGGAAGAACCAGTGAATTTCCCTGATCTAAGGGTGGGCAGAACATACACTATCAGACATTTTGGACTTCAGCACCCAGAAGAGCATGCAAATATTCAGGAATGCTGGGAAATGAATCCCGAAATATCTGGAGATCTACTTTCTGTCCACCTCTGCTCAGTTCTAGGGGAACCTGCTATTTGCTTCCCCCTTGTACCCTTCTTTGCATTATTATTAGCAGCACAGCATTTTTCAGCATCACATCAGGAAGGAGCAAAGTGAGATCTTCCACCCCAATGCACTTTGCACTCCCAACTGGATTTGGCCTCTCCCATGTTGGTTGATTTTATAATTTTAAATTCAAATGTTCCTACATCTAATCTAATTCTTAACCCCTTAATTTCTCCAAGTACAGACCACAGTCCCTTTGAGATCCAATTCATTGTAGTCATCAGAGTGTTGCCCAAAGCTTGCTTGCTACACCAGTGACCTTTGCAAAGGTCATGCAAGAGTGAATTTGGAAGCTAGATTAGGCTCAATTACCAACGATCTGTTTGGCATCTGTTTTCAATACCAAGGCTGAACAATCAACAGTGCAAAGTAAGTATAGATTGAAATGTTCCTGAGCAGATGTTAAATTATTTTCCTTCATTCTATGTAACTAAAGAGACCGCACACATCAGAAACTATGAGGGTGGTAGGTTTCCAGACTGACCAGACCTCTAGTTAACCATCTTCCCCATATGCAGAGATTTTAATCTTGTATTTTCCCTCAATTTTAAGTGTGATGCAAGGCAACCCATGATACAAGCTGGACTTCCTCTGTTGCTGCTGCAGTTACTCATAGATCAGCAGATCTGAGTTGGACCAGAGCCAGTTCTATCAGCCAGAGTGAAGGGCTGCTTCCAGTGGCAGTTTCCTCCTCAACCTAATACTCTAAATAAAATAAAATAAAATAAAATAAAATAAAATAAAATAAAATAAACCTGACCCTAGCTGTTCCCCCTTAGCTCCCAAGCTGTTCCTATCTTCATAAGTTAGTGCCCTCAGGAGGATGGGAATACTTGCCTGTTATTGACATGGGCTGGTGGTCATCTCACCAAGTTATTTTCCCCCAGTACATCACAGAAAAGCCCTTCACCAGAGAAACAGAGGAGCTTACTGAGGCCATGCAGTCCAACAGACTCTGCATGTACAAATGTGCTTCTCTACTAACATGATTGGGCAGGCAGGAGGGAGGGACCAGGCAAAGTTGTGAGCAAATGCTAGAAGGGCATTCCAGGACACAGCTGGTAGGGTCCAGGGCTGAGATGTGGGTGTCCAGAGACAAGACAAAGACACCGGGACCAGGGCAACAGAACCTGAGGCAAGACAGAGTCCAAAGTCCAGTGGTGAAGTCCAAGTTACAGTTACAGACCAGGCCAGGGTCAGGAACCAGATTTATGTATCGGGCCAGAACAAGGACATGGACATGATCACCCCAAGGGTCAAGAACAGGAATCCAACCAGAGATGCAGGTACATGGCCCAGCAGAGTACCTGGCACAGCAAGATGCATGACCAGATGTAGGCAGAATGCAGGCAGTATGGCAAATAGGGATACCTCAGCTAGCAGGAAAATCTGCCCTGCTCAGGCAGCACAGCAAGGCAGGATAGATAGCAGGAACAAGGTGCAGCAAGTGCTAATAGCACCTGTTTTGCTGAGGTTAGTTCTGAAGGGAAAAGCCTGCTGTTATATAGCTCTTTCCCCAGGGCTCCCAGCTGGCCTTCATGAAGGGCCTGAGAGCTCCAGTGGGGCCTGGGACCAATCCTGTGAATACTGTCATGGTTGTTCTGGTTCTGGTCACTAGAGCAGCCCAGATCCGATAAGAGCTATGTGTGCACATGTTCTGTGCCACCAATACTGGTTCCAGGGTTTTGAGGATCTCTTGGCAAAGCACCTGCAGTGGGCCCCCTTCCCTTGGTGAGTCTACCTTCTCAGCACCATTGTCCCCAGCTGTTCTTGCTTACCCATCCTTTTCTGCATCCTTGCCACCACTTGCTTGCTGGACAGGCAGAAAACCAGTGAGCAAGTAGACAGAGGCATCTACTTTTCCTCCAGATCAAGAGGCAGGAAGCTCTTGCTGGTTGGCCCCTTCAAGGATATGGGCCCTTGGCAAGTACCTACCTGTGCCTGCATTTTATGGCAGCCCTGCCTTCTGGGCACCCTGTACCCTGACACAAGTTCAATCAGCTTTCACTCTTGGCATGGGAAGGCAGGCTTCTTAATTGCCTCAGACAGTGAAATATCTTGGGCCAACCTTGACTGCAGATTTTCTTCCAAATTACTTATTTCTGGGACCAGAAGTGGAGTATTTTTCTTCAAATGAGAGTGGCCCAGGGCCTCTCAGTGGCTTCTCAGGATCTGGAGTTTCCTGTGAAGGGAGGCAAGACTAACTTCATCTTTACTGTCCTACTACTGGTAGGCAAATACATTTTTTATTTAGGCAGGTTATTGACTGTTTTTAAGGTGTTTTGCTTGCTGCACTGGGTTTTAATTGGTGGATGCTATTTATTTCATATTTCACTGTAGCTGATAAGTCTTAAATGTGTTTTGTATGGATGCATGTTTAACTTGTCATGTTTCAATCATGTTACATTTTGTCTGTATTCTATTGCTGCTAGTCGCCTTGAATACTTTTTTAGTGGAAAGGTGAGATGTAAATGAAATTAATGGTCTATTACATGAAATAGATAAAAAAATGAATACATTTCAGAATTGTAATCTACGTAACTGTTTGTACTGTCCAGAGAAGATGAAAGGTATTTTTAATGCTTACTAAAATTTATTTTTCTCTTTTTTTAATGTGTCTTTCCCCCACCCCGTTTTAGGTTGCCTCTCTATCTCACATCATTCTTTGTCAGTCTACTTTTCCTGCTGGTGAATTTAACCTGTGCACTGCTTGTGAGAACAGAGAATGCAGAAAGGAAATTCATTGTACTGGTCAGGGTTGCTATAAATGACACGCTGTTTGTGCTGTGTGCAATTTCACTCTCCATTTGCCTCTACAAGATTTCCAAGATGTCCTTAGCAAATATTTACTTGGAATCGAAGGTAAGTACACCTCAGGCACTTTTAAAATTGTGGGGGTAAAAGGACTGCAGTGAAGACAAGTGTGTGACATATGTTGAAGTATATCCCCCTCCTTACCTTCTTGAGGAAAAGTAAAGCAAACCAGTTCAGCGTATGGTTTAGGGTTAGAAATGCTCCTGCATTTGGAGAAGGGACTACCCCTACCCTAGAAAGAAAAGCTGGCATTTCCAACCCTAATCCTAATCTGGGTTTAGCCTGAAACCTAATCTGGGGCTTAGCCCTATGCCTAAGCTGGGCCTCAGCTATAAACCTTAATAGGGGGCTGAGCAAAAACTCATCCTCCCCAGTTGAAGAGTCCATGATTCCCTGGCCTTGAAATGTGCCAACTGCCTTTTAGATTTCCTCAAAATATGTTTCAAGTACATTGTTGATTTTACAAATTGTTTAAGTCTACTGGATTAAGGGGGGATATAATGGGAGGAGTCTTGCACACACCATATGAAATTTCTTCAAAGCACATATGGAGGAAATTGATGTTCTTTTTGCTGCAATGCTTCTGTATTTAGTCCTTCAATCTTGGCACAGAAACCTAGGTTAACCAACAAAATGACACTCAGGATTTCTCTAAAATAGAGTACAGTACAGTAATGAATATAGAGCTTTTCCCCCCTCACATTTATATCCACCTTTCTTTCAAGAAACTCATGACTGGAGGCATGAATAGAGTGCCTACCTTACAACAATCTTGTAAGGAAGGTAAAACTGTGTAACTGCTTGTCCAGCGAGCTTCATGCTCTGAGTGGAAGTCCAAACCCAGGTCACTCCCTTCCAAATCCAAGACCTTAACCACTATAAATGCTGTGAATTCACAGGGAAATACAGTTTTATAGGAAAGGGTTCGGGATCTCTAAGCATTTCGAGGATGCTCACAATTCCTACATCCTGAAAAAAGCATCCTGCCCAGTGTCAGTTCTTTTATCCTTTTGGCGGCAGGCACAGCGAAGTGAGGCGGCAGGTGCTGGTGCGGCATGGCAGTGGCAGCGGCGGGCACGGGATCACCCTCCCCCCAGCCTGGCTGCCCCCAGGCTCGCATAATCAAATGGCAGGCCGGATAAATGGGCATGGTGGGCTGGATCCGGCCCACAGGCCATAGTTTGAGGACCCATGTATTATTGTTTTCTTCAAGCAGACAGTTTTTTATTCAGCATACCTGGATCCAAAGATTCAGGTTGCATGGAAACATCTAGAGGCAGAGTGTGTAATCTCAAATACTTAAATCAATACAATAAAATGTACCATTTGGAATTTTGCTGAAGGTTGTTAATTTCTTTTCCTCCACATTATTGCAGGCTAGATTAACCTTTTAAAACAGGAAATGGTAAACATTTAACCCATTTGTACTCATATAGTTGTCTGCTTCATAGGTAAGTATCAACACATCTGAGAGCATAGGACTAAAAAAAAACTAGTTAAAACTCATATCTGGAGTGAACATTACTTAAGGACCAGTACTTTCCCCCCAAAATTAAGAACCATAATATTTCAGTGCTCATTTTCCAAACTCAAATATGAGGAAGCTGATATCTGTTGTCTTTCTTCTCTAGGGGTCATCTGTGTGTCAGTTAACAACAATAGGCGTGACAGTTATACTACTATATACCTCAAGAGCCTGTTACAACCTTGTCGTTTTATCATTTGATCAGAACAATACAGTGAAGTCCTTTGATTATGATTGGTACAATGTATCTGATCAGGCAAGTATAGCATTTTCTTCCCACAGCAAAGATGTTAATTCATGTACAGATACCTCCCCACGTGTCAAAATGCTTTGTCATGAAGAATTATTTGCTAAAAGGGGCTAAGTTCAGGGTCTCGGCTCAGGGCCTCTTCAATGTGCAAAGTAGGAACTAAAATAGTAAATGACAGTCTCTTATGCAAAACTGTACAGATTTTAGACAAAATATAAGAGGCAGTAGATTCTTCACTGGAGAGTTGTAAGGCTTGTTTACATGTTTGTATAATTTGTAGTGCATTAATACAAGGGGAGCCAGACCACTTTGCCCCAGTGAAAACTAACTGATACACTCTGAGGTAAATTATCACAGGCATCATTGTAGCATAATTCCAGTAAACATTACATACATAAAAGTCTTAGGCAGAATTTCATTTTCAGGCTAACTTACAGTCTCAAGGGAAAGTCATCTATCAACAGATCCTTAGCCAAGTGGGATTTTCACTTTTAACATTTCAGTCAAATCACTGGTATGATTAAAAGAGTACAGTATATTAAGATGGATTCCTCTCTTGGGAGCTCTTCTCTCCTAGGGCTATTAGCAGCACAGGAGGCAAGGGAATTTTCATTGTTATTGCAGCAGGGAAAGGAAGGTTTAAGCCCCCTGTTAAATTAATTTTAAAACCTAGAATACTTTCAAGTGATGTTTAATATTACATGTTCTTTGGCCCAACTGTGTCAGTCTGGGGAATCCAGAACCCGATCAACTTATTTATGTCTAAATCAGAGAAATAACCTTCTCAATATAATACTGAGCATTAGGCTAAATCTGCCCAGCTTAGGTGTGTCTTTATATCCCTTCTCCATATTTCACTCTAGAGTAGCTTGCACTACAGAGTTTAGTGGTACTATCTAGTTTAGCACTTGCCATGTGCCCACTGAGCAAGCCCTTCTGATGTGGAATCTGTTGCTCAGAAAATCCCTGTGGAGTCAGTTGCTAGATTGTACTTACTGGTTCATCTGAGCCAAGACAGTTTTAGATGCATCAAAGCAACCACTGATACCCATAGTAGGGCATGCAGGTGGAATGGGTAAGGTTGAATCCCTTCAGAGAGAGCAGCATGGCTGCTACATTTTCCTCTTCATTGGGGGAGGAGGTGGCGTAAAAGCTTGCAAGTTTTAAATGCATTTCATTTTAATTTTTCAACAGGCAGATCTGAAATGCCAGCTGGGTGATGCCGGATATGTAGTATTTGGAATAATCTTGTTTGTGTGGGAGCTCCTGCCTACTTCCTTAGTGGTGTTCTTCTTCCGTGTCCGAAGTCCTACAAAAGACCTAGTAAGCCGTATCTTTCCTCACTTTGTTATACACCCACCACTTAATATTTTAATTGGGAATGATGTAAACACATCCTGACACTTCTTTTTCGCTTATCTCTAATTGCACTTCTCTGGAACCCATCCTGATTGATAGTTCCTAGAGAGTTGTAATACATTGTAGTGGAGCCAGGACTTTTTGATTAGCATGGTGATTCAACCCCCCAGACACTTTCTGTTCCCTCTGAGCTTACCTGCAGTCCTCACAGGGAATAGAGGAAATGGAGTTTCCTAGCAATATTATATTGTTGTGAGCAAACATATCTATGTAGACAAATTAATGCAGCCATCTCTACTTTTGGACTCCTCTTATGGAGGAGTGTCATGGGGAAAGTCTGCCCTTCACCTTTCACCAGTACATCTTTATGGATCTCATGGTACATCTCTCCTGATGTTATATATGCTTCCACTCTCAGTAGATGGAAGGTGAAACAGTACCTATTACATAAAATCTGCATAGGCCTGCATGAGGGCTTGTTATGGATGGAATTATCAAATGGAGGCTTACTATGACAGTTTAAAAACTCATAGTTTAGGAAGTGAAACTAAGCATTGCTTTAAAAGTGAAACTGATTATTTTAAGATTGTACTAGTTATTGTCTGTTACATTTTAGTTGCTACTTGTTTTTAAATGATTTTTTAAAACTGCTGCTTTGAGTTTCATTTTGTACACATGGATTTAAAAGTTTTACTGTATTCACCTGAGTTTTACTGTATTACTTAAGTTTTACTGTATTCACCTGAGGACAATTTGGTAAGGGCAAGAAATAAAACAATGTCCCAGGTTGGAAAATTAAATAAATATTATAACAACCACATCTGTAGGTGTTTCTATTTCTAAAATCCTAAAAGAAAATAATAGTTTTAAATAAAATAAAATAAAATAAAACTAATCGATAACAGGAATTCTTTTTCCCATCTTTAATAAATCATCAGCATTAGATATGCTGACAGTTTACCAGCAGAGGGAGTAGTATCCTTAAAGACTAATAATATACTATGTATAAACAGAAACTTCAGGTACAAATGAAATCTAAATGCACTGGAAAGTCCATTGGTTTGAGTTCTTCATTTATTAAATTATCCAATATACATTTTTCAATGTTTCTATTATATAAATCTCTTAAACTGACTTTCCCTAACATGGTTCTCACCAAATATTTTGGTCTTCAGTTCTCATCAGCCAGAGTTAAAATGACCCTTGTTGAGGGCTCCTGGAAGCTGAAATCTAGAACATACATATGCAGGGAAGTCACCAAGTTGGGAAAGGCTGCTGTACAAAAAACAAGTACCCTACTGCACCAAATGAGGCCCTGCAGGTGTAAAGAGAGATGCAGGGTTTTAAAAAAGCTAAAATGAAAAAACAGTGCTAAGGTAATCAATGCCTACAAGACCAGAGTGAATAAATATGATGTGGTGGCCATTTTCGGATATATAAAAAGTAACTTTATATTGTATTTGTATTTAGAACAGATATTATACATGGCCTGATCTTTGCCAAACAGACCTCATTTGGAGTCTAGTTTGGAAATTAGAATAAAATGGCAGACTTAAAAATGGTGACAAATTATATAAAGGAAAGACTGATGAATCTGGGTACATCTTGAAATAAAAAAATGGAAGGGTAACGTATGAGCCATTTTGAAAACACCATGTAAATAGAAACATATACCCTTTGTAGGCAGGACACAAAGGGTGATTTAAATCTTTGTCTGATCACTTCATTAATTGAAAGGCTAAGTTGATAAAAAAAAAGTTGACCTAACAAGGATATTCAAGGAATGGACAGCCAGCATGATGTACTGGTTAAGAATGCTGGACTAGAGAGTAGAACAGGATCATGTAGGCCACCCTGGGTTTCTTGGAAGAGGAAGAAAGGTGGGATATGAATATAATGTAGTAATATATGTCATGTATCAGAACATTGTTTGTAGGTATTATATAATTAACTTTAGTCCCTAAATGCTTCGCCACTGTAGTTGCATGAATTTCTCATACCACTCAAGCTTAAATCTAAATGCACAGATAATTGTGACCGTACTCAGTTCCAGGAGATAGGCAGAAGAAGCTGCAAAGTGCACTGCTGGACTTAGGACAGTAAGGATGCATGCTCTTCATGTGTCTTTCTCCTGAAGGAGAACTTGGACAAAAAACCCTATATTCTTGCATTACCACAAGAGATCTGTTTTAAGATATAGCAGGTTCCTACAGTTAAAGAGAACATTAGATCAAGACAGCAGTGACACTTTCAGGATATTGTAGAATAACTAAGGCAGAATTTTTGCCTACTAGCAATAGTCTTTATCCATCCCATCTCTACCCTCCAAGCAAAGGAAGAGGATAAGCAACATGTATAGAGATGATGCAGTTGGGACAACAATTGCGATACACATAGACATCTATACAAATGTGTCTTGGCCTCTCCCTTTTAAGGAGACACCAAATCACAAATATCTACCTCAGATGAATGCGATACATAATCTTCTCTCTTTTTTCTCTAGACAAATCCAGGAATAGTACCAACTCATGCATTCAATCCAAGATCTTATTTCTTTGACAATCCTCGCAGATATGACAGCGATGATGATTTAGCATGGAGCATATCACCACACAGTATACATGGCAGGTGAGAAATAGCTCTAGTGATGAGGTATAAAAGAAAAATCATCTGTATTTTCCAGAGTGCTCCCTAACTTGATTTACATGGGGTTAAAGGGACAGTCCTATGCATGTTTAGATAGAAAACTCTTACAGCTTCTACCATTCCCCAGCATGGTTGGCTATGGGATGCAGGACCATTTTTTTAATTTTTATTTTTTGGTCTAAACTTACTCTACTAGGGAAGAAAATGCATATTTTCCCATAAATACTTTGTTCATAATAACCATTTATTCTTTAATAGCAGACTACCATACATGTATGCATAGCACACATCATTCTATGTATGACTCAGGCCTTTTTGAGTACAGTCCTGGGAAATGTGAGGGGTTTTTTCTCACTCTGCTTCATTAATTTGTACAATGCCAAGTATAATGGCATTATACTTCCGATAATGTATTGTTCTACACAGGGAATTGGGATGACGACCACTAAGCTGGTTATACATTCTGTAGTGCGTAAACAGATGTGCTGTTAGAATAGTTTTTCCTGTGTCTCAACAAAATACCATGAGAGTGAATTCAAAGTGTACTGAGATTAAGTTTCTGAGTCTAACTGGTTCTTACTAGTATAGAAATTTTGATGAACTAGATTAACAACTAAACATTTAGGCCAAGTGACATTGTTATAATCCCAAGGTCCTCTAGCAAATTCCTGGCTAGATGCAGCTGGAATTCATTCAAAAACCACAGGATTGCAAACATGTCTGCACAATTCCTTCAAGCAAAGTTATCTGAGTCAACTGTATGTTAGGATCATATAATCTTAAGTATTGTTTCATCTTCCACATGTTACAATTCTTTTCTTTTCTTTTCTAGTTTCTCCCCTGAATACTATGACTGGGGATATCAAAGCAACAGCTTTATGCCTCATGTTGGATCCCTACAACATGATAACATATCAGAGACTCAGCGACCAAGTCCAATGTAAAACTAAAACAATGGCATTTTCGCCTTTGTTCAGCATTAGTAGTGGGGTACAATTTACAGGCTTGTTTTATGAAATTACACAGACTCTCCTATGCTTAGGCTACAAAAATTTGTATTTGTACTTAAGTTATACATAGGGAGAGCTCCCACTGAAGTCATTGATTCTCCTTTTGCAATGAAGATCAAATAAGTGGTTTTACAAGATGACGTCAGAGAAGAAAATTATTACAGATTTTCAATCATTTTTATGTTGGGAAAGATACTACTGTACTTTTGTAGAATACTTTTACACTGTCACTTTTGATATGTTCAAAAATGTTGTTTAAAATGCCAATTTTACTTTACAAAGTATAGTGCATCTGTCACTGCTGTGCTGATCAAGGACTGATGTTCGAGAACTGGATTCGGATGATGTGCCCTACCATGGTTTCTTATCATAAGTGGGTTGCTAATGACATGCAAATAGGGACCACTGCACCAAGGCTGGCATGTCCTTTTAAAAAGCTCCTCTGTAGTGCTCATGGACTGTACAGGGTTTTTGTCACCCAATGTGATTTGTTGTGCCATGAGATCCAACAGCTAGTGAGCTCCTTGGCAAAAGTGGCAAAGATCCCTGACTGCTGTGTCCAAAGAGCTATAAGGTGATTGCCATACCGGCCACAGTCAAAGCCACAATTGGTACACGAGGATGGTTAGCAGAGACCATCTCCTTATCCTGCTGTAATTGCAAGCTGATTCTTGCCAGGGTGGGTTGTCACTTGTCATCTTGTATCAAAATGTTCATAGTGTTTTGACTAGTGTCAATGTTCAAATAAATTCCATTTTTTAAAAACTGGTAGTTTCAGAAAAATGCATATTTTTACACATGTCCTATATCCCTTCATCTGTAGCCTTGCATGCATTAAACAAATAGTGAACCAATCTTAAGAATTATGATTAATGAAAAACTGCCAATTTTATTTATTTCAAGGAATACTAGCATAGTGCATGGGGAAGAAGAGGTACCATTCTTCATCCACTTTGGGATAGGTTATTAACCCCTCCCGCCACAAAATTAAATACCTTGAAGATACTACATGCAGAATTACTGTTTGTATTAGATAAGTGCAAAGTTTAAGAGTAATTAATCCTGATCAAGTGTTAATATAGAAACTTGCACCTGTCCCATATCTCATCAAATATATCATTTGTATTTGACTAAGTGTTGCAAGACCCACTTTATGCAAATATATAACATCTGTCATCTGCATACCAAAGTATTATCTGACACTCTAAAACATGGGTCCTCAAGCTACTGCCCGCCATGCCCATTTATCCAGTTCGCCATAGCTCGCCACGTGTGTGGCGAGGTGCCAGCTTGCTTGCAAGGAGATTGTTTTGGACTTGCTTGGAGAAAAGGATCTCCTTGCGAGTAAGCTGGCACCTTGCGAGGCGCCAGCTTGCTCGCAAGGAGATAGTTTTGGACTTGTTGGGAGAAAATGATCTCTGTGCACTCATGGCCCTGCCTTGCTGTGAGCGCACATGCCCACGCCCTGCCCCCTGGCCCATGCCTCCCACCCACACCGCCTTGGTGGCTCACACCCATCCCTGGCACCTTTCAACTAGCCCCCTATTCAAAAAGTTTGAGGACCCCTGATCTAAAACAAAGTCCCATTCATTGCATTTTAAAGATAATCCAGGTTTCATCTGTGTTTCCTTCAGAGTTGTGGATATAGTTGCATACATACTGGTTTGCCTTTGTGAACAATGACTATGCTGCATGGAAAAGCAAAACAAAAGGTAATATACAGCTTTTGGTCTCCATGTAGAAGACTGTTTTGCAAACAAGTGCATGGCTGCATTTACATGTCATGGGAAACCACTGTGGTTAATTGACCTGTGAGGCTCTGAGTTGCACACAGCCATCTTTTTGAATATGCAAGCCTTGACATGGCTTGTCATGTCATGTGAACCTGGACATTGGGTTGCATAGTGACACCTGATGTGCATCTTACTGGCAGGTAAATGAAACCACAGTGGCTTGTCATGATGTGTGAGCCAGGTTACTAGGCATATTTGGGGGAACAATATTCCTTAGCCTTCTGTAGGCTTTAAAGGCAATGAATGTTGCCTTTAATTCATTATCAGAAGAACAGTGCACGTTCAGGTTAGATGAGTAAAAATCAATTATTTTAAAAATATATTTAAAAATTAAATCAGATTTTTAAAATAAAATTCTTTTGAGGAAAAATGTATCTACAGATAGTTTTGCATTTTAAGATGCATTAAAGTCTAAAGGTATTCATCATGAAATAAGGATTAGTTTTTAATTATGTAGCATGATCTTCACTGTCAAACACAGTATGGTATAGCCTCCTAGGTACTTGAGAAATGTGCTTTTCAAGGCAGGCAGTAAAACTAGAAGGGCCACCAAGCTCCTACCAGACAAGAATCTATGCATGTCTGATCTAGATATTTATTTCGCCTGTACTAGCAGAATGTGCCACACCTTCCAACACAATTTGAACAAATTTCTCACTTTTCCTACTAAATAAAAACCCTGTCCAAGTATGATAACTGAGCCTGTTTTCTCATTTCACTGATTCTTATTTTGCATCTAGGTCAGGTCTCAATAACCTGTGACCTACTCAGTCAGCACAGCCCCAAATATAAGTAAGCATTTGCTCAGTGGGATTTATTCTGATTGAAGTGCATAAAGCAGTGGTGGCAAACTATGGCTCAGGAGCCACGTGTGGCTCTTTGAGTTTATTTTGCAGCTCACCACTTGCCACTGCAGGTGCCTGCTTGCGGCTCTCAAACATCTGAAATTTATCATACGTAGTTCTTCCATTGAGCAAGTCTGGCCACCCATGGCATATAAACTAGGTTATAACTACTGCTAACTACAATTCAAAGTATTCCCCACTAGCTAGGCTAACTGAAGTATGCTAGTAGTCCAATGTATCTGGATGGCTCCAGATTGGGGAAGGATGAATTAGTATTTCATGAATTTTCAGTACTTATTTTTCTTTTCTTATATTTAAACAATATAAGGGGAAAATGTGCTATTTTCTAATTTTTTACTCCAGAAATAGGTCAACATGTTAAACTGCATTGTGTTTCCTTTAATTTTTCTCCCTCAAATATTTCAAGTCAAATACACATGCTGTATTGGACCAAAAACATCATTATGGGATATTTTAACTTTGTTTATTTTACTTATATTAGAAAACATGCAAAAGCAGGTAGTTTTCTATTGATTTTCCAGTGCAAATTACTTTATGCAAAATCTTCCAGAAAGCACACATGACTGGTAGTAAAAACAGCACTAAGCAACTAAGTTCCCATCCTATATATTTAGAAATTCCCTCTCCATTCCACACTTCAAGGGAGCTTACTTTCAAGTAAACATGCTGTACAACCAAGATGGAAAAAGGAACAAAGAAACATAAGGAACAAAAGTTTTCCTTATGCGAGTAGGTATTCATAATGTATTTTCTCCTAGTCAAAAAGGTCAAACAGAAGTACAATCAAAAGTGAAGAGAACTGACAAAATTACCCTCACCATAGTTAAACAGATGCTTTGAAGGCTCGAGTGACTGAAAATTTCTGACATGATTCTTGTTCAAGGAAACCACTGAAACTTCCTACAGCAATTTTTATGTTTTGGCCATCGTGATACAGTCCTTCCTTAACCTCCCACTAATTAAATGGTGCCAAGCAGTCTGAATGCTATGGATTACAGTGACACATCTGCCTAGTAATATTCATCCTTGCAGAACCAGACTACTTGTGAGATTTCTCTGTACATTTCTTCTATTCATAAATCTTTTCTATATTCTCTGCCTATTAAACCAGTAGCAGTCTTCATGATTTTGGATTTCAGCAACCAACTTGCAACAAATGCTTTAACATTACAGACCTAATTTTTCACAAGTATTGTTTGGAATCAGCATCACTTACATGATCTGATCCCTGCTTTCTTCCATAGACAGAGTAGCAATCTCTGATTATATATACAGTATATCACAGAAGTGAGTACACCCGTCACATTTTGTAAATATTTTATTGTATCTTTTCGTGTGACAACCCTGAAGAAATGACACTTTGCTACAATGTAGTGAGTATACAGCTTATATAACAGTGTAAATTTGCTGTCCCCTCAAAATAACTCGACAGCCATTAATGTCTAAACCATTAATGGCAACAAAAGTGAGTACACCCCAAAGTGAAACTGTCCAAATTGGGCATTATTAGCCATTTTCCCTCCCCGGTGTGATGTGACTCGTTAGTGTTACAAGGTCTCAGGTGTGAATGGGGAGCAGGTGTGTTAAATTTGGTGTTATTGGTATCACTCTTTCATACTGGTCACTGGTATCTACATAAAGATGGCCTAGGCTATAAGAAGATTGCCAAGACCCTGTAACTGAGCTGCAGCACAGTGGCCAATACCATACAGCGGTTTAACAGGACAGGTTCCACTCAGAACAGGCCTCGCCATGGTCGACCAAAGAAGTTGAGTGCACATGCTCAACGTCATATCCAGAGGTTGGCTTTGGGAAATAGCCGTATAAATGCTGCCAGCATTGCTGCAGAGGTTGAAGGGGTGGTGGGTCAGCCTGTCAGTGCTCAGACCATACGCCGCACACTGCATCAAATTGGTCTTCAGGACTGTCATCTCAAAAGGAAGCCTCTTCTAAAGATGATTCACAAGAAAGCCCACAAAGAGTTTGCTGAAAACAAGCAGACTAAGGACATGGATTAGTGGAACCATGTCCTGTGGTCTGATGAGACCAAGATAAACTTACTTGGATCAGATGGTGTCAAGCATGTGTGGCAACAACCAGGTGAGGAGTACAAAGACAAGCGTGTCTTGCCTACAGTCAAGCATGATGGTGGGAGTGTCATGGTCTGGGGCTGCAGAGTGCTGTGGCACTGGGGTGTCGTGCATGAAGCTCCGACAGAAACAGTGACTCACGAGGAACCTTGCACTTGGCACCCTGTGCCCAAGAGTCGCCCCCACAACCCGATGCAGGGACAGCTGAACAAGCTACTGCGTCTTCCCCTGAGCCCCAGCTCGTTGAGCAAATGCCTGGACCTTTATCAGAGACAGAGAGTCATGAGAAAGAGGGAGCTGCAAGTTCTACTCAGAAAGAGGCAGAGCAAACTGCCTCCTCCCCTCCCAATGCTGATCTCCCTGAGCCAGAAACAGAAGACACTATAGGTGTCATAGATTTCTCAAAAGCCGAGAACAGACCTCTTTTACGTAGATTTGAACAATTACAAAGTAGACAGCGTAAGAGAGAAGAAAGGCGTGACTTGGGAGAATGATCCCACGTGGGCTCAGAAAGAGAGGCCATTATAGGGCTGACATCTGCTTAGCTGGGACCGCTATTAGGGAACTTATCTATAGTATTGTAAATCTTGTAGACAATTAACATTAAAGGACTTTAGTTTTATTGCTCTGTGGAGAGTTGAATGTTTATACAATCGGCACCACGACATGGGGAGCTACTGTTCATTGAGGGAACCATGAATGCCAACATGTACTTTGACATACTGAAGCAGAGCATGATCCCCTGCCTTCAGAGACTGGGCCGCAGGGCAGTATTCCAACATGATAATGACCCCAAACACACCTCCAAGACGAGGAGCACAAGGTCTCTAACATCCACCAGCTCCGTGATGTCATCATGGAGGAGTGGAAGAGGGCTCCAGTGGCAACCTGTGAAGCTCTGGTGAACTCCATGCCCAAGAGGGTTAAGGCGGTGCTGGAAAATAATGGTGGCCAACAAAATATTGACACTTTGGGCCCAATTTGGACAGTTTCACTTAGGGGTGTACTCACTTTTGTTGCCAGTGGTTTAGACATTAATGGCTATGTGTTATTTTGAGGGGACAGCAAATTTACACTGTTATACAAGCTGTATACGCACTACTTTACATTGTAGCAAAGTGTCATTTCTTCAGAGTTGTCACATGAAAAGATATAATATTTACAAAAAGTGAGGGGTGTACTCACTTTTGTGATATACTGTATATTTTACAAGTAGAGAACTGTTAAGTTAATGCAAGTCTATTCAACCCAGTCTTTTAAATAGAGCAACTAACAATTACACTTTGATGCATGTTTGCAATAACGCATCAAAATATTTATGCCCCTACAAACTGGATTACAGGAAACACCAAGAACAAGCTGGAGATACAGCAATGTGCATCCAGACCTAGCTCAGCAACATTTAATGGGCAAGGATGCAGAAGTTGAGTATCATGCAAATTTCAGCTTAAAAAAACAAAGGAGCTGTAGGTCATTGTATCAGTGCACTGTGTCTTACTGACAGAAGGCTCTTTGATCAAGTGGAAGTGTTTGCCTTGGAAAATGGGGAAGTAAATTTTCCTGATTCATTCCTCACAGCCTCCTATGCCACCTTTCACATCATTCTGAAGGGCATTCTAACCCTTTGGAATAAATGGGGGGGCACAAGGGGAGGAAGAAACTAGAAAAAATAGACATGGAATAGCAGAGCCTTCTAAATGGGATGGATATTACTCAGTATAACCTGCTGACTGTATATCAAGCTTGATGGACCAAACCTCATTGCCCACAATGTAATAATATTTGATTGGTCTGGCCAATGGAACAGAACCAAATGGAATTCTCAAGTTTCCCAAGCCACAAAAGCAGTTACCACAATTATTACATTTCCAAGATTTTTTTACAACCATATGATTTGAACCTAGCCACCTTGAGCACCTTTTTTGCAGGGTAAGGGTGGGCAGAAAGACAAAGGTAATATATGATACATTAAAATAAAGGCACCTCACCTCCACCCTTTGCCTTAAAATTCAAAAATCTTCAGCTGAATGAGGTCTAAAGGATGGTTTACTTTTCACTGACTTCAACAAATTTTTAGATCTTACAAAAAACCTATCTGTAAAGTTTTCATAGGTAAAATTTCACTGATTACATGCAAAATGATAGTTGAGTAAAAATGGAACCCCTGCCACCACCTGCCCCATCTTTCATTACATATTTTATTCTACAAAGTTATAGAACAGTGTTGCTTATATACACAATATAATCATACATACGCACAATACCAACAAAGATTTCTTAAATCTGAAGAGTTTAAGAGCACTTTTAATTCATTTTATAAAGAATGTTTTACTTATCAAAGCAAAACATAATATGTACAAGTCTGTATACTGTATCAACATTGACATTCATGCTGTACTCAAACATCCCTTACTAAGTACAAATATTACATTACCGTCTTCAAATAAGCTCTTCCATCACAATTTACAGAATTCTTACTGCAGATTTAAAGGTTTAAAAAACACATCATCTGCTCTTGCTCTGCAGTGATGAAAATAAATTCCCCTCTGTAGTTAATGACTGAGGATTGCATTTCTGCAAAGTACACCAGTTTTATTACAGACATTGTATATCTTTTTTAAGGTACAATTGGAGATTGCATAGGTAGTGCTGAGTTCCAAAAATTAACTTTTAAATGTGTCCTTCTGTGAAAGGTGTCATTTGCCTTTATTCTTCCTATAGTACTTGAATTATAGGACAACCAGAATAAGAGGAATTGGCAGCATTCTTGAAAGACCTAGAATGGGATACTTTAAATGTGTCACTCTATGTAAATAGAGAAATTGGCTATATAGTAGAGAGCCAATAGCAGGCTTGATCAAACCATTTCAAGCTAGCAGCACTTAACTCTAAAGGCCCCCTCAGCAGACATGCATAAGAAAAACTGGTGGACTCTGGGGTAGGGTTTTCAATTCAATCTTGTCTCCTCGTAGAGAAGATGGCTGTGATATAGACAAATGTAAAATTCAGGAAGGGGGACAGGGAAGCAAGTATGAACATAAAATAGAATGTGAAAGAAAGCTGGTCTCCCCTGGATGCCAAGGGGCTTATTTTACTGAAATCCTGACTGGCCCCTTTTTGTTACAAACAAGTCAAATATATAGAACAACAAGGAAAAGTTCTTGTTTAACAAAACTTTGGTCCTTCAAATAAATACAGATTTTAAAATATCACCACCAGCTATTTTTAGGCAACACTGCTGTGTTTTTCCACATGGACAATGCAGTCTGGATGAAATTACTGCAATTTGATGTAATGTAAGAGTCTCTGAATAGAAGAGAGAAACAATAAAAGTTCATATCAAAAGATGGTACAAGAAGTGTACAAAGAGAGGAAGAATAGAAGAAATGAACATAATTTACATGTTTAAAATTAGGTACTTCGTTCATAAATATCTTGTCCAATGACTAACCTTTTCTACTTTAAATATTCAAGTTGTTATTAGAGTTACTTTCCTCTAGAACAGTTTTTATAAAGTGGCTTCATTCTTCATGGTGTCAAATTAATGGCTATTTCTAACCAGTAGATAAAAACTCTTTGTTAACTTGTTTGTTTTAATAAAACTTTGAAATTCTGCAGTTCCCGTATACTTGTAGAAAGTCTGCAATGGGAAAGCAAAAGACAGAGTTTAACACAATTGCATAGTGTAACCAACCTAAAGATGTAAAAACTTCCTTGGTACATTCAACTCCCTCCTTTGTAATTCTTCTTTGCAAAATCAACCAAAGTTGAATTTGGGTGCAATCTTATGAGATTGCCACCTAAATCACTTCCACGTTCCTTGCACCCTGCAAAACAGCTAGATGGCCAATTTTTGGCTGCCTATATGCAGTGATGAGGAGGACAGAAGGAGGCTAAGGCACTGCTAGGATAGATGGTATTTTGGTAGTGTCTTCCTCTCCTGATGCATTAAAGTTACCCTTACAACCTCAGAGAAGCAGCCCGTATGGTTCTTTCAGTACTGCCTGTACAGGGATCCAAACACAGATCCCCTGGTCCACGGCTGCAGAGATATTCTGATCTTAAAGGTGGGAATATGAACAACACTATGGCCATCTAGCCACTCTTTTAGAGGCCAGAGGATTGCTCTGCCCCATAATGGTCTCATTTACCATCACCAATATACACGCACTCTGTGAAGCTGAAGTCCAACACACTAAAGAATATTATTCTCAATTCAAAAATTAGGGAACTGAATACCTAAAATTTTTCTAATATCTTGATTAACTAAAATGTTCCACGTAAGCATGATGGATTGTATGTTTATATAATTCTATTTTGAATTGTATTTCTGTATGGAATGCCTTGAGGGCAGTCTATCCCTAAAGAGTAATGAATATGTAAAATAAAAATCACAGCCGTATTAGGAGAGGCATTCTAGCCTATATAGGTATAAACAAAAGTAAAGGTAATAACTTGCCTTCCAAATGCATTTAAAAGAGCAACTATTTCTTGCCGGGTAAGTTGGAAACCTTTTGATGGACTATTTTCAGGAAGGTTCTTTATTTCTTTTTCAGAGAATAAGATCTTCAAAGCAGTTCCTAAACCCTGAGTCTAAAAAAGAATGGCCATTAAACAGTGAGACTATAATACCCAAGCATTGTTTTATCAGTGAACCAATAGTAGTTTTTCCATCATCTTTCATATTATTTATAACATTTCCTAGTCCTACACCACTGTATTTTCAAATCCAATGAATATATTGATTACCAATGAAAGGAAGACTAAAACAGTATTTAAAATAAATTCTTTACTCATCAAAATATAAGCATCTAATTTATCCTTGCAAAATTTTTGGAATACAGGAGTAGTATCTAGCCATGTCCATCTGCTAATGGAATGGAAACCACTGTGAAAATTGTTTTTCCTTTCTACTGTAGCACCTCTGTGTACTACCAAAATCTGCTCCAGAGACTTGGGGAAATCTCCATATTTGGAGAAAGTGCAATGGGAAAGTGGCAGAGGGTGTGTGTTTCAATATGTGACTGAGAGTGCACTCAGGCAATTGTAGATGAAAGCTGAAGACTACAAGTAATACATTTTAACTGCTAAAATACATCCCTATTACTGTGAAAATAGATACTATACATAGAGGAATAATACGGGCTTACAGCCTTTATTACAGCCTGTGCAACTAGAAATTATTAGTTAAACTTGTGGCAAACTTAATAAAACAAGATGGAAATTAGCTGGATGTAATTTCTTTTGCGAAATACACTGCACTGCACAGGCAAATACACTGTACTGCACTGATATGAACCAGCCACAAAATGCAGAAATTTGTCTCCATATGTCAGGCTGTAAGTACGATCTTAACTGAGATCCCTAAATTCCTGGAACCATAAGAATATGATAGCTGGCCAAGCATGAGAAAAAAAAATTGGCATCCTGTATTCTACTCCATAAATAATGAAATAATACATACCTGCAACTTCCCCCATAACCTGCATTTATCACATCCAACACAATCCATTATGCGGGATATGTTCTTGAAATGTAACCTGAATTCTTCCTACCAATAAAGAAAAAGCTTGTTTAAAAGATTCAGCTCGACTGAAGCTTCTTTTTAGTGACAGTGTAACTCTTTACAATGCAAGGAATTTCTTGGGATTGGCCAGAGGCAAAGCTATCTTCTTTCAGTTACCATTAGGACTGACACACTCTTCCTCCTCACTGACCTCCCATAAGCATAAATTTACCCATCTCCTTTCAGAGGTAACCATACTTGATGTAAAATCTGCTATTCTGCTAAAATCTGCTAGCTCAAACAATAGTTTGCAAAATCACTTCTGATCACAGAAGTGGAAACTGTGACTGGGCAGTGACCACAGATCGTGTACCAGCTCCACTGGTGGTGTCACTAGGCATCATCAGCCCTGAAAGGAAAGAGAGAATTTGAGCACAAGAGCATTGCTGGTTATAAGCCAGCCGGGCACTCCCAATGTCCTTATGGTTGAGATAGGGCAGTATTACATACCTGTGTTTTTAAGCAGCTTAGCTTTAGTTTTAGTAATGCTTAACATATTTCACAAAAGTAAGCAAGTCTCTTTTTTTAAAGGTAAAAAAAATAGTAGTTGGCACTGACTTAACAAAGATACAGCATATTTCTTAGTTAGCACTATCAATGTGACCTTTAAATGTGACGATAGCACCGAAATAATGCATTCTATCATGACTCATTTAAGAAAGAAACACCGAAGACTCCTCTGATGAGAGATACAGCCCACCAGCATAAGTGCTCAGAGTTTTATTGGTAGCATTATTTCCAGAAGTCCCCCGACAACTCCAATACGTGCTTTTCAAACTTGTGAATATTTAGAAATAGATTAAATCTTGGAGAGGATTCCTGTTCAAATGGAAATTTGAACAATCAAGTGTACAAATTAAATCCACAGTGAAGATTTTTGACAAAATAATGCTATTCTTTGGATCATTAATCAAATCAAGCCAGTTCCATTTTCTTCAAATTATCTATCTAGTACTTGATCAATTTAACTATCTTTACAGGTTTAAGTCCTGGTTTTAATGTCGACACAATTCTTGTTTGCATAATTTAAATGTCAGTGAAATTACTTTACCTTCAAAGATTTAGCCCCTTTTTTGTCTCCAGCAAACATGGATTTTTCATCAAAGTGCATAGGGAAGGACCTGAATAAATTACATAGAACTGTTAAAATATACTTGGATATATCATACTTTACTGTTCATAGTCTTCTAAAAGTATTCTGTATTTTATAATTACTTGGAAATTTTTCAGTAGTGGAAAACATGCGACAGAAAATCTCCAAGTGGCAAATCCTAAGTTCCAGGCTCACCCAAGTACATGGAGTCTTCAATACCAGCAGTAATGCATAATGGCTAATCTCTTAAAACATTTTAGTCAAAATATAGGGCTGGATCCCAATAAAAGCATACATAATAGGGCTTGTCCTTCTAGTGTGCTCTGGCTTGTGAGGCTAAGCACAAAAGAGGTATCCCTAGAACATCAAGCAGAGGAAAGGTCCACAAATGAAACTCATACCTGCAAGGGTTGTATCTGCTTCATTTTTGGCAATCCACCACTTTCTCTCTGCAGTGTGCCTGCTGGCAGGGGCAAGAAACTAAACTTCTGTCAGCCCTATGACATATGTTTTTGCTTGGATCTTAGTGTCAGGTCTCCCTCCAGAGACTGAATGCAGAGTTCCCACTTTTCTTTACATTTTTTTTAACAGAGTGAACATACTATCTTTCCGCTTAAACAGATACATGTCCTTGCACTCCAGTAAGCTCACTCAGCTTACTGGAGCTGTGCAACTTCACCACTCCAGTTGTGCCCCCAGCCATTTTTTCCAGTTCATTAGCTAGATGATGAAGGCCAAAAATGCTTAAACTCTTAACCTTGAGCTGCACATTACATTGTTTTCTCAGCAAACACTGATCTCATCAGCAGCAGAAATCTGAAGCGTGATCACTTCCTACTTTGCTTTTTCAGCAGACAGTGATCTTGACAGCACATTAGCTGTGAGTTTGAAGAGACCCAAGTGATTCCAGTGCCAAGGTCATTCTTTGGTAAGAAAACCATACAAAAGTAGCTAAAGGACATCCTTTAGGGAAAGAGTGCAAAATCTCAGAACTTAGCACCAAATCTGGCCCTCTAGGGTCCCCCAGATAATGCCAACTGCATTCTTCCAACTAACTGAAAATCTAGAATCTGTGCATTTTTTCTCTGTTCTAAATGCCTCTCTTAAGACTGAGTTATCAGCATTAAAAGCTTTAAGCTAAATTATGATGCTACTTTGATTCTGCCCCTTTTTCCTTCAGCCATGCTCACTGCAGAAATGGAGCACATTTATACATTCATGTTGTTCTTAACCCACACTAATTGTTGCCTTTGCTGGAAAGATTGTACACCCCTGATTTCTGGTAAGTCAAGTAATGTAAATATTTTCTAGTACAGAGAATCTACCACCACTGACTGACTTATGCTCTGAGAGAGCAGAATAAGAGGACTTGCAGGAAGTGAAGCAAGGGTTACAGCTGATAAGGCATCAAGAAAAACTCATGTGATGGGAGCAAAGAGATTTCAATAACTAGAGTAGCTTGTGAGGCCCTCTCAACCCTACTCTGACTTTTCAGCATTCACCTAGCTCTTTTATTAGCAGATATAGTGCTAATAATTTTGTATTTTGTCCAAGTGTTGACTAGAAGTAAACTTGCTCTTGAGTGCTTTGTGGTTTTGTCTTGCTACAGACTTCCCACACACTTTTGGTTAGCTGTTGTTTCATTATCTGCTGGATCCAAAATTTAAAGGTATAAATATAAGTGATGAAAGCACTGCTGCGGACCTTCAACAGGATTACAAAACAAGCAGGAAAGGTATTCTGAGATTTGGTATAGGAACGCAATCTGGGATGTTGCTGAACATATTCCTCTTGCAACATGAAAACTAAACCTTTATACAGCACAGCTTTTGACTGTTCTTGCTTCCTGCCTACTTCAGATTCCTCCACTTTGACCAGAATGTGGAAGAACCTGGCCAAAGTTTGGAAATGCTCACACAAAGTCAAGAAGTAAATTGACAGGTGATAGAGTACAGAATCTGTTTCAATCTGGGCAAAACTTCAGTTTTTAGTAGTCCACGACAACTATGAGGAAGACAAAGATAAAGTAGTAAATGCTGATACTTTTGGCAATAGTTCAGAAAATGAGAGTGATTATATTTCAGGTATATTCACTGAATTCAGCCCCCAACACATTTTACTCAGTTCTTTTTATGGGAATGAGTGCTTTATGTCTGCTTGCCACTCTGAAGGATATTATTTTGTTTTATGAATATTGATGGTTTCCAGTTTTATTGCTATTTGTTGGTGTTTCATAAACTGGAAAAATAAAGTTCTTTAAAGTCTGGGACATAAATAAAAAATAAACACTTTAAAAAGTAAATGAGTCTGTGATTGTCTTAATAAACTGTATTGTTAATATGCCAAACATGGATTTTTTTGCTGTTATACATAACACATTTTAAGTTCCTAAATTTTGTTAGTAATTTCCTAACAAAATTACTTTCAGCCTGTAAAGGTGCCTGCTGATACTTCATTTCTTGCAGTTTTACAAAAAAAATCCACTTTTTCCACAAACCCTAACTTTTTTCCTCTGGGGCTTCAATATTTCAAAAATTTTACATCTCTAGCTCCAGATTTTCTTCAGCGATTCCCTGACTGCTTAGGCCCCCTTACCACAATATATTTGGCTATGGGACTGGGGTGTGAAGTGGGTTGTTAGCAGCTTCTTCAAGGCTAGATGCTTTTTCCTTTCATTATGGAAACAAAATGGTAAAAAAAGAATTCCTCTTTTGCACAACAACTGTAACAGCTACCAGATGAGGGGTGTTTTGCCAGTGGTTGATATCCTTATAGGAAATGTTAAAGAGCTGTTTTCATTTCATTCCAGACTCCAATTACCACTCTTATTGTTCTTATACATTTTAATACTTTTAATACACAATACTTTTTTGATGCCAACATCATTCAACTGCCTGAACCTAGCTGCATATTAACTGTTTGTTAGGAAGGTACACTTACTTCGTGTCTCTGAAGATTTCTAGCAAGAGAGATTTAGTTTCTGTATCTTCTTGGGAGTTTCCAGTGTAAAGGTCTACAATTGAACGCTCAAAATATGGTGCAACTTTTGACAATGCACGCAGTTCCACCAAATACAAGAAATATAAATTTTTAAGCCGCCTTGGACCTTCACTTTTTGTTTCAGTAGGGTCAAAACGATGGGTGAATTCCTTGACATTAGGTCCCCAACGAGGTCTCCCCCAAGTTTCTGAACAGAGAAAAACAGTATTTTTAAAGAAACTGTGTTAGGTTGTTTAAATTACGCTTACACAGAAATGCTTTCCATAACAATAGAGAGAACTGCAGTTTTAAAAATATTGAATACCTTCAAGTAGATAATTTGCACAAAGATGTACGTTGATGCTAGCATGAAGTCCAGAAATGAGCTTATAGAACACACGCTTTTCAAGACAAAGACCTAGAGAAAAAATAAAGTATGAAATTAAAAATGGAATTGATGCAAGTATGACTAATGGTCCAATTCAAATGTATTGAGAAACCATGTTTTCTTACTATGTAAATGAGCCACAATAATCTTTTGGCACACACAGTCTCACCACTCCTCCTCCTTGATGGCCATAAGGAAATTTTTTTCAGCTTCTAAACAAATCACAGTTCCCTATGACATCCAAACATGGGGAAGCTCCTGTTAATGGACTAGATTCAGACATTGCTCCTACTGGCAGAAGGAAGAAGAAACAAGACTTGCAGATCCCCCCTTTGCTTCATAGTAACCTTCTGCTCTCTTAAGATGTACTCTAGAGCATCGGGTTACTCTCAGAACAGTGTAAGGAGGATGGAGATCAGTGAAAGTCACCTTTCTTTCCACCAGCATGATCCTCAGTCTTCACTGGATAGAATAAACCCTTTCATTCACCAAAGGTTACATTAGAATCCAAGCAACAGAGACAAAACCACAATAAAACTGTGGTTTTGAATCCTGGCTTGTTCTCATTAAGTAGTTCCCCAAGCTTGGGCTTCATGGGGAAAGTACAGTTCATACATATAACATGGTGTTTAATAATACATACATGGGGAAATACGATCCGGAACTGCATGAGCAGAGACAGGGGAGCTGTATCAGGAGGGGGAAGCATCAACAAGTAATACAACACTCATATAGATGACTTTCTTATGCTTATGCTCCGATTATGCTGTAAAACTTAGATAACCATTCCAACATGTGGCTTGACTCAGCCCTATTAAGTCTATTAATAGGTTATTATACTATTGATTGTGCCTTTATGCCTTTTATCCAAATGATTTAATAGCACAGCTCCTCATTTCGCATTAAAAGTGACTAGAGCCAAGATGTTAAAAAGCATATTACCAATTTCATCATTATAATCTTTGAGGTAAAATTGACTAAATCCTGTAGAAGGGACTAACATGTTAACTTTGCCATGAATTTGCATGGACTAGATACCACATGAATCTCTACTTATATAACTAGGCTAACATTCTATTCTGAAAATATTCACTACCATTTTTACTAAATTTTATTTACCTTCTAGCCATGTATAGAAAGATTCTCCTGTGGGGAAAAAAAACTCATTTAAGAAGTCTCAAAATAATCCTTGATTTTCAAGATGGAGAAAACGATCCTAAAATTCCATAGTCTACGGGGGCTATTGAATATTTTGGATTTCCAACTCCAGGCCTGGAGACAATGCTCAGCACTACCCTGATCCTCACAGAAAGATCTGCAGGATTATTTTGAAGCTGTTCATGTAGCACAAGCATTATTAATAGGTGGCTTCTGACACCTTCAACAGTGTCTGTGAAGGGGTCCTAAATGTACAACCTCAAAGAAAGTTTTTTTAAATATATAAAACATGAATTTATATATAACTATCACAATGAATGCATATGAAATACAAACTGCTTACATAAGCTTTAGCAAAAACAGAGCATATCAAGGAAAGAATCTATTTGAAGATGACATCAATATTCCATCTGTTCAAATACTGAAAGCATTGAAAGGTTCTCAAGTCATTAAATTATATAAGATGTTTAGCCTTTCATTATTGTAATATCAGTCTTTTAGCTGTCAAAAGGACATGGAGTCATTTATGCTGACTATTGTTAATTTCCATGATAAAAGAGTGCATACAGCAGTGAATTCTGAAAAACCTTCCAGTACAAAATATATCTGAATAACTTTTTCCCCTAAAGAAGCACCTACTAAACACTACCACATTGCCAAAACATTTGTCCGAAAGAAGCATTAGCTGTATTGACTGCCAGCAATTAGCTGAATCAGTCAGTCACCTATTAGAGAGATGTTGTGGTGTCCCACAGACATGAAACCAAGGCTTTTCCTGAATAAGATGCTGCTGAAAATAGGTAGAATAGACCAGATAGGTAGATGCCAAAGTGACAAGTCACTACTTTTGTGGTGATGACAACCAAGTTTCCCAAATTTTGAAATGTGCCCACAGTTTCAAAAACATTGGGGACCTTTGATCTAGCGTATTTTGCTTGTTCTCTTTTATTTGCCCTGAGCCTTAAGAGATAAAGTGAAAGAATATTATTTTAGTATAAAGACTCACCATCATCCTCTCCTGAAAAAAAGGAAAGTTGTAGGAGGTAAGTAATATAATTTATTCTATTCTAATATTGGCATTGAAAAACAGACATTTGTTATTTTTAAAGCATTTTTTAAAAATTGCAGCTCACACTATCAGTTATTGTGTTTTAGATATAGATCCAAGAAAATAACTAACTCATATAATACAAACATGAACATTTAAAATACAAAGGACAGTATTCTTTTTTTATTATTTGCTAATCTAATTGAGCCCAAGGAACTAAAATTTGTACAACCACTTTACAATTCACAGGTTAGTAAAGAACCAGCTTTGCAACTTCTATCTATGTCACACAATAAAACAAGAAGATGTTATCCTGCATCATTAAATGCTGATTAAATGCTGACAAGATAGAGGTACTATCAGTAATGGTTTAATGGCTCTTATGTGGAGACAAAGTGGATCTATTTAGCCCAGGTGTCAGTATAGAAAGCCAGCCAGGACACACATCAGCAAATGAGCCTTACTTCCATCTTGGGGCTGTGCCCTGAACACCTGCTGGTTTCTGCTAAAATGATCAGCAACAGAAGGGTGGGGGGAGAACAGACTCCCTGGGCTGATTGCCAATTGGCAGCAAAAAGGCTCTTATTATGGGTCAGCAATGACCCTGAAGAGGACAACACCAAAGAGGGTTGCTCCTTGGGGAGCACGGCAAAGGCCACCCCGCTAACATCTTGCCTTTAGGTTCTGTTGCACTCTTGAGGGGGAGGTCATGGGATTAACTGGGAGAATTTCTACAATGAGTAATGATGGGTAGAGGGAGATATGGCATTGGGAGGAGGGCTAGTCAGGTAAGGGGAGCACACTCCAGACAGTGTCTGTGCTGTGCTCTGGTCCTCTTTATATCTGTATGTCTAGTAGTTGCCCTATAAGTCTGCCCTTGGGTCACTGGATGCTGCTTTTGAAAGCCAGACCAGAGCAAGTTCACTCTTACCCATGACTTAATAGTCAGTGGGACAGCTGATACAACAGGATAAGCTGAGTGGGTGAACAAGGAGCTAGTCTCTTCCAGTTATGCCCACCAGAGGACTTGGTTCAGCTTCAAGGTAGATCTGAGTTGGAGAGCGGGTTTAAGCCATGGTCTATAGAATTCTCTCTCTTCCTCCAGGCTCTCTGGTTTTTTTTGACTATTAGTGGGATTGTTTGCATCTGGTGTTGAGCCAGCAGGACAGATCAGAGATTCTGTTAGTGTCCTATCAACCCCACTGCTGAGAGATCGTCTCAGTTGTGATGCTGAAGTCCCTCAGACTGCTGGTCTTGGGGGATGCCAACATCCATACTGAGGCCACTTTATCTGGGGAAGTTCAGGATTTCATGACTTCTTCACAACTATACAACTGTCCCAATAATACCTGATTATCAGCACCTACCAGGACTTGATTGCATTTACTAGGAGTTTTTCTCTATCTATGCTTTCTAGCTGGATCTTGTATTGTTTCATGGCTTTCAGAGGGGTGCATAATGGGAGTGTATGAGCTCTACTACAGAGAAGATGCTCAGGAGTGAATGTGTTAACTGTCCAGGGCACCTCTGTATTCCAGAAATCAGAGTTTGGCATAGCCACCAGTCATATCCCCCAGAGCCTTTTGAAAACTATTCAAGGGCCTCAGGCAGGTCACCGATTGAGGACTATTCAATATCTAAATGAAACCACTGGGTTGGGTCATCCAAAATTTTGGAGGATACTGATATCAGTATACAGATGACACACACTTTTTTCAAGCAGGTAAGGATGTGCTAAACTAGTGAATGTGCTAAACTAGTGACTGGCTGCATTAATAGACTGAATGAGGGCTAACAAAGTGAAGCTCAGTCCATGCAAGACTGAGATGCTTTTGGTTGGTGGTTCTTCTGACTGGATGGCAGGTGCTCAACCTGCTCTGGGTGGCATTGCACTCTGTTTCAATGAGAAGATTATGCATCTTTGTAACTTGAGGCTCAGGTGGCTTCAGTGGCACAAAGTGCTTCTCCGAGCTACAGCCCAATCTGCGCAGGAATAGCCTAGCTTCAGTAATACTCTGGTAATCTCTAAAGTAAATTACTATAATGCACTCTATGTAGGGCTGCCCTTGAAGACACTTCAGATGCTGCAGCTTGAGCAAAATGTAGCAACCAGACTGATAACTGGGATCAGATGGACCCAATATATAACTCCCATTCTGCCCACTTGGCTGCCTATATGCTTCTTAGCCCAGATCTTAACCTATGAAGCCATATGAATGCCACTTCTGAGGGAAGCTTAGCTAGTGACAACAAGGACAGCCTTCTCTGTGGTAGCTCCCAAATTACGGAATGATCTCTTCACTGAGGTCCATCTGACATCATCTTTACCAACTACTTGTTGCCAGCTTAGAACAGCCCTCTTTGCTGAGGAATTTACTGACACCTAATAGCACATGGTATGAGGATATTGCCTGCTGTTTTTCTGCAGGCTTAGCAGAATGGACTAGCTTTTGCTATATAGTTGTAAAAACATGGCTTTAAATGTGGCATTTTTCCTCTATGTAATTTTATGATGTTTTATTTTACATTGTATTTATTACTCTTGTTCACCACCCAGAAAGCTTCAGCTATTGGGGAGTAAAGAAATATATGTAATTTAACCTGTTCTTTAATAGGAAGTGTAACCCCATACAAATCAGGTTTGCAGTTCTGGATCCGGCATTGTTGATGTATGCACAAATGGCATATATATCTCATAATGTCTTTGACTAAGTTAACATGCCAGGTGCAACCAAGCAGCTCTGGTTCTCTATGTTCTAGTAATGCCCAAGTTAGTCTACTATAAAAAATGAATGCTGGCTACATTGCTACCAGGACTGAATGCTGGTACCATATTGCCCACATGTTAAAGTTATTCACGAGTTTCTAGTTTATTTCTGAGTCCAATTGATCAATATGTTGGTTTGACCTTGGAATCTTTAGCAGCGCTATGCAGTGTGGCTGCCCAAAACTCACTGAACCTGATGATTAATGGCATCCAATGGAAGGCAGGAGAAGCACAGAGGCAAGGATTACCTTTGTGCACCTTCTACCATGCAAAGCATTTTGAGGCCAATTTTGGCCAAGTGCTTTATCCTTCTTCATGAAGATGGGCTGAGGCACCAACAGGATTCCTCATATCCTGGCAGGATGTTGCTCTTGCACTCCAGAAAGCATCCCCCACCCAGAAAAGACATACTAGCTGCAAGGGTGCTCCAAATTCAGGGTCCCAGCTCCAACCTCAGAGCACTTTCCAAGATCAAAGATGGGGCTCCAAATTTGGCTATCACCATCTAGACAGCATCTCATGGCCATAGGACTGAACCCAGCTGATATTTTGCTGCTTGCTAGTCATTTTAGTTTTTATTGTTCATTTATCTGGTCCTTTTTTTACAGTAAAATTGTGTAAGCTGGCTTGAGGACACTGACCATGAATGCATTTTTTGTGTGTGTGTAAAATATTTAGATTGGATAAACAACCATCAAATAAAGGACAGTTTCCACTGAGACCTTGTTGCTTTCCTGAAGGTCATAGCTGTACTGAAATTTCAATATCCATCTTAAAATTGCAAAGGATTTATTGACCCACCCTTGCTTGGTGCCAGTGGATTTAGTGGACGATACACTGACCGTGGTCTGAAGGAAAGAAAATTAGAAATATGTTTCTGCAATTTAAAAACTTAAAACATGTCAAAATAAATGTTTCCCTCCCTCCCCAGTTACTTGAAGCAATTTTCTTCATAGATACTGTTCCATACTCTCCATGCAGAGGGCCCTTTGTATCCAGTATAACGTTCAGGATTCAGCAGCAAGTCCACATACTGAGCATCAGGAGATCTCTCATCTAAAGAAAATCAATCCACTATGGTTATATCTTGAAGTGTGCTAGAGAACAATGTAACAGGAAACAAATAATTTGACTGATGTAAAAAGACAAATTTAATTTGTGTTAAGTTGAAGTTCAGGGTTACATAAGAACAGGCACTCTTACAGAAAATTGCTATTAGTATATGCTATATAGGATGGAAAACTAATGCTAGCTATTGGTTTGTACACAACAAACTACATTTAATGCTAAGCAGTAAATATGCAGGATATCTCTGAGGTGGTGGAGTGATGAAGCCTATGGTTCATTCTGTTTGGATATTCATCAGAAATCAGCCTATATCCTAAGGGAAAGTGGTGTGTGAATCAACTGGATACATACAATGTGATAAGTCAGAGTATGGACTGCAGCACCATGCACTGTATGAACCTAGCCATACCAAAAAAAAAAAAAAACCACCACAGCTTGTTAACTATGAACAACCTATAAAAATCACCCATGATTTGTTATTCATTAACAAGCCACTGTTTGTTAGTGAAGCTGGGTTCACATAACACAATAATCAGCCATGGTTCAATGGAGCCCTGTAATCAATCCATACTCTTCCTTGTCAGCTTGTGTGAACCAGGTCATTCCCTTGTAATGGATATAATTTTGGAGTTTATTTACTTAGGCACACACTGCCTTGGAAAGCATATGGTTCAAAAAAAGCAAACAAAAAATAATGTTACCATCAAGTTCGCAAAAATGGTCCTGTGAATCATCATATCTTGCCCAGTCAATGAAAGCCTCTTTAGTTTGGTTGCTGTAGAACAGACAGAGAAAGACCACTACCAAATTAATGCATGCATTTTTATTTTTATTTATGCTTCTACATCCTTAAACTAAGAGATAATTACTGAGATGAACTTAAACAGATATCCATTATAGTCCCAATAAAACCTTAAAGGCAGCTCATTAAAAACCAATCACAAAATCAAGAAGATAATACCATCTCATAAAACAAACAGAAAAACAAAATGCAAAAACTTGATGTAACACTGTTAAGCAACTGCTGTCTTACAACAGACTGCAAGTTACAATACAATGATACCACATCATTACAAATACAGTAGTATTTAATATGTTTCTTATGTTTGGTGTAGAAATGCTGCATGCTCCATACACAACAACAGCAGAAAGAACTTGCTCAGATAGAAAAAGGCAAGAAGATTACCACTGTCTAACTATGTATTGCTAGCAATAAATTTGTTCAGCACAAATACCAAGTTTTAACCTTCCTATTAATAACACTTAAAGACAACTTACCTTAATGTACTATTAATTGCTCCCAGTTTGTTAGCTTGTTCACAGTCTTCAAGTTCTTTGGTATGATTTGCTGTCTTTGAATACTGAAAGACAAGAAAATATGTATCATATATCCAACACCCATGTTTTCAACATTATACCCTGAGAATGTTTGCCTGTTAGCTACATGTTACTGGTCTTACATGTGGGATAAGTTTTAAATATATACAATATTTCAGAATAATAGTATTACCATATTCAGAGACAGATGTTTCTGTACGTATGCATATTGCCAAATTTTCTTATTTATCCCAATACTGTGGTCCTTAAAACCACATGTGAAATATATCAAATTACACATGTGAAAACAAAGGCATGACATGTGAAATATGCATTAGTGGGAACACTCTTCTTTGGTGCCTGCTTTACATTTTTCCCTAGAAGCAATTTCAAAAGTAACATTTTAGGAGAAGGCTGTTTTATGATGCCTCCTGACCAAGCTACACATGCTACCTGTCTAATTTCAACTTAGTTTCTACCTAGCTTGGGAAAAAGAGGAGGGAGAGTAGAAAGGTAGAAAGTGTTCATCTGTGTTTTCATGGTAAAGCTAGTATACTAGCTTTCTAGTGCTGCTGCCAGTTTGAATTCTCTCAAGTACAAGAGAAAAAAAAAACCACATGTGTGCACACAACAGTAAATACAGTCAATGGTTTTGCAAGTAAACCTAACATCATGTTATTCTAACTCTTCACGGGTTCAGCAAGCTCTAGCATTTCACATGGTTTCGGAGTGCAGGTTGGGAAGAAAGAGGTAAGAAAAGCTGCCCTAATTTACTTTTTCAGAAGATATGACTTACTTTGTTAGCACTTCCAGCTTTAATTCCAACTGGTACTTTACTCTAAAACAAAAACAAAAAAGTCATGCAAGTGGCATAATGACGCATTCTTATCTTTCACAAGTCGCCACTGCCTTAAAATTAACTGAGCTGAGGGAAGCTGAATACTGTAAACAAGTGAGCCAAGCTTGCAAGAATCCATTTGAGTATCCATACAATAGAATGGACTGTTTAAAACTTGGAAGTAGTTTACTTGAATCTTATGCATATTTCTCTAACATGATCAAAATCAATTGGACCTCTCTATAAATTGGTTCATTAGGCACTGTAAATCTGGTTAGCATTTAAATCAGAATCAGTTCTTATATCATGGCCAAAACTTTGCAGACAGTTAAAGCCAGACAACCTGGATTTATGTTGCTATACCACCATTCACTTGACACAGCCTTCCCCAACCTGGTGGCTTTCAGAGGCATTTGGACTAGAACTTGCAAAATTCCCTTCCAGCAGGGCCACTGATTGGGAATTTTCGGTGTTGCAGTCCAAACATGTCTGGAAGGCACAAGGCTGGGGAAGCCTGACTTAAAAGAATGAAGAACCACTACACTGATCTATGGGTATTTTACATATTTTACCTGATATTTAAATTGAGCTCCTCTTGCCTACTAAAATTTCATTATCAAAATATACTACCAATATTAGATACTGTGATGCCAATAAAAACGTCACCGTATTTCCTAACTCAAGAAGTTATCCGTAGAAGAGACTGGGTTTTTACCTGCTCCTTTATTTTGAAACTCACCTCAGGACAAGGCTCTACATGGCAATCTCTGATAGAGCAATGGCCATCATCAGCCCAAAATGGACATGGTCTCTTCAGATTAACCTTAAATTCAATGAAAATACACATGTTTGTCAGTATGAACTGAAGAATATAGAGCCTTTGCTTCAGAACAATAAGCCTTAAAACATGAGACTGGGAAACAATACTCAGTTGAACCTACAGTATTCTTTTAAAATAAGCAAGTAGCAATCATTTGGTGAAATGTACATGTGGGCATGCAAGTATAAGCAAAATCTGAAGCATCCATTTTGAAAGAACTTTAAATTTGAAGAATCTTAAAAGTAAAATGGACATTAAGTCACTTCTCTAATCTGATTAGCCTATTAGAACTTGTACTGTATTTTCCATTTCTTGCTTACTGGAGACATAACCTATGCACAGTAAAGGGAACTTAGGTTAATTAGGTACTTTGGGATTGGAACTTGCAGGGCAGGAAAATAAGCTTCTGTTTATTATTTACCCATCATGACTGCATAATCCCAGTCACTGGGCATATTTACATGACACACTAAGCCTCCCTTTGAAACACTTACCTATCTGGCCCTTCTTCCTCCTCAGCTCTCCAGCCAACTTCAACATGTATCCCATGCACCTTTGCAACAGAGTTTATGTCCTACGATCCCTTGCTTCCTCAGTTCCCACATACTAGATTTGCTTGGCTAAGATGACAGAACAACCCATTGTGGTATGAATCGAGTTACTTCATCATCAGTGCAAGAGAATAAGAGCCATAGGGATACCAATTTGCTGGCCGATAGGCCACACTCAAAGCCCTCATGTATTAAACCATTACCCAAATATACCTGGTGGCCAGGAAACATATCTGACTCTTATAGTCTCAAACGTATTTATGTATGCTCATTACAGGCACAATCATTGAAAAGAATCTATTTAAAATCCACAGGTGCACAAAGGTTTCTGAATGTTTTTCTGCAACATTAGCTTTTTAACACATGAACACCATCTTCACATTTCAAAGAAATTCCAGAAGTACAGACATGTAATATCTTTCCATACTTAACACACATGAATGATCAGCATGCTATATGAACCAGAATCACAGAGCTCAGGTGCCACAGCTTCCTTGACTTAACTACATTTTGGAGAACCTTTTAATCATAACAAGTTCCTGAACCTGAATTCTGAGTGTTATACAGTTCATCCAAAAGGGAAAAAAAGGTAATGTGCAAATATATTTTCAGCATTGAACAAAAATAAAGCTTATTCTTTTGATTTATATAATTTAATTAACGTAATTTAAAATAAGCTACCTTGATTTCACAGGGTGGGCCGGAAGAATGAAAAAAGGCAAACAAAACTGAACAAGGGCAATAGACAGGTTTAATTTTTTTAAGCTGCAGATGTATTTAAAACTATTAGCCTATCTACCGAAGTTAGAAAAGCCTTTTGTAATTATTAATAAAGTGACAACCATATTGTATGTTTCAATTCAAGCAAGAATCCCTTTTAATAATCAAATAGTGTAAAAATAGCCACTGAATAATAGAATTAGTTGTTAGGAACTGGTACTTGTTATTGCTTGTTTTACCTTCATTACAAACATCAGGTAAATCACAGTAATGTATATAGTAATCCAATATTTAACATGCAAACTTTTACTCTCCAGTGAGGAAGATTATAACCCTATGTTTAAACTGCTCATTGTTTGCATTTTTGTTTTATTAGCCCATTGCGTATGTGTGTTTGTCTGTGATGCTTGTTTTAAAACAGAAGTGAGAACCTGTGGCCATCCAGATGTTATTAGACTCCAGCATGGCCAATGGGCACGGATGATGAAAGTTATAGTACATCTGGAGCACCACAGATTCTTCACCAATGATATGTCACAATTTAAAAAAATAAATTCAGAAGAATTCTACAGACAACCCCCACAAAGTTGGTTATAATTTGACAGATCTAATTATGTTCTGATGAAATGGCAATCAATTGTCTCCTAAGTATTTTGAGCGTTAAAGTGCTAGACACCATTTCATATTACGACTTTATGGTAGCACTATCAGGATAATAGAAAGACCATTGCCAAAACCAGATATCCTTAATCAGCTTTTTCCATGGCACAAAGACTTATCTAGCACACAACTGTGACCTCAGCTGTTATGTAACACTTAAGAGATTTTTTTTAAGACTAGAGAAATACTTAAATAAAATCTAGTCCGGTAGAATATTACATTTAAAATAGTTAAGTTCCATTCCATGCTTTACATGCAAATTTTCATATTTCCTTTCCTTTTATATACAAAGATCATGAGTCTTGCCAAAAAAATAGCTAATGCTAGTATGAATAAAAATACAGGAACTGAAAGTAATCTTTACAAATTAATGCAAAAAGAACATTTACACTTTCTATTGGTTATGCCTAAGCTTATTTAAAATGTGTACAGTAAACTTATTTAACCAGGCATGAACTTGTGAATCTTCTGTTACATCTGTACTGAATGCTACTGGATACTGAAAAAATACAGTTCAAAATCTTCCTGGAACCAAAATCATACCTGTTACATAGTCTCTCTCTCTCTCTGTGTGTGTGTGTGTGTACACATGTGCACACAAAGAAGAGAAAAAGGAGATAATTTTTTCCAATGGGGTGAGGTCATGCAACATCTCTTGGCAATGGTGGTTGGTGCCTATGGCAAAATAGCTTAGCACCTATTACAAACTGATTCATAGCTGGACCTAGCGAATGGAACCATACTTGTGAAATGAAGTTTTTCTGGTTACCCCTCTGCAGAAAACCATTGGGGGAAGCTACAGTAGGATGGCAGAAATGGCCAAAATGCAAAGAAGCTTCCTTGAATAAGTTGAAGGACATTTCATGAGTAAACATCTTTGGGTACAAGCCACATAGTATTTCAAATAAAATTCATATGCAATTCTTTGTGATTCTTAGCTGCTCATGACTGAGAAAAAGAAGAAAAGATGATAAAGGTGCAGTGAATGACATACATGTTTACAGATAATTAGAGAAAAATATTTCTAACATGACTGCTAGTGAGATATGTGGTTTGGATGCAGATGGATTATAATTTTGAATTAACAGCATGCTATTTGCCAATATTTATCAAACTGATATGCCAACTTTAAGTATTATAATCTTCAATTCAACAGTTTTATCAAAAGTAAATTCCAGCAGCAACAGGCATAGCATGCATTTGTTTCACATTGGCAGAAGTCATACAGCTGTTATCTAATTTCAGTCTATTTTCACTACAATATGCCTTGGATCAAAGAACTGCTGAAGGTCATTAGCTGGGCCTGGTTATCATTATTTGTAAACAAAGATTAATTCAATTTCCCATCCAGCTTGCAAACACTTTGGCTCCCTCTATGAGCACTGCTCAGCTGAGGCTACCAATGGTGTAGGGAGAATTCCCATTATCTCTGAATGGAGATTCCTGAAGGATTCCTCCTACTTGGCACGCTGCTTGTCCTCCCAATGAGTAAAAACAACTGCATACCCTGAATCTTCCCCAGTTGAGACAGTGGAAGGGTAGGTTTGGGACACCTTATCCAAGTTGTGACTGGGGCATTGCTTCAGCTGCTGTCTTGGTTGGGGTGGCTTTGGTATGTGCAAACTTTTTCCAGTCAAGAAAAGCCCCACTCCTACTTGCAGCAGGAGGTCCTACTCATGGGTTCCCACAGACAGTTAACTGGCAACTGTGTGACAGAAGGCTAAACTGGATGGACCCTTGATCTGATCCAGCATGATCCTGTGTTCTTCATGCTTGTACACAGCAAAGCTGATCCACAGCTAAAACCCCCTGAAGTTATCTGTCTTGGGAAAGGTGTAGAGGCCCTTTGACTCCCCACCTTGAAATTCTTCATTTAAATGGCAGGTTCAATTAATCCCATTAAGGAAAAAACACAAATCATTTTTTCAACCTGTTCCAGATTCTACAACAAGTAGCAACTACACATAAGTTATTGCTTTTAAAATACTTCAAAACAAGAAGGCATTAAGCTTATATTATGATTCGTATTTGTAAACATTGCTCTTTAATTTGCCCAATGCATTTTTCCTGTCATACCAAATTGTAGTTTCTAAAAATAACATTTACTTATACCATTTCTTCCTTTTAATTTCTAGATGAAAGATATATAGGTTCTTTTCACACATGCCATTCTCACTATACCTTGTAATATCTGAAATAGTCCCGTTCTTGAAGTTTCTGTATTTTGGGGAAGATCTTAAAATTGTTGAATTCATCAATGCTTTCTATATCACACAAACAGTCATCAAGTACTCCTGTGAGCTAGAAACAAAAGAAAAAATAAAGTAGCAATATCAGAGCAACTCAAGATCTTGACTAATAAATGTGAAGTGGCTCAAGAATTACCCATAAAAATAATAAAAAAAATATCTTCAAGAATTCATGAGACAATCTAGTTATTTACACTGATAATCATGCATTGCACAAACCCCTTTCTCAATCACTCTTCCTTGCTGGAATTTTCTTGAGAACTATATATGGTGATAACCCAAACTTATGGGGTTATTACTTAGCAAATTGTGATTTAAAACAATCTACAGACAAGTCATGTGAATGTCTACATAGAAACACCACTTGTGTGCAGGAATTTGTGATGTGCGAGGCAACCTTTGGTTGCTCATTGTTAAAACCAATGAATTGGGACTGTACAAAAATTAGTCATTCAATACTACACACAGAACAGGTATCACTCTGCTCAGATACACACTGTAGATCCAAGATATTGATAAAATTAGTATTTACTAACCATGATTAAATTATTCTACATATGTAATCCGATGTCATTCTTGCTATAGAAGAATGCTCAGTTAGACAACTGAACATACCTTGCATTACTGTTGAGTTTATCTATAATGTGCCTGTGTCACTGGAATTCAGAATTCACACTGGTTGACAGTGTGATATGACTGTTGTTAATAGGCAGCCCTATAACTTAGGCATGGACTTAATTATAAAAGAGAAAACTCAATTACTCAAAGAGACAACTACCAAGAGCCATATATTATGTTTGTATTGTGAAATAAATGTTTAATATTGTGAAAGTGTAATTTAACCCTCTCTACATAAAATTCACTGCACATGTGCAAATGATCCCACTGTATTTGGGTATAGAATTACTTAAGGTGGGTAGCCAAGCAGCCTTGTGTAGGCTGTGTAACATCATTTGGTGAACCTCCACATCCCTACTATCAAACAATATTAACAAGTACAAATTTGATAAGTTGAAATTTCTTTTCAATCATATTCACAATCATTCTTTACCAGACAACTTGAAATATAATTATTGAAGGGCTCCCAATACAGAAGAGCCACGTACCCTTTCAAAACAAGGAAGTTCTCCATAACTACTACAAGGTAAAACCCAGAGGACATTAATCTTCAAGTACAAACTCATTAGAGAGCTCTGTCAAAGCAGGCTGAGAACTAAGAATGTAGCCTGAAATAAATAGTAACAGCTACAGAGTATATTTATGCATATAGCGATTAACAGTACCAAAATAAAATTATCAAAGATTAAAATGAGTTAGCTCAGGACTCAAATCCAAGGAAGGAACAGTAGACCATGTTGCCTGAAATTCATTCAGCAAAAGCTGCCTGCAAACACTATACACAATTGGTCAAAATATATTATTTTTGCTCAAATTATTTATAACTATTGTTCAGTCATAATGTTATGAGAACTGCTATGAGAACAACAAACAGAGAGCCTTGGATTCACATGCTCTCCTACTCCTCTCTTGGACATGGCAAAACTTTTAAGAGCTATTATCAATTCAACAGTAACATATAATTTGAAATGAAATTATAAATACCATTTCAAAAATGTTAACAGTTCATGCACATGTACATAAAATTTATACATTCACAAACTGTTAAGTAGAAGGAGGAATTCTCAATCTAGTCACAATTCTTCATAAGGAACTCAAAAATGCTGCTAGTAATACAGTCATCTCCAAGTTCTGTGTCTTGTTCTTCCACTATATATAGAAATTTATTCCAGTTATAACTGTTGTCCCACTGTACAGTCGACTTTTTTCTAAGCTAAGGATTTTTCTTTTTACTTTGCCCATCAATCTGAGAAGAAAAACCCCAGGACACCTTCCACAATAAAACAATGGCTGACGTAGTCCTATTAACCTCAACCTCAGGGGCCTTCTACCAAATGCCAACCCCCCTCAGAGGGTGGCAAATAGGGGAAAGGTCTTTTCTGTAGTGCCCCCCCCCTTTAGAACCGCCTTCCTGCTGTGGCTGGCTTAGCACCAAATTTGCTATCTTTTTGTGCCAGGTTAAGATAGCCCTCCTTGCAGAAGCCTTTACATATCTTCCTGGTTATCCAGGAGCCTGATGGGTTTATCCAGGCACCTTTTTCCTTTCTTCTTGGCAGGGTCTTTTATTGTATTTTAAAGGTATCTGAATGCTATTTTGAAATACTTTAAAGCTTTTAAAATTTTGTTTTATATACTCTATTTTACTGTTTTTATATGGTGGTGTGAACTACCCAGAAAACTTCAGCAATGAGCAATAGGGAAATGAAATAATCACCACCACCACCACCTTCAATATTAAATCCCACTTAAGGTTTTTTCTTTTTTTATTATTTATTAAAACATTTTTATGCCGCCCCATTTGCCGAAGCCTCGGGGCGGCTTACAACAATAAATCATATTGTTTTTAATCATATATATGAGCCTTTTCCCTTCCTGTTTTCTTTCGCTTATCTCTATCTTTCCTTAAAAATCTACTCAAGCATACAAACAGAAACAAAAACAACAACAGTTTCACTAGCATAATCACATTATGATGCATTCATACATAAGTCTCTCTCATCCCACTACCTGTTGCCTTGTCCAACATTTAACCTGGTAAACAGGAGCCATTAAGACACAGCTATATGAGATGTAGCTAAGACAATTTCACACACACATACAGTATTTTATCTTACTTTTAAAAGGCAAGTTTAAAGGTCACGCCACACAGGACATATTGGAACAATCATATAGTTGTGGGCAGAATCTAAGCAGTCAGAAGAGAATTTGGAACTTCAGTTCTAACTTCAGCAACGTGCTCCGAAGTTGGAGCTGGGACTCTGAGTTAGCAGCACCCTCCTTCCACCATCACAGCTGGTGTGGAAAGAACAGTGCTGGCTGTGGCCCTGAGATTACAACCATGACCTTGGAGATAGCATTTTAGGGGCATTCAGGGAAAGCGACACAGGAGAGGGAGAAGTCAGGCTCTGCCAGCACACAGTGCCTCCCACTCTCTCAGGCAAAGGAAAGACAGCCATAATTGGCCACCTAAGTCTAGCAGGGCAAGAGAAGCACTAAGATGACTTTTGCTTCTGCACTCCTCCATAGGATGGACTTTGGAGGCTAACAGAGCCACACACCATTGTGTTAAAAGCTGTTTTAAGCATTCCACTGTGAAAACAACACACCAGGGAGATGTCTCTACATAATTAAGAGATATATAAATTCTTCAATACATGAATTTGTTCATCTGAAGTTATGTCTATACTACTTTTCAGGAAAACAGTCAAAGCAGTTTATGTAATATGATGGCTAAAAACATGTTTAGAGCTGTTTCTGTAGGGACAACAAGCTTTATGTGTAGATCTTCCACCCTTAAACAGAGGAACTGAGGAATCTGATTGTCTGTGCAGGTCTGGCTACCTCAGAGAACAAACTTTACCTAAAAGCACCTGTCTCCCCTTGCCCCACTCTTCCAACATGAGGTTCAGATCAAATTACACCAGGCTGGGTGGACACAGATGCTTCTGCCACACAATTCTTCCCTCAGCTGACTTTTAAAGAAAATGGATTTTAACTATTGTATTCCATGATGGGCAACGGCATGAAAGAAGCTGGAGACATACTTAAAAGATAGAGAAGATGAATGATTACGAGTATGCAAAGCATTCCCACCTAGATTAGACAAACTTTGCATTTCATTTATATCAAAACAGAATAAGAAAAGAGCTCTCTCTCTCTACATGTTCTTCTTTCCCTACTTGGTGTAATGTAATCTCATCTGGCATGCTCTCGGTTCAGTTACAAATCTGCATTAAACATCCGCTAACCCGAGTTAGCGGAAACGCGACTGGTTCAAGAGCTCCCCGAGGAAGACCACCACGAAGGCTTACTGAGAGAGCAAGGATGCTACTGTGCTATCTAAAAGTGTGTGCACTTCTGCCACAGCTCCAACTCTTAGGGGCAGGATCAGGTTCACCTGCTCCACGCCTCGAAGAAGGACCACAATTCTCCCCACAACCAAATTTCTGTCCCCTCCGACCTAGTGACCCCTCTCACCTGGGCCTCTATTGTACACCCGAGACAGCCAATAGTTAGCCCCGCCAGCAGGAGCTGCGCCGCTAGCCCCGTCCACGCTGCAGTTCTTCGGGCGACTCTGCTGCTGCTCATGCTGCAGAACCCTCTCGCCGTTCGCCCAGGGGGGCCCGTGCCCCTCGCCGCCGCCTTTGGACAGCCAGGAGTCCGGGGCGGGCGCCGGCACCTCCGGAGAATGCCTCTCCTGCTTCCGAGGCTGCTTCTGCCGGGAAAGGAACCTGCCAAGCAAGCCAGCGGGCGGATGCGCCTCGCTCGTTTCTTCAGCGGCCGCCGAGGCTCCCTCTTCTCCTCGCGCGCGCGCCCTATCGCAAGCTCTTCCCTCTACATAGAAGGGACGGCTGACCTACCCTCCAAGTTGCCGCGCAAAGCGCTTTGGGAAGTGTAGTACGACACCGTCATCTTTCTCCCGTTATATTTCTCAACCTCAGACTTGGTTTATGAAAGGGGCGGGACATAGACAGTAGCCAATAGGAAAGAACCACGCGCCCCTTCAAAACAAGAGGAGGCAGTTTATAACCGTCGCGAAGACAAGGAAGACGCAAAGGGAATACGTTGCTTCGGGATATTCTGTGTTGTGTCGGTGTCTGGAGGAAAAAAAGGACGCACGCTGTTAAAAAAGCAGCAGCAGCGCTGCTAAGGCTTCTGAAAACGTTTTTGTGTTTCATAACTCTGCTCCTTCCGCCGCTCCAGCTGGGTTTAGTATTAGCACATAAACCTTGTTGTTTCACTCAGCTTTGTCAATCCATCACAATCAAAATGATGGATGAAACTTTATTAATTTATATCCTTCCTTCCTGATAAAAGTGTGCTCAAGGTTACTAATGATAAAATTCAGGTCAAAAAATGACAATTACAAAAACAAGTAAACGGCATCAGCCAGTTAACCCTCTCGGCTTTAGCTAGCTTATTTGTCAAAGTCCTGTTGACTATAAAACGTACTTGCCTGGCTAAGCAAATTTCGTTCGCATCTTCCCGATAATACAGGTGGGTTGTGTTTGAGATTCTCAGCCAGCACAGTTTGTAGAACTCAGGCTGACAATCAGGTTGTCTGCCGCTAACGTGGGTGGGGAAACATTATTAGTTTTTAAACACAAGGAATTTTAATAAACATAGAACCATGTTCCCCTCCCTACATTTTGCTGGAAATCTGTACTGGGGAAAACAATTCAGACCTGTATTTCTTGTAATTACTTAAACAAGAACTTCTTGTGAAACTGGCCTCTTGGCAGCATTGCTCTCACCTTCTCTGACAATTTCAAACCCCCCTCACTATGTTGAGGTGTGTATACAAGAGGAGAGTTTCCCTTTACATTTTTCTAAGTTAAACAGTCTCAGGTGTCGCAACCTTTCCAAATGGGGGAGTTGCTCCAACACTCCAACCCCTTGATCGTTTTTAGTTGCCCTTCTCTGCAGCTTTTATAGTTCATCAAATCTTTTTTTCTTTCTTTCTGTTGTGTGAGAACAAGAACTGCATAAAAATATATTCTAAATGCTGTCATAAGATCCATTTTTATAAGGACAGTATGATACTGGAGCTTTCATTTTTTCAATTACTTTCCGAATTATGACTAACATGGAGTTTGCCTTTTTGTTTTACAGCAGCCACAAAATAGGGTGGGATTTTCATTGAGCTGTCAACCAAACCTAATCACTTCCTTTATCAGTTACTACAAGATCAAGATGGATTTTTTTTGTCCCAGTGCACATTACTTTACACTTGCTTCTATTCAAACCTAATTTGCTATTTAAATGCCCATTTTCACAGTTTGGAAAGATCATTTTGGAGTTCTTCACAATCCCTTTTAGTCAAAAGTCTTTTGGAAGTTCACTAAACATAGCTGTCCATGTGTTTATTGGCAGTCTCAAAGAATTCTAAAAGATTAGTGAGGCAGGATTTACCTCAGTGAAAGCCCTGTTGTTTCTTTTTCAATAAGGCTTATTCTTCTATATGCTTCCCAATTCTATCTTTAGTGATACTTTCAATCAATTTACCCAGAACAGACATTAATCTGACCAGCTTATAACTTCCTAGATTTCCCCACCCCCAGATCCCTTAAATTGGCCATTCTCCAGAGCTCCAGTTCACAGCACGATCATATCACCATGATAAATATTTTTGTAAGAAGGTCAACAATGTCAAATTTGATTTGCTGGCCACTGTGTTTTATTTATTTTGGTTTGTTAATCAAGTTGAGAATTTCACTTTTTGTCACTACTAACAGTCTTAGTTCATCAGTTCAGGCACTGGGATCTGTCCTATATCTTCAGTGGTGAAGACAGATGAAAATAATTAATTTGGTTTCTGTGCAATTTCCTTAGCGTTCTTTAGCATTCCTTTATTTAGCATTCCTTTATTATTCAATAGTTAAACTGCTGCTCTTGTTTCCTGCTTAAATGCATGGTTTCTAAAGACCAAAGCTATCATTCTGAAATATCACAACATGGCTCAGATGACACCAGAAACCAACAGTGGTTAAAAACAAAAACCACCATGGCTTGCCATGTTGTTTGAACCCAGCCAATAAGTTTTGCTGTTTTAGACAGATTCATTAACTCCAAATTGTTATGCCTTCAAGTTAAATACCATGTCAAGGGTGAGGCTTTTTATATGGAACATGTTTCCATATACATCCCTCACAAAAATGGAGCCATAGAGATGTGTGTTACACAGCAGAGTACCTAGTGAGCCTTTTTCCTATGTTACAGTTTTAATATCTGCAAAGAAATTCCCAGGTGATCTGATGTACTATAAACGTAAGAATCCTGATAGATCAGAACAAAGGCCTGTCTTGCTACAGTTTGCTACAGTAACCAACAGATGCTTCTAGAAAGCCTACAAGCAGGACCTATATGAAATAATAGCAACAAATTCCTGGCTACCTTAACAAGAATGATGGTGAGGATCTACATACAGGAATAACTGTCTACTCTGAACTTCCACAATGGGCTGCTCTGTGAACTGAGACAATTTCCCCATTAGCCAGTTATGCTGGTAATTGGATGTTAACTATCATGAAGATGGGAATGGATGTGCCTATGATGAAGTCTAAGCAAAATCTTGTACATTGTACCACCAGCCTTGTTTAGTTCCCAGGCATCTTTTCCCTACAGATTATTTTTCAAATGCATATAGGAATATATAAGATCAGGCATAAAGATTTCCCATTTTCTGCAGCCAGTTAGTTTTAGTTTTATCCAATGTTACTTTAAGAATTTATGTAGTACCAACATTCAGCTGACCCTTTGCTGTTTTGTTAGTTGCTGCCCTGAGCAGGTTATTCCTCATGTTTGTGAAATGTTTAGCTGCCATATTTTAATGGAAATTTACCATGTGTACTGGGTAAACATTCTGTTACTAGAGATTATTAACCTTGCTTCTCAAATTACTTGGAATCTAAAAGTTATCTGGACCAGACTCCTAAGTTATTTTTGTAATTCCATACCTTTATTATGGATAAATCAAAAGACAGATTATTTTTAAATTTAGTCAATCCCACCATAGGATATTAATTTGTCTGCAATAGTTTTTTTCTTTTTTCATTAATTACTTTTTACTGTAATGAGGTTTGGAAAAAGAAAGTTCATCTCATGATGACTGGCAACTAATTGCATTTTGAATGGAGAAACATAATTAATAGAATCTTCACAAAGATTATCTTAGGCCTTTAGGTATGATTTGTACTTTTAAGTATTAATGTTAGAAAAAGGGCAGCTATTCTGTAATGATGCTTGCTTGCTGTATCTTTCAAGAAGATCATACGCAGACCATTTCTGTGACCCAGCAACCATGGCCTCAGCCAGGCCATGGGCCAAAGTCCTCTGGGTAGCTTTAACAATAGCTTTGAAGATGGTGAAAGCAGCTCCTGATGGAGGCTCTGTGTTTAAAGCTGTAGATCAGTGAAAGCTTTACATGTCTAAGGCTGCAGATCAGTCAGTTAGAAACTAAATTAAGACACCTAGACACTTGGAAGGTAACACCTAGCATAACCACCAATGTCAAGGGGAAGCAGTTCTCAGAAGACCTTCACTAAATCGAACCACAAACTAGGTCTGGGAGACATCTAGCAAGACCCCAAATGCCACAAAAAACAATTCTTAGAAAATACCAGCAAAACTCCTAGCTGCAAGATCTCACTCTTGTAAAGATGCCCTGACGTGGGAGGCCAGGATTGAAGAGAGAGAGAGCTCCTGGACATGTGCAGTAACTGCTTGCCGATCTGTAATCTATAAAGACCATGCCCAAACCTTTGTTTTTTGTCAGCTCCACTTTTGGACATGAGCTATGCTGCTGTCCTCTTTTGCATGCAAAATAAACGGTGTAAGTCTCTACTGGGTGTTGCTTCCCTTTTTACTGATAATTGAGACCCTCCGGGAAAAAGACCAAGGGCATTTTTGAAACATTAATTTCTGATATGTTTTCTAGAAAGCTTTCAATAAGTAATAATGGACAGGCTTGTGCCCCACAAATCACTGGGAGCAAAAGCTCAAATCCATTTCAGGAATCCAGTGACAATGTAGGATGGCTACATAGTTTATTTGCTATTAACTTTGCTGAGATTGCCAATGGTGATTCAGCTTTTGCCATGGAAATAATAGAATGTTTAAATGCTTTACCAAAGGCTTCCAGCATGATGCAAGCTATGAGTCTAATTGACTTTGGGAACTTTTCTTGGTATTGCCTGAAGCTAGTGGAAATGGTAGCTTCTCTGCTGCCTGAACTAATGGCTCACTATATTAAAGCACAGGATGATGTTTCTTTCTTTTAAAGGTTAACTTGATGGTGGAGTGTTACTGTCATGCATTTTCTCATTACACAACTGTATGTGTCTAACTTGAACTTTATTTTGAGCAATATATTGTTTGATACATTTTCTACAAGAAGAACAAGAAGGCATGTTGTTAAAACTGTTCTCCTACTTGTGTTTTTTCCTAACCCAGCATGGCAGAAGGAAAATTATGCAGAATTTCATCAGAAAGATAAGATGATCCACTAACAACAAAAGTGAGCCATAATGGTAAGTGCCATAAGGTGTGTGTATGAAATAACTGGAATTTGGACTATTAGAACAAAGATTTCAAGGAAATTACTTTTTTTCCAGACATGGATGCTTTCTATTGATAAACTAGTCTGTATAGGTTTAAAAGGAAACTGGGACTGATCTCTATCACTTGACATGCAGCGTCTTTGGTGTTTCAATTAAGGTACAATATAAGAATTCATTAAGATAAAAGGACATATGCAGCAAAAGTTTATGCACATTTACTTGGAAATACATCTCACTGAATTGGGTAGGATTATTCCCAAAATCATGTACATAAGATTTCAGTCTTATATATGATGGGGCCAGCCATGATCCTTTCACTATGAACATCATAATAGAGAAAAATGTTCTAACTTAATAGAAGATCAATCATTCATTAGAGCACATGATATAGAATATAATTATAAGTGTATATGCATTTATACCAATTTGGTATGACAATGAGTATAAAATTATTTTAATATAATATTTATCTGAAATGAAGAGCTTCTGGATAACAGATGTATCTGAAACACTAGAAGCAAAAATGACAAAAATGAAGCTGTCATTCTTTTGACATGTCATGAGAAGACAAAGACCCACTAGTGAGCACAAAAATACTAGGGAAAGGTAAAGGCAAAGGAAGATCAAAAGTAAGACCAGATATGAGATAGACTGACATTATAAAGAAGCCACAGCCTCCTTGAGTCTACAAGAGCTGAGCTGTGAAGGACAGGGCATTTGGAGGGCATTCATTCACAGGGTTGCCACAAGTTGGAGCCCACTTGACAGCACATAAAAACAAATCTGAAAGATGGAAGGGCATGTCTGAAATTATGCAGCATGTGTTTTTATGCAGCATCATGCAAGATGTATGACAAGTGATTCTAAACTTTGTAGGGGGATGATTGAAATAACATTAAGGCTAATGTTCTATTACAAAAGACATATTTCCTATAATTATTTATCAAGACACTTATAAAGGTCTGTAAAACTATAAATATAACAGTTGAATAAAGGACAGAGTGTTATATAGAAAATGACTACAACATAGAACAGGCATAGAAGAGCATTTAGCAATGATTCTGCCTGTAGAAGAGGCACTATAAGAATGTTTCAGGTATAATTCTATGGATTGTACACTTGATACTCATAAGCCACTGAACCCGGAGGGTTAAGAGCATCCTATGCAAAGCAGGAATAGTTACAGGGGTGATCTTCATCTCCTCACTCTTCTTATTCTACATTTTCACTAGATGGCCATTTCCAGCTGTCTAGCTAGAGTGCCTCAGAAGGCGAGAAAAGGACACAAACTACATTATGTGTGGACTCTATGATCTCCTCCCTCTCCACACCCTTTGCTCTGTCTCTGAGGTCAAATTCCTGTCCACAAAGAGTCACCCAGGCCTGTTCATTTAGCATGGGCTGCTAGGGAGTGGGATCAGAGTGCCTGAAGGTTTGAGTGCTGTCTCTGGCCTCAGATCTGGGAATCCAAAATATCTATGGGCCATAGAATTTCTTCCTTCATCTTTAAAGGCTGCATAGCATGGCAGTGATGGTAAAAATAGGGTTGAACTTTCTGATTTTTTTTTTTGAGAGAGAACAACCAGACAAGCATATGAAACAGTATATGAAAATCTGCACAGTTTTCAAACCCAGCTGTTATTAGAAATGGCTGGAAAATAAAATTCACTCGACACTGTAATACCTCTATTCTTGTAGGGGCAAATGATACCCCTCTTCTGTAAATTAGGGTTTCAAGCAGATTTAATGGAGTCATTTTTGTCCTTTATTGTCAGTGCAGTGATTATGAAAACAAAACAAAAAACTAATGCTCATAAGGCTAGTATTACAAATGTCCTTTGTTCTTTCAACATTGACACTATTTGATGTTAACAGTGACTGTTAATATTTTTTAGCTTTATCAAAGTTAAGTTTTTAGTATTCCAACAACCTCAGTTTTTCAAGCTTTACATACCAAAGCACATGCAACTTCGTTCTTTCATTCATTCATTCATTTATTGTGTAGCTGCACTTAAATATTTCAGGAACTGTGCAGGTCCTAGTAGACAGTATAATTGGGTACAACAAACCAAGTTCCTTTCATCCCCAGTCATTGGTACTCATGTTTGAAATGTCCTTCCCAGTCCACACATGTACCTGGTAATACATTCTCATGTTGTGGTATTTTTGTAGCATACATTTGGGACACTTGTTTAAGCAAAACAAATGATGAAGAAATAGCACCTTTCTCAAATAATTTCACAAGTTGCAGCACTGATATCCTGAGACAGATCTTGGTGAAGGAACAACAATGTTTGTTTTTTAAATTAATGACCATAAATGTGCATACATTTGTGAAATTGCTGTCAAACAAGGATGCTGGGTGTGAGCATAATTTGTAACTCATGCGATCTTCTTCAGAAATGTTGCTAGATTTGGCAACAAGGAGGAATCTGAGGAACAGGTGCTAGATCCAATTATTTATTCACTTTTCTAGGTATTTACTTTGTAGATAGTTCTACAGTTTTGTACTTCTGCTTAGAATATATATATTTGGCAGACTTTCCAATCATTTTTCTGGACAGTTTTGTTATGTTAGCTTTGACATCTGCAGATTCAACCATTCCAATAGCTATACTTTGTAACTGATTATCACCTTCAAAGGCAGACAATAAAATATTCAAGTACTATCTGAAAAATAGCCAAGTACTATCTGCACATCTTTACAGTGACCTGGTTAACATGTAATGAATTTCCCTGTGAGCTGCTAATTACAGTAGCAACTGACATTTTGAATGTTTCTGAATTCTGAAGTCATGGCAGGAGCACACCCTGGCTTATAAACTGCCCCAACAAGCCATTCTCACTGGATTCATACATAACAACATGTAGCATGTCCTTGTCACAGATCAAATATTCCAAATGGCAGTCATCACCACAACAAGAAAAGCCCTGGAGAAATTCATGTATAGTAGCTTCATGTTACATGTAAACAGAGCCAGTCCCTTTTCTCCTTGTGTTGATCACTTCTTAGATGGAACACTTTATTAAGCTTTTCAATCAGTACATTGACCTCCAACAATTTTCAAACAGTGTTGAATTTCAGACATTGATGGTCTATCACAAGCCCCACTTCTCAGCAGTCTTTTTTTCAGAGTTGACAGAAATAAATTCAGACTTGATCCTAAGGACTTCCAGGATGCTCCACCTGGGAAGTCCCCGGTATTCATACCAATAGTAGCCAATCTGCTGTGGCTCAGGACTTCATAGACACCATGACAAACAATGGGGCTGTCCCAACATGTCATTGGCCCAATGAATATGGTAAGTCACACTGCTTTTTGTTTCAACTTCCATTGTGGTGCCTCAGGAAGTTCGGTTCTTTTGCCTGGCTGTGTTCATTCATCCTGCCCTGGAGGGGCTTGCACAGTCCCTGAAAGATCATGTATGCAGCTTTGGGGTGCTCCTGAATCTATCACTGTCATTTGAAGCCCTGGTAGCTTTCTCTTTACCAGCTTAAGCTGATACATAGCTTCAATCCTAATTAGCCAGGGATAGCCTGGTGACGGTTATCAATGTTCTAGCAACATCTTGGTTGGATTACTGAAATGCAAAGTAGGTAGGGCTACCTCTGAAGATGGCTCAGAAGGTTCAGCTAGTTCAAATAAGGCTGCTAATTACTAATTAGAACTGATCAATTTTATAATGTGATTCCAGTGCTTTGTTAGTTGCACAGACTCCCAGTCTGTTTCTCAGTGGTAACACCCCAATTATGAAATAAAATCCCAAAATAGTTTCACCTGGCACTTAGATTGCTGTCTTTTGGTACCTGGTAAAGACCTTTCTTTTTCTTACAGGCATTGTGGAGACTAGTTCTAGGTTATCATGTATATCTTACTGGTTCTGGTGCTGTTTATTGCTTTGCAGTATATTATATTTTGTTCTATTAAATTTTTTGCATTATATTTTATATATTTAAATTCCATTTAAATTTAAATCCCATTTAATATTTTAGCTGTTTGCAATCTGCCTTGGAAATATTAGTTATTGGGCAGATTAGATAATAAATAAATATGATTTGCCTATTGTTGGTCTTCCAGCAGTTTTCAGTCTTCACAAAAGTTCACGTCCCATGACCAGCTCTCATGACAGACCTGCCCAAGCTCTGCCAGACCTTCTAATAATATGCATTCCATTTTAAAGTTTTCAGAAAACTGAAGGATTGGTGAGTTCATTTTTTTTCATGTTCAGAAGATAAAGGTATACTATAGCCACAGTAAAAAGAAAACATTTCACAGAGGGTCTGAAGATGCAATTTCTCCATACTAGTCTTTTCTGCTCTAATTCATTTCTTCAACAGCTGTACACATATCCATATACTGCAGACATAAAACTGTTGTATGTGCATTAGTCAAATGAAACTTCTTTATCTGAAGTGGTTACACAACTTCATTGACATTAACAGATAAGCAAACATCACAAACTTCCATGGTTTTTTGACTGTAAATCACCCTGAGGGCATCTGCCAGTTGGACACTATACAAAACTAACAGACGAATGAATGCATAAACCCAACATTACTCTGCCATACAGTAGGCAGACTTCCAAACTGCTGCATCTTCTGGTGATGAGCACTGGCCATCAATTGAAAAGTCTTCACATTGAACAAGGTTATACATACCAAAGCATGAAGGCTTCACTGCATTGTATATGGGGTCTGATAGAATGTGAAACTGTTTTCCTACTGGAAGCTATAGAATAGTACTTTCCACATAAATAAGTTCCATACCTTAATGGAGCTCAGATCAGGCATGTAGCCAGTCTAAAATTTTTGCAGGAGCTGTCAAAACAGTTCATCTGGTTTGCAGGCTTTTGAAAAACAAAACTGTGCACTTTTTAAAATTCTTTGCAAAACAAAACAAAAAACAAAACAAAACACATGAGGGTCAGGCAGAGAAAATTTGAAGGTGGCCACACACTCCACAATCATCCATTCTGTGACCTATACATCCCAACAATGCATCAGAATGTAAATGCCACCAGCCCTCAATTTAACACTTAAATGAAACTTTCTGTTCCCATTAAAGAGGCCATTTGCATGGCATTCTACCACATGGATTCTTGAATGACATGATATATGAAAAGTCAAACTTATGAGCTCACACAGCACTGTCTGCCCCCAGCCATTTCCTTTACATTCTTAATAGGTAGGTTTGCATGATCCCAGAGAGAAAATAACCCAGGGTTACTTTCTTTTTTATTATTTATTTTTGTTGTGAATTTAATGAAAAACAGCAAAATCAAATAAAAGAAAAAGAAAAAACCTCCAAAATTAATAATTGCTTATATGTAAATAGCCATATAACAGCATACATCCCTATCAACTAAGCTTCAGCAAAAGCAAACCAAATATTCATGTATGGGGCCTTTTTGTCATCTGCTCAGTTACTGAAAGCATTGCTATGTTTTTGATCCATTGCATTACAGAAGATGAACATTTATTTTCCAGTGCTGTAATATCAGTCTTTTATCTGTTATAAAAGGACATAAAAATCTATTTTCAATAACCATGCTGTACCTCTCAAGAAACAGATAATTTAAGATAATGGACATATCAGAAAAATATCAGACTGTTCCAATACAAAGGTTATCCATATTATAACTTCTACCCAAACCAAGGCAACTGCTGAATATTGACAAGTGGCTCAAAACAACAAGAGCCCAAAACAGCCATCCTTCTTACTCCCAACATCTCCTATTAATGAGACATTGTGTCATCTGATAAACACAGACCACAAGTTTTTGTTGAATAAGACATAATCTGAAGTCCACCGAATTTTCAGATATAGATGCTAAAGTGATACTCCACTGCTTAGACTGAATAGGACATTCTGATAATTGATTCCATTCCTCCATTAGACACTATGGATCATATTTATTCACCAGTAGTACTTATGTATACACATGGATTGTGTGTCAGCCCTAGCTGATCAGTCTCAACAAATATTTCCAACAGCAAAAAACTGTGAAGCTGCAAAGCTGCAGGGCCCAAACCTAGACTCTAGCAGTTGTGTGTTGCTACTCAAATGCCACAGGCAATTGTATTTGGCCAACAAATCAGAAAATGACAAGAAATCACCTTCCCCCATTAACCAATCCAAACTAATAACTTGTCTGTCCAAGTCTGCCATAGAACCTAAAAATAGGAGGACCCTTATCTGCTTTAATATGCCAAGAGCCTAATTCCATCCAGTTGAAAAGAGGATCCAGACATGATTATTCTAAAACTGACAATGGTGGAAAAACTGATCTAGCAAACAACATAATTTATTACAGGTCAGCTTAAAGACCTGATGACATAGCAGACAATCTGGAAAGCTGGTGGCTTATTTTCCCTCCTTGTGCATGCTAATCACAAGCTTCTAAGTATCATAATTACTCTTATTGGGCTGCATTGTCATGATGTTGGAACCCAGTGAGGGTGGGTGGCTGAGGTGGTTTGCAACTGTCCTGAATCCCGTTATCTGTTTCTAGGGACTTTGAAGCCCCCATAAGAGAGATGCTTGTAATGAATGGCCTGTCTGTCCTGTAATGATGCCAACCTAATAACCAAGGAATTATTTAAAAAAACAGGGTTGGACCCTATTTCATATCAAGCAGGATAGTTTGTTGTTTCCAGTGCTAATTATTTTCATAAAATAAATTCTATTGAAATTCTTTTCAAGTTTTTATGCATTTTTCACTGTCCCTACTGAACTATAGGAGCCAGTGACTATAATCAGATTTATTTATTTTTTGCTTTGCCACAGGGCAACTGAGAGAACTTTGCAGGAGAATTCTTATGAAAGGGAGAAAGCAGTAGGCTCCCAGCAGTGTCTGGCCCTCTGGCCAATTTATTTAAGGTGGTTAAAACAAAAGTGTATCAGAAAGAGCACTAAAATGATCTCTCCAACCTGATAAATGGGAATCTAAATGGCAAATGCAGTTCAATGTAATCAAGTATACAGTGATGCACGTTAGGAGAAAATACCCAGCTTCGTATATACACAGATAGTTCTGAGCTAGTGGTGACTAAGAAAGAGATCTTTGGGCTGTGATGAACAGCTTGATGAAAATGTTCACCCAAGGTTCAACTGTTATGAAAAAGGCAAAATCCATGTGAGACATAATTAGGGAAAGAATATTTTCTCTCTCTCTCTCGTAATATTACAAACCAAGGTTGTTCCAAGAAGCTGATTGGTGGGTCAGTTTAAAGGAATTTCTTCTTTGCATACTCGTAGAGCAGTTATGAAATTCATTTCCAAAAGATGTAGTGATAGCTATCCATTTGGATGACTTTAAAATAGACAATTTCATGAAGGTTAATGCTATCAATGAGTATTTCTCCTGTAAGCCACATGCTACTCTAGCATCAGAGGCAGTATGCCTATGTATACCAGTTGATAGGGAACATAATCAGGTAGTTGCTTTTGCACTTATCCTCTTTTGTAGGTTTCTTGTGTACAGCGGTTTGGCCTTTATGCGAACGGTATACTAGCCTAGATAGACCTTGCTCTGATCCAGCATGGTTCTTCTTATGTTCCTATTAAGATATCAGAGGTTTATATACATTTGTGGCAGGCAATTCCTACATTGGGAAGAAGTTTTAAACTTCCTGGCGTAGGTGGTAGTCCAACACATCTGAGAGTACTAGGCTGCAGAATCCCAACTCACATGCTGTTCTTTCCCAGGGACTCTGCTTTTACTTAAGAACCAACTTAAACATGCTAGGTGAAGAAGGAACCCATGAGATATCATTCATACTGTGCATTTTGCCTCACAGGTGTATACAGTATTCATTATCTAGACATCTATATTCTGGGAAGGTGCTGCTCAGGCATGCACACATTTTACCAATAGCTGTTTAATGAGAAGCCACAGAGATAAATTATTTGCCTGGCTACATTACTAAATTTGAATTGATATTTAATATGCTGTATCCCCCTCCAACAGCTGCTGCTTTCAAATTGGGTGTGAGCAATAGATCTTTCCCAGATAGGGTTCTGAGGAATGGGGCCTGTCCCATAGTGCTGGAGGGTAAGCAATCTTTGCATAAAAGCATGCAACAAGGCAAGTAATCTCCTTAATCCTCAAACACAGACGAGGATTCTCTCATGTCTGGCAATATTGTCTCCATCTCTTTCCCTGCTTTATTAAGTAAATCTTGCTAGTTTAGAAGAATTGGCCCACCACTCCTTAGCATTACCCATGAAAGTCAGCCTAAGATAATAGTAATGCTAGGTTCTTTTTCCACACTTGGACAGTGAATGGAGGTGAGTTGCTCTAAGTCCTGAACTTTTCAGTCTATTCTAAAATACCATCTGCACATAAGCTTCAGTTACCTGCATCTCCTTGTTATCCAAAACAGTTTTAGTCCCAAATGCCTAGCTAATTAAGTTGAAAATTCCCTCATGCATGCAGATTTATTCAATGTTCCATTTCTGTATTGCTTCTATAACTATAGCACAATCTCAATTACCCACTTCACAGGTGAGGCTTCAATAATGATTGTTTGTTTAAAATCCTTGGAGAGTTTAGATATAAATAATAGGAGTTCTAGACTAAAGTAATATTTCTGGCTTTAGTAATATGGACATAGCAACAACATATTATAAAATTATTTTTATTATTTGTTAAGTTACAGGACACAATCCTATGGACACATAAATCCTAGAAGACATAGCGTCTCCCAGGCAGCATGTCTTTCTGGACACATTGGAGAGTGTAAGATTTCTTTTGGTCTATACATGCATAGGATTGCACCATTAAAAGCCTTTTCCATTGAAAATTCTCGACCATGATAAAATGAGAGAATACTGTTTCTATGTGCTTATTTTAAAAATATAAAGTACCATTAATAGAGGGGAAGAAAAAATCTATATACTCAGATAACTTATAAGAAAGTTGATGTATTTTAATCCTTCAGTTGGGTTTTTATAGGAAAATGTAGAAAAGAGGAATGTTACAAATAGAGTGAGATAATCTGTACTGAGTATGCATAGACATTATCTATGTTCTGTTTTAAGGTTCTAAGATAACAAAAATCTATATTGTTTCATCATATTATAAGTATGCATGGGTATATCCTTTGCTCTGCTTTCCATCATTTCTTGCTCAGTAGCAGTTCTGCAATTTCTTAGATTTCTATTCCTCCCTGATCCTTTATTAAACTACTTTTTTGGTTGTCCTAAATCTCAGAAGAAATATTTCTTGAACTACATCATGGAAAAGGAGAATCAACACATCTCAGATGTTCTTTCTGAAATTACTTTTCTAACTCCAGAAAGAATATTCAATAAGAAAAGTAAAATTATGTGGCATTGTCCATTGCACTTCAGATTGCAGAAGGGATATTCATTGTTTAAACTTTCCCAATGTTGTGGAGCTATGAAGCAATCCTATTGCTCCTGCACCTTATCTGAGACCACAAGAGAGTGGGAATTTTATTTTCTAAGGTCAGAAACAGAAGTCTGACCTCAGAGGTGGGATTCAGAGAACAAACGCTCCACCCACACAGCTGACATGGAAAGAACCAAGTCAGCTGCCCTCCAAAGTAAGAAAAGTGGCCGGGGGGGGGGCACTGCAATGGGTTGTGGGGGAGACCAGCGAGGCCAGGATATTAGCTTTCCTTAGGCTCCTTCCCTCCCCCTCTAAAGCACCACAACTAGATTGAGAAAGATGCTCATTTACCAAACATGTAGGATGGGAAGACAAGAAGGCAAAGATCACCTCCACTGTTCCTCCTGCCTTGCATTGGATAAGAACCCTCCAAATTTGAGGCTTCTGATCGCTGAGAGCACACTCAATTATCCTTAGGCTGTAATCCTAGACTCCAGATATAGTGGCAAGTGGGCTGTCAGATATGGGGAAAGCCCTATTATGGTGGCATATCTGCATTTCCGGCTCAACTGTGGGTGACCAGATTGCATATACAGGAAATGCTGCATTCCTTCAGATCTTCATCCTAGCTGTGATACCTGATATAGCATAATGTTATACCAATGTCAGGGGTGCTGTAAATGAAAAACTACACATCAAATTCCACAGAGACCAAGATTTACATCCCAGCTTCTTTCATTCTCCTTACTCTACCAACATGGGACATAACGCTAAGTCTGCACCCCATGTGGGTTGCCACAGCAATGGCAAGATTCGGCCAAGATAGCTATCAGTCCACACAGCACTATGCCACTGTGGCTGAATGGGTGGGAAGTTGTTATCTTTTGTGTTTGAAATATGGGTTAGATATTTTGAATCACAGCAGCACTGTGCTTTGTTTCTGTTGCCATCAGTCATGCAAAAGGTAAGTTGGGCCTGCTTCCTGTACTTTCTCATTGGAGTGGCTTGAACTCAAATCTCCTATTTCCCAATCCCAAGTCCTCTGCAATGAGGCAATAGAAGCAATTCCTGTACAATTATTTTGTGGCTTCCCTTTCTGTTTGCTCTAATTCTTTCCTTTTCCTGCCTGCTAATAGGTTCCTTTCTCCCCCATGAGGTCTTGAACCCGTGTTCAGGGAGGCCTGTACAATGGCCTGACCTTCCTTTTGCACAGGGTTTTCTGAAGTCCAACAGTTGCTGTCCTCTTCTGCCTGCAGCTCATGAGGTTAGTGGTCTCGCTTCTAACTGAAGATTCACAAAGTTATGCTGTTAATAATCCTCCCGCATCTACTATATCGTACATTTCTAAGAGCTCTTCCATTTCATGTGTTTGTTTTTCCATTAAATATTTCATGTGGGTTGTGGTTGCTTTTTTGTTATAAAGGTTTTTTTCTTTTTTAAAGGGAAGACTCAAGAGTGTATGACAAATGATAAACAATTAATAACTTTCAAATAATGGAACTGCTTATATTGCTATGTAATTCAATTATACACAGGATGGAGACTTCAATTAGTAATTAGTTGGGAATACTTTTGGGCCTGATGTTCCTGGAAAAAATGTGTATTACTTATCATGAAACAAGTGCAGAAGATTTAAAGGTGTAACTAAAAGTGCTAACTGTCAACTACTTTAAAAAAGAAACACTATTTTCCAGAATCACTTACCTCTAATATAATGTAAACTATTTTGGCAATGGTGAAAAAAGGTATGAATAATATCCTTAAGATAGATAAGAGCATCTTATGTTTTATGGGTTTGAGGAACTTCCCTCAAGGGAAGAAATCAAGCACAGAAGCATGAGGATACTTATATAAGCAAAATAATAGAGTTGGAGAAGAAACTTCTTGTTTCCCAGAAAATTTAGAATATATTACAGTACTGACTTGAAAATGTTAATTTACATAACTATTATTAACTTAGATATATTTTAATTAGAACAATTCAACCTCATTAGCATATATATGCAGAGACATCTGTTTTCTTAAGAACAGAACAATAACTATTTCCATTCATAATCAATGCAATTTATACTAACTACAAAGGTATATTTTTTCAATCTTTTCAAATATAAATGTCATTGAGATCATTTAGATCTGCTATGCCAGTCAGCCAATATATATCATAAATACACTTAAACAGCAGAAATACTCATAGAACAGCTGAAGAGACTAGTCACCACTACCATTGTCTCTGTTGGAAGTTTGAGTATTGTAGTAGCATTACAGAGTGGAGTATAGGAGGTATCTGTTGCTGTAGGCTGCAATAAATCTGGTTGCAGTTTTCTAAAGTATTTTTGGAGGGGTAACAGCAGTCTGTATTTTTTATGAATGCCTCTCTAGCTTATGCATTACTGATAATTTATAGTGTCATCATCCCCCTCTTGGATGCACACTTTGATGTGGTGAAGGGTTTCAGTGTCAGAGAAGCTGGGAATGATGCACCTAGAAGGCCAAACTGGCTCACTAGGCTAGTCCAACAGGATCACCCAAGGTAAAATGGTCAAAGCTGAGACACCAGACCAAGATGCATCCACCCTCTTCAGGAGTATTGGTCACATCTGCAGAAGTGGATGGATCTCTCTAATGATGATGGGGTAGAGAGACTCCTGAAGGGCAGCTGCTGGGCAGCAGTGGTAGTTGAAAGCAAGACTGGCAAAGGATTACAGACAACAGCAGTAATGTCCAGGCTAACTCTAGTTAGTACTGCATAAAAGAAGGCAATGGTAAACCACCTCTGCATTGTCTTACCTTTTAAACCTTATGATGAAACAATCCAAAATGAAACAAGATGTAGTGCCAGAAGATGAGTGCACCCCCCCCACCCGGTTGGAAGGCACTCAACAAAGTACTGAGGAACAGCAAAGAACAAGTATGAGTAGCATTGTCACTAATGATGCAACTAGATCAAAGCCAAAAGAAAGTCTAATGGCTCACATCCACAGAGCTGAAAGGAAACACCAGTGCTGCACAACACATTCAGTTGTAAGGTGGATTGTCAGAAGTATGAATCAAGGCAAACTGGAACCCATAGAGCAAGAAATTGGATGGCTAAGCATTGTAGTACTTGGTGTAAGTGAACTAAAGTGGACTTGAATGGGACATTTTCAATCAGACACATGAAAGTGTTTTATTCTGGAAATGAAAAACTCAGAAGAAATGAAAAAACTCTAAAACTAAGGCAAGATGTAGCTCAGGCAGTAAGGAGCTCCAATGCAAAATCTGACCTAATACTATCAATCAGAATTACTGGAAAAGCTATCAACATAACAGTCCAGCGCTATGCTCTAACAACAAATGCGGAAGAAGAAATTGAAAACTTTTATTAAGGTGTTCAAGAAGAAACTGATAATACACCAAAGTAAGACATGCTGCTAATCCTAGGTGACTGCAAAAGTAGGAAAGAGCAGAATCCAAAGTTGTGAGTGCATCTGGCCTGGGGTAAGAAGCACAAAAACTCATAGAATTCTGTGAAGCCAAAAATATTATAAACGCATAATTCAAGCAACTGCTCAGATTACCATATGCATGGACATTAGTAGATTGCCAATCCAGATATCAAATAGATTATGTAATTGGAAGCAGAAGGTGAAGAAACTATATTTTCACTGCCAAAACAAGCTTGGAAGCAGCATGCAGTAGCGACCATGAATGCTTGATCTCAAAAATCAGAGTAAAGCTGAAAAAGATGGCTAACTAACAAAATGCAACTTCAATAACATTTCAGAGTAATTTAAAATCCATGTAAAGAACAGATTTGCATTACTCAACTGATCATGAGCCAGAAGAACTATGGACTGAAAACAGAGACATTATTCAGGAAGAGTGCCAAAAGATGATCCCTGTAGCAAAAAGAAAGAATGAGCCCAGAGAGATCACAGAAGAAATATTCACAATTGCTATAAGACAGTCAAGAAGCAGTAAGTGATAGAAATAATGTCAGAATCCTGAATGCAACTTTTCAGCCACTATAAAACACAGAGACAAAAAGAACTTTCACCAGTGAAAATTAATAGGAGAAACAAAAGAGATAAAACAAGAGACCTCCACAGATGATCCAGGAAACATAGATTAGGAATGTTGTAAGACAAACAAGGGAATATACTATCTGACCAGAGAAGGTAGAAACACTATATGGAAAAACTGTACAGGAAAGGATGATAGACTCCTTTGAAGAGGAATCCTATGAGAACAGCCTGCAATATTAGAAAGTGAAGTGAAAGCTGCCCTGAAAGCAATTGGAAGGAAAAAAGCATGTGGTGTAGACAGGGTACCAGTGGAACTTTTCCAGACTCTAGAATTGGTTGGTCCAAATTCTAACAAGACTGTACCAGCAAATATGGAAAACAAAACCATGGTCCACATACTGGAAACTTTCATTAAAATTTCCAATTCCCAGCAAGGGAAATGAAAAAGAGTGCAGCAACCATTGGTCCATTGCACTAATCTCCCCTTGCACAAGGAAGTGATGCTCCTTATATGATGCCTGATGTTTAAGCTAAATTTTGAAAAGGAAGAGGTACTTGAGATCATATTGCAAATATATGTCAGCTGTTGTAGCACACCAAATAATTTCTAAAGACCAGTTTATGATTTATAGAATATAGCAAACCTTTGACTGTGTGGATGAGAAGCTATGGATGGTTCTGAAAAACATGGGTATGCCTCAGTACTTGATTGTTCTGATGTATAACCTGTATCATGAACAAGAAGCTATGGATAGGATACAATATGGAGAAACAGAATGCTTCCTATAGGCAAAGGCATCAGACAGAGCTGTATTTTATGTCCCTATCTATTCAGTTTGTATATAGAACATATTATTAGGAAAGTTGGATTAGAATTGGAGGAAGGAGTGAACATTGGCAGAAGAAACATCACTAATTTAAGATATGCAAATAATACCATTCCATCCACAGAAAGCAACAACGAATCAAAACAACTCCTTGAGAAAGAAGTGCAAAAGCAGGATTGCTGCTGAACAGTAAGAAAACCAAAATCATGACAACAGAAGATTTACAGAACTTTACTGCCAACAATGAAAAAATCAAAATTGTGAAATATTTTGTATACCTTGGCTCAGCCATCAGTTCAAAGGGAAGACTACAGCCAAAAAATGTGAAGAAGATTGAGAATTGGAATGGCAGCTATGAAGTAATTAGAAAGGATTACCAAACATAAGGCTGTTTTACCAGATACAAAGGCCAAGATAATTTATACCATAGTTTCCCCAGTCACTATGTATGAAAACTAGACAGTGAAGAAAGCTGAAAGGGGGAAAAATGATGCATTAAAACATAGTGCTGGAGGAGAGCTTTACAAATGCCTTAGACTGACAGGAAGAGGAACAATTACATCCTAGATCAGATCAAGCCTGAGCTTTCCCTAGAAACAAAAATGACAAAACTGAGGCTGTCATACTTTGGACATATCATAAGAAGGCAAGACTCACTGCAGAAGACAATAATGCTAGGGAAAGTTGAAGGCAGAAGAAAAGGAAGACCAAATATGAGTTGAATTGACTCCATAAAGGAAGCCACAACCTTGAATTTAGAACAGCTAAGCAGGACTGTCATGGCTAGGACATTTTGGAGAACTTTTCATTCATTGGGTCACCATAAGTTGATGGCACATAACAATGGCATGTTCATTGATTTTGCCTATTTGTGCTATTGTTGTTACATGTCATATGGTGACCCTGTGAATGGATGCCTTCCAAAATGCCCTATCCTTCACAGGCCTGCTTTGATCTTGTAAGGCGACGGCTTCCTTTATGGAACTGATCCATCTCATAGTTGGCCTTCCTCTTCTTCTGCCTTTGAATTTTCCTAGCATTGTGATTGTATGGTTGATTACTGTTGTAATGATGTACTATCGTACTTAATGTATTGATGTTTTTCTTGTTTTTATATTGCTATAGTGTTAGCTGCTTTGGGCTTTTTTTTGTAGAAAGCAAAGTATAAATTAAGATGACATTAAATGAGAATGAACTTTTTCTGTCAGAATTCTCAGATGAATGAGTCAGGGGACATAGGATGATATTGGAATGCAATAAACCCCTCAAACCATATGTGAACATGGTGCTAGTGATGACATTCTGCCAGTTTCTTTACACTCTGGGAACAGAAGATTTCTTTAGGTGAGGCCTTTTCTCTTCTTTTTCTAGAACCAGTCCATAGTTTCATTAATTCAATGGACTGCATATACTGAGTCTGAGGTGATGATAGCAAAAAACACACAATGAAATAATTGCATTGCATACCTTGTTCCAATATCAGATGTGTACTTTAGCTAAAATTCACATGAATAAATTCCTTGTTTTCCATCTCAGTTTCTGGCCTATCCAGCTTTGAATTATTATGTGTATACTAGTATCAGTAAAATCTCTTCCATGTAGTATCAGTTTCATTTCTTTTATAATGTTCCATTTTGCACGCTTGCTAACTGCTTATGAGACCCTAAATGGCTCACCAGTTTGGAGAACTTAAAAGGGAAATTAAAATCAATATCTCGACCCCTCAGTTTTAATGCTAGCTAGATAAACAATGGTAATCAATACATTCTCTTATTACTGTTGCAAGTTGACAAATCATTAGTTGACATACAGGGGTTATTAAGCATTAAGCAACATATGTACCATGTGATAGCATCCTGCTTTCTGCAATGCTAATTTTTTAACCACCTCATGAAGCAAGAACCTTTAAAAATGCCACAAAAAGACCTTCTAAAAAAGAGAAAGTGAGGCTGTATAAAAGAGGAACACATGCAGATAATGGTAGGAACATAAATATAAGAGGTAAGAGCAGACTCAGAAGAGGAAAGGGAGACAGCAGATGTAAAAATAGTAACAAATGGAAACTCATGAGCTAAAAAGAATTAAGCACCATGCAAAACATTCAGGTGACACAAGGGATTAGCTCTATGTTGCAGCTGTTAATATATGTACTGAGTAATATTTGATTAATACAGGCTGTTCTGACTGATTGGAACATACAGTGAAAAACTAGAATTTTTGTGGCATGGAAAAAGGACAGAAGCAGCACTGAGAATGTACAAGTCTGGACCCTTGTAAAAATCTGTCATTGACATAGGTTCCTGTCTGCAAGCACTCCAAACTGGAGAATTTATACGTCAGTGCAACTGCCAGTAAAGAGCTATTCCTTAACTAGTACTCCCACAACTAGTATCCCTCCTCAACACTTCCTATCAGAGTTCAGTGGCACTTTTCCAGGAACCAGTGTTCCCAGAACATCTCTGACCAGAGGTACGCAGCTATTTCCAGGGCACTGACCTCTGTTTATGATGTACTCTGTCCTCATTGCTAAACCCAGGCTATTCTAGATCAGAAGAAAATTGGGGTTTTTTGCATCTCTTCTGCCTGGGAACTATCTATCTCTCCCCCATGTACCAAAATCAGCATTTATTTATTTTAAAAATATTCTGCTTTATTATAACAAAAAGCCACGTTACATTAGTTCAGTGAATCGATCAGACAAATAGCCATTAAAAATAATCCTTATTACAATTCTGTGAAACAGAACGAACAAAAATAACAATAGTCTCAAGTCTATTTTGACCCTGGGTGAATAAAAATACCAACAAGGGAGAGCATTCCACATATGCGGCCTGTGGTTCATCCAGCAGACCCCAATGCTCTCAAAATCAATGTCCTTATTCAATTCTGTCTAGGTTTTCCCCTCTGAGGATATTAGAGAAAGAATAAAGCTTTGGATCCTTGCATACAATGCAAATAAAAAACACTGCACATTGATTCCCTAGAGGGGTGTTCAAATGCTTGTATATTGGTACCTCAGCTCATGAATGCCTCAGTTCATGACCAAATCAGGTCGCAAACTCTGCATTGGGTGATGATCACACGTGTGCCCTCCTTCCCTGCACGGATGAGACCGCGGTCGTGCTGGTGGGGGGGGGGGGGTGGCCACATTTGTGCTGGGGGGGAGTTGGCCATGATTGCGCCCGTGTTCCCTGCCTGAGCGCGCCCGCCTCCCCACCAGCGTGCCCGCGATCACACCTGTCTCCCCCTACATGATCACCGGGGGGGGGGGGAGAGATGGCCACAATCTTTGTTGTTCTTTGTCACTTTGCTTCAAATTTTTGTGAGTAAAAAAAATAGTTGCAGAAAAGATTAACCTTATTTACATTGACCCTTATGGGGAAATTTGACTTGGCTCATGGCCAATTTGTGTCACAACCAGAGTCCTGGAACAAATTAAGTTTGTGAGCCAAGGTACCACTGTATTTCCATATTTAGCTTTGGTTTGCAAATTGAGACTTGTTCAAGAAGTATTTTGTCACTCTACCTTTACTGAATAATCTCCTAACACTACAAACAAGCCTGCATTAGCCATTTTCTTCTAGACTCAATATAGTTCATAGTTAATTTTTTATTAGGTTACCAACAACAGTTGGAGAGCTTATATGTAATTCTATTTCATTTAAAAATAATGGCTTAGACTGCAGTGTGATTTTTAAAAATAGTTTTGGTTGTCTAACTCCACAGCATTCAAATACCTGTGAGTTACTGACCCATTTTTATTAGTAATAGTGAAGCATTCAAGACTTTTTAGAATATGACTCTAGCTAATTATTGCCTTATTGTATGTGCATGCATACCTTGAAGTGACTGGCAGTCCACTACTATACAGTGGTACCTTGGCTCACGAACTTAATCCATTCCACGACTCAGGTTGTGACCCAAGTGAAATTTCCCCATAAGATTCAATGTAAATAAGGTTAATCTATTCTGGCCCCTCCGAATGTGGTTGTGAAACAATTTTGGTTGTGAGCCAAGTCAAATTTCCCCATAATGTTCAATGTAAATAAGGTTAATCCGTTCTGTAATAATTTTTTTAAATCAGAAAAATTTGAAACAAAGTGACAAAGAACAACAAAGCAACAAAGTAATGTACAATACAGTGGAGAACAATAACCTAGGTGGGGGGAGGTTATTGTTTTGAGGGAGAGTCCCCCTCCATAAGGACATGGGGGAGATCTCTTTCAGGGGTTTCCTCTCTTCTTTGTCTCTTAGCTGCAGGGTCAATTTTGGTGAAAAAGCTGTCTATAGTCACTTGTTTTTTCCTGCGCTGCATAACCCTCTGGAAATGAAAGACCACGTTATCGTTCATCAGATTCAACACTCTGTTTGTTACAGTTATGTTGGGGTGGTGCTTCTCAAAGAAATCCTGGCACTAATTCCATTTTTTCATAATGGATTGCATCACATCACTGCTAAGCTCCTCCCTGTCTTCCTCTTCCTCTGAGGAGGAGTGGACTCCTCCTCAGCAAGTGCCTTCTGCTGCTCACTCTGGAGTTCAGCAAGTTCTTCTGTTGTCAGCTCCTCTGTGTCTTCCCTGCACGAATGCAACTGCGATCATGGCTATCTCCCCATTCGGGGGGTGGGGGGGGGAGGTGGTTGCAATCTTGGTTGCCACCAAATGCAGAGTTTGCAACCCAAGTCAAAATTTTCATGAATTTTTTGATTGTGACCCGATTTGGTTGTGAACCAAGGCGTTTGTGAGCCAAGGCCCCACTGTACTTACTCAGAAGTGAGTCGTACATTTACATGTAAGTGTGCATAGAATTTCAACTGTGCAATGCAAACATGCTTACTCAGAAATAAGTCCCTTTGAGTTGAATGGTGCTTACACAAGTGATTGTGGTTAGTGTTGCAGCTGTAGACATTCAGAATTAGAGCCACTATTTAAGGTCTAATGAATGCTCTCATTAGACAAATTACCACATTGTTTAAAGATGTGTGGATTGCACAATGGAACTGCCTTGCAGTGTTTACTTTGCAAGATACAATCAGTTATAGATCTACCCCTTAATTGCTGGATTTATTGACTTCTCAGCTAAGAACATGACAAATGACAGTTTATAGTTTTGTGTCATTTTAAAGGCTCTTCAGCCAAATTTAAGAACCACAATGATCTATATAGATTACTATGAACTGGAAATTACACCACATATTTTGCAATTTTGCCAGGTACCAAACTTGAAATGAGCTTTTGTGGCTACTACACAGGTCGTTTGAATATGGCCTGTATCTTTTTCTTTTTACAGTGGATACAATCTTGGCAAACATTTTTGTTCACTGAGTTCAGGAACCATAGGTTAATACTTTTGTGAAGATCCTATGGCCTCTAGACATTGTCTGGGGGGGGGTGGGGGGAAGGATTTTTTGGAATATCTGCTCCAAGTTTGGAGAGAGCACCGTAATACAACAATCCTATGGCCCTTAGATAGCATCTGGGGTACCAGAGTCTATTGTGAATCCCCTCTCTGATATGAGAGACAAAGCTCTAGCCTTGAGGGAAGACATGGAACACCCCCTTCCCCACAGCCACTGGGGAACACTACAGGTTGACTCCTCACCAAGGACAATGAGGGAGAGAGAAGTGTATGCTGGTGATCAGGGTGGAAGGAAAAAGACAACAGAAAAAGAGGATCCTGAGCAGAAAAAACAGAGGATCTGTTGAGTCCAAAGGACTTTCAGGCCCCACTTCTGCCTTGACAGCATGGAAGAGCTAAAAGGACCCAGAAGTCCATTTAACAGGCTGTAAAAGCCCCTGCTGTTCCTCCTGCTCTCAAGATTGATTGATTGATTTGAAGAACAGCCAGCAATGCTTTAGGATTGCCCTGCAATTGGGCCAATGTGGCTACCTGCAAATTTTGTGGGATTCAAGTAAGAAACCGTAAAGGATGTGGCTAATCTTCTGCCATTGAAACAAATAGTACTTTACTTTTCTTGCACTGTATTCAAATATTTTGAAAAACAGTCTTCTTCACAAAGAGTATTCATATAGTGTCCATTTAAAAAACCAAAACAAATTATTATGAATGGCTTGAATCAATTTTATTTTTAATATCCAGTCTTAAATGGTACATTTCTAAAGTGTGAGGTTTCATTCTCCTTTGGAGCAATATTATAAGGAATGGAAATCACCAGGGGGCACTGTGCCCTTTTGTCACAAGCTGCAAAAGAGAACCTGCAAAGAATTTTATTTTGCATTAGCTTGTAACCATGCAGTGTAAATAAATACACTGCATGGTTACAAGCTAACTCAATTCTGCAATAAACTTTATTACAGCATCCATGATCAAATATAACAGTGTTCTATATAAATATATACAGTTAAATATAACCTTAGACGATATACTAAAGAAACTAGAGCTGAGCTTTATGTGAGGGTTCCTGAGGTCCTTTCTTCTAAATGCAGTCACCCATACTACCTGTCTGGCTACTTACAAAGGTAGAGCAACTGGAGCAGCCTTGAGGATAAAGCTTGAGATGCTATGATCACTGTGTGTAGTGTATTTCAGGTTAAGAAAGTAACCTAACTTATTACAGTTAAACTTGTTTCTATAGCAGCCTCTTCCAACTGAGTGTCCTCTGCAATTGTTGGACCTCATCTCGCAGCTTCCACCAGCCACCCGTTCCAGAAAACTAAGCTGGGGACAGGTGGTCTATAGATACAGACAAAATGTCATGTGACAGTGCTCTTGGGGCTGTACCATTTCTGATTCTGTGACTCTTAATCTCTAATATGAACAGTTAGCATGCTATAAAAAGTGTGGTACCCTAAGCTTTTCCCCTATGCACAGGGAAGGTTTTGTTTTCTGGGTTGCTTAGTTGATTGGTTTGCATAGAGTAAGGGCAGCAGCTTTTGGTAGTCCCTCAATTATCACCTAGCTATGGGTGTTCTATGAGACTACCCAAACTGTTCCCATCCCAACTGGTTATTATAAGAACGGAATGTTTAATTAGTGCTGGATTGCTTTTTTCCTCCTTGCTTCTTCCTTTTGTGCCATGTATTTTAGGCTGTAAGCCTGATGAAAGGGACTGTCTTAAAAACAAAAAAAAAACAAAAAGCAACTTAGCTTTCAGACAGGATGGGAGTCTTTCTGGCTCAAGAGTGTGGTAAAAATGTTTTAAATCAATGAATAATTGTCCTTTTGAACTTAGTCCACCCATTCTATTGCAAAGTTCTAGGAGGAATTGTATGTTTCCACATAAATTGTTTTTCAGTTTGTTTAGATAGCTAACATGCCACCCAATCCTACACATGTATCACTTGGAAATTAAGGGCACAATCCCATCATGGTGCCTGTAAGCCCCAGAAGGCTTATTGTATTGCAAACAGCAGGAGCAGCAGCAGAAATCATTATCTGCCTCCCAATCCTGCCCTAGATGTTTCACCAGATGGCTTTTTCATCTACCCAGCTTAAGTATTTCTGGGCAAGAAGGAAGGAAGCTGGAGAGGCCTCTAAAGTCTCCTCCCCTCCCCATTCAACAAAATGCACCCATTTCCCCTTTCCTCTCCAAAGTTGCCTTTCCAACCTCAGAGAACAGCCAGTGTGGCTCTTTCCAGACCAGCTGCAGCACTGGTTTGGAGTCTGATTTTTGGTTTCCCCTTGAGGTTGGAGAACTGTCTTTCACTGCAGATCTAGGATTCTGATATACCCTATTCCCCCACCCCCATGCTGTCTACGGGCCACATGCTTGCCTCCTGAGTCCCAGTTTGCTTAATGGGGGTTCTTCTAAGTAAAGAACTGCAGCTTTAACTAGCCTTCTGATTCTGGTCCTGGATTGACTAGATAAAATTCTTGTCTAAGAAAGAAGTACAATATTGAAAGCTAACCAAATTTCCAACCATTAGTGGTAACAAAAGGAACAAGATGTAAGTCACAATTAAGATAGCAAGTGCCATCAGTAAAAAGTTTCCTTGGACATTGACAATTTCAGACAGACTTCTCACAGTTGTACTGTACCTTGTGCATTCATCCTCCCTGCCTTTGACTTGTCCACATTTTGTTGATAGTTGCTCATGGACCATTTCGCCCATCTCAGCTATAGATCTTTCTACTGACCCTGGAATCATCATGGGCCTCTTGGATGTTTCTCTAATGCCCTCCTAACCCAGTCCTTGAGTTCTGACAGATGCCCTTCTCTAGGCAGATTAATTATTGGGGCATATTCCTTCCAACAGTCCTCCAGGAAAGTCCATAGTTTAGGATTATTCATTTTTATAACCCAACCGTGCTTGGTGGTTCTGCACAATTTTATCCTGGAGTTATTTCAACATCTCCTTGGTCTTCATGATTCTATTTAGTTATGCTCTTCAACAAACTCAGAAGCCTTCCAACAACAGGCATATTTGATTTGAGATCATGTAGCACAGGGATTGCTCACAGGGCTCCATGCAACTACTTAAAGTACATGACTTCTGGAAGCAGAGTTGCAACAGAGCTTAGACATGTCTCAACAAAGGGGATGAATATTTATGCAAGCAACAAGTACCAGTTTGTTTTTGTTTACTCAACTTTTGCATTACAATGTTTTTTAGCACCTTCAGAGTTGAAAATCTTGTGTACAAGTGCTAACTGTGTGAGTTCAATCTGATTCTAGAAGGTAACAAAACATAGAAAAATCAAAGAGAGAGAATACTTCTGCCGAGGCATTGTAGACCTCAGTGTTTCCAGATGGAAGACTTCTAGTGCAGCTAATCAAACAGCACTGTGTAACTATTGTCTCTTCCCCTACCTGCTCCAGTTTTTTGTATCAAGTAAAATGATGGAGGGAAGATGAAAAAATACAGGAAGGTTGCAAAGGGAAAATATCATCTGGATGCTTTGCAAAATTCTCATTTTGACACAGGTAACTGCATAATGAAGTCCATATCTGAAAGCATCCTGCCCACTCAGGTTATCAACACTGAGCCGTTTCTCTAAATAAATTGCATGTGGGGACAACATATTTCTGGCTAAATCCTACAGAACAAATTGATTGAGAAAGTTTGTTTTATTGTTCTGTATTTCAACCATTAAGTGAACATTACATGAATCAATGAACAACTTGATGATCCTGAAAGGAACTTAAAGTACAGGAATGATTAAACCCGTATTTCTGTTGGCTACTCTTCAAAAATGTAACATTCATGATATAAATCTGTGGTTTATTCATGCCACTGACTTGATGACCAGGAAGCCCAAAGAACAAAAGCACACACAATGACTCAATTCAGACATACTCAGGGGTTGAGCATGGGGTAAGTGTAGGTTGCTCTTGAACTACAGGTTGTTGAAATGTGGGTTATCATATTGTCTGAACCCAGACACATGGTTTGTTAACTACAAACAACCCATACTTTACAACCCAACAACAAAGCATAATTTCTCATCATGGCTCTTAGTTAATAAAGCATGTTGCATTAGCACAGTTGGGCTCAGACAGCTTGTTTCAACATTTCAGAATGACCCAGTCCTATACCCAATCTCTGAATATGGGTTATCATGTTATACATTCAATTAACGGTTGCTTTGCTTAACTGCACAATAATTACCAAACTGATTCTCAAACACAATAATTTAAATTACAATGCTCCAGAAGCCCTCATGTATAGGTATCTAGGATACCTATAAGTACATTTAAATATGTTCAGTGGCATATAAATTTAGTAAATAGTAATAGCTCAAGATTGCATTCCTATATGCAACCATTTTATCACATATTTTACTGCTTCTCATTATCTGATTAAAAGCTTAGAGCAACTTTCCCCTTCAAATATGTTAGATTCTTGTCATCACCAGTCATCAGTGTCCCTGTTGGGGGATGCTGGGAGTCATAAGCCAGCACATCTGGAAGACATGAGGTTAGAGAAGGCTGCTCTTGGGAATAACTTGGGCATGATTACAGGCAGAGAGGTCCTATAACAAACAATCAAAAGACATCGTGCAGCTGATCCATATTTTCTTGGGTTTTTTCCTGGTAAGAAAAAGTGATGGAAAAATGCAGGAGGGCTGCAACCTCAAGATGAGATTATTATTTTACATTGCATTTGTACCCCACCTTTTTTCCTCCTGTAAGTAACCCAAGGCAGCTTACATGGCTCCTAGCCCTGTGATGAAGGCTAGGCTGAGAGCGAGTTACTGGTTCAAATTCACCTAGTTAGCTTCATGGCTGAGAAGGAACTGGAACCTGGATCTTCCACTTCATTATTCTAATCACTCTATTACACTGGTTCTCATTATTTCAGGTCCAAACCTGGAGGGGGGCAAGGGGGTCAGCTGCTCCCCACTGGGCAATTTAGTTTTTACCTGATTGGTGGCGAGTGCTGCACCCCATTCCCCCTGGATCTGGGCCTGCATTCTATGCACCCCTGTAAATTTCTTTGAATAGGCTAATGTGACTGCACAATAAAAGCCTATCCTTGGGATCTGTCTCTTCAATGCAATTATAAAACCTGATCACGAGTGGATTTGTAAATCCAACTGACAATGGGATCTACATATGGATCTAAAACGCATAAAAAGAATATACATGGGTTTCAAAACATCAACATTTTATCCATTTCAAATTCTTTCTCTGATAATGTGCTTCTGGAAACTGCATTTACTATGGGCCTTCAAGTGCACTCCGAACTGTGCCTATTTATAATCCCACTGAATGCAGTGACTTAATCCCAGGTAAGTGCGTATAGCAGGATTGCAGTCTGAACATTACCTCATCTTTTAGTTAATCCAACTCACCTTCCATCTACTAATATAAACTCTGGAGCAGTATTATCTAGAGAAAAAAGCTGTTCCTTCCTCTGCAGATTCTAAAAGTCAACTTGATAAATTCCGCTGTTTCCTCTGGGGCCAAGGAGAAGTTTTTGTTTTTTAATGAATCAGAGAGAGAGACGGGATTTGGCATGAAGCACTGCTTGGGGGTGGGGAGAATAGATCTCCCCCCGCCCCGCACATGCTTCTTCCCCTGCTCGTCTGGGCTTTACCTGCAGCTTCCGCTCCCTTCGCAGACTCTTCCCCTGCAAAAGGAAGAGCTGGGCTAGGACTTCAATCAATCCCACGCGAGGAAACGTGGGGGAAAAGAAGCGCGGCAGGAGGCGGCTGCAACGGCCACGCGGCTTGAGGGCGCGGGAGGACTTGGCCGGCCGCAGGGAGTGCGGCGACCCCCGGCGCACCCTTTCTTTCCCGCTTGCCTCGGCTCTCCTCCCTCCCCCACTGCGTCCCCCCATGGCTTCTCTCGGAGACCCTCTGCCTGAAGGTACAGTGCACCCGCTTTGTGGCTGCCGCTTCCCCGCGCCCGACTGGCGGGAGAGCGGCGCTCGCGCGTCTTTTGTGACCTGGAGCATGCGGACTCCGGAGGGGCGAGGTGGAGCTGGGCAGAGCAAGGGAGGCGGGACCTGGCGGTGGCCGCAGGGGCCGACGCGCGAACTTGCCGGGTGGACACTGGTCCGCCCACCGCCAGCGCCCTCCGGCGGGGGCCGCTCTTGTCGCGTGTGGAGGAGCAAAGAGGCGGAGGCAGCCATAGCTCCGGCAAGCCCCTCTCTGGGGCTCGAGGTGGCGGTGTGCGCACACGGGGGTGGAAGTTTGTTGTCTTTTTTTTTGGGAAGGGTGGATTGCTGTCGCGTCTTTCCTCGCAAGTCATTCGGAGGTGACGCCGTTTCTTCCAGCCCCCCGCCCCCCGCCCCAGGTGTCTGGCTGGTCAGATGCGCGGCAGAAAACATTTACGCACTTGGGAGTTGAACTTGGAGGGCCTTGGCACCCCCCCGCCCCCCTCGTTTTTGTGTGCATGTGCGCGTTGGATTGAGAACGCTTTTAAAAGGCATTTACTGGAGCTCATCACCCTCAAAGGACTTAATGAATCATTCACTCAAAGGCGAAGTAAATTAAGCCCTGCAGCGTCTTTCTGAAGTGCAGTAAAATTGCTGCGAAAATTTGTCTTATCCTGAAACTTGTGAATTTTCTATATCCTTCAGCAAGAACAAATTTCTATCGAGGTGTAATTTGGCTCATTAAAAGTTTCAGTTATGCTAGACCAAGAAAATGGTTTGTATAGGTCATTCAGGCAAAGGTGACCAACATTTCTACCTCTATCCTTTTTATTTATTTTTTTTTAAGAGCGAAACTGTTTTAATGGAGATCTGACTTGTAAAGTACTTCTGTGTTTTTTATTGTAGGGTCTTAAAACAGGTACCATAGAATCTTAAACAGGTTTACTCTTACTTAAGCGTATATTCAAGAAAGCAAATCCTATTGAAATCAATAATATTTCTCAAATTACATTTGTTTTGTGTATCAGTTAAAAGAAATATACGTGGAAACCTCTGACTGACTTTGTCAAATGCTAAAGTAATTACACATGCATTGTCCTAAAACTTGTGTTCATGATTGTACTAAGGATATTATTTAGCTTAAAATGGACCATGAATGACATTTACAAGGAGATCACATGATGCTACTTTTCCTTATTCACTGCAGGGCAGAAACTAAAGGTTGAAAAACAATACTTCATTCATGTTAGTGCTGTCTAACCGAGAATAAGTGCTTTAATAATGGAACTGGTAAAAAACACCTCTAGTTTTTAAATTTAGTAATTATGATTGGGAGGGAGTAGTTTATTTAATTCTTCATGTCTCTTGCTGATGTCCAAAGCCAAATAAGGTTTACATAATCACCTTTTGAAATAGTAATGGAGGATTAGAATTTGATGCACTCTAATTTTATAGTTTCATATTCAATATTTATTCAGTTATTAGATTTATATCTAACATTTTTCTTATAACAAACTCAAAGTGGGTCACATTTTCCTTCTTATGCTCTCAGTCTTACTCCTTATGTGTATCTGAGGGAAGTCAACATGGTTTTCTAGTGTGTGTGCACTCCCCCTACCCCAGATCTTCAAACAGGAAGGACTATAGCTAGGAAACTATAGCATAGGAGAATTGCATACATTTGCAGGTAGAAGACCCCTGATTCAATCCCTGCCATTTCCAGTTAAAAGGATAAGGTAGCAGTTGATGGGAAAGACAGGTACTCTGTCTGGCCATGATTTTGCAGATATACAATATTGAGCTGAAGAAACACATAGTTTGACCCAGTAAAGGAACCTGTAATGTTACATGGTACAGAATAAATGGTGTTCCGGATAATTAAGGTTGAATCTGTGAAACAGAACAAATAATACAACTCTGCAGAAAAGCTACTGAAACATTTGTCCCAGAGATAATGTTACAAAGGACTACTCTGTTCCTTCCTGTTTGAAGATTTTAGAAAAGCAGCCATGATTCTCGGTGTCCTTTGGTTTTTTAAATCCTTCAAACACCATTGAGTTGGAGCTTCATAAAGCATCAAGGCATAAGATGTTTGGAAAAGGATTGTGAAAGTATCCAGGAATTTTGGCATGGGACCTTGCTGACAAGTTTTCAGCTGCTTTAACTTTAAAAAACAAACAAACAACCTCTTACACATAGGAATCCTTCAAAGAGTTAACACAAATGAACAGACTTATGAAATCACAATATACAGCAAATACCCATTTACCTGATTCTAGATATCTGAGAATAAGAACTCTCAAACTCAGTGAGACTTACATTCAATTCATATGCATAGGGTTTGGTCTGTTCATTTGTCAAGGCAAGTGCTGGCTCTTCTATATTTTCTTTGGCAGTCAAGCCAGGTCTTGGAGTTAGTTTAACCAATAAGCAGGGTACATAGTGCAGTCATCACAGAAAAATATCACTTCAGGTAAGGATGTAAGGGAACCACCTGTTTAAGAGTATTTCCATACTTAAATCTGCCTAAGCCTGCAGTGTTAGTACATGCAGAGAGAAAGCTAGAAATCTATTTTTCTCTGTGACATTTATTTATTATTACTCCATCCTTTCGCCAAAGAGCTTTGGGTAGTACACATGATGCCTTGTTGTAGCATGATAACCCTATGAAGAAATGTTACATCTTGACTGTTTAGCGTTACAAAAAGGCAAGTATGGCAAGATATAATGGAAGAATACACAATTATCTACATATACAGAAAGAGGATATGAAGACATTTTTCTTCCTTTTTCATAACACTAGAGCCTTGTGTTCTCCCATGAAGCTGATTGGTGAGGGATTCAGGAAAGAGATGAGGAAGTACTTCCTTACATAGTGCATTATTAACAATGGGATTTACTTCCACAGGATGGAGTGATGGCAACCAATTTAGATGGCTGTAAAAGGGAATTGGACAAATTCATGGAGGATAAGTCTATTAATGATTTCTAGTCCTGATGACTATATGCTATGTCTAGTATCAGAAGCAGTATGCTTATGTGGACCAGTTGCTTGTGGGAAGGTGCAATTTCACTCCTGTCCTGCTTGAGGGTTACTCACAGGCAGCTTGTGTCAAGAGAATGCTGAATTAGATGGACTCTTGGTCTGATCCAGCATGGCTTTTCCTCTGGTCTTAGTTGTGGTAACATTAAAAATGAAGGATACCTCGCCTTATCAATCCTGCCTTATCAGTCAGGAGATTTGACATAGACTAGCTCCTAAACAAGTAGACTTCCATTTTTACAAACTGTATGTGCATCCTGCAGTATTGCAAGATGTCAGCATTCCCATACAAGAATCAAGGGCTGCTATACAGGAATGAGATATTTTGTATGCAAACCTATGAAGATTAAGAATGGCACAGTGCAGCATTAACTTTAGCAAAACAATGGTAGTATCTGATGTGGCCACTAAATTTCAAACAAGAACATCTCTGGAAAATGTGCTGAATGGCTCGAAGTGGGAGGCTTGGCTGGGGGAGAGGCCATACTTCAGTCACAGAGCACCTGCTTGGCATGCAGAAGGTCCCAGGTTTAATCTCTGGCATCTCCAGGAAAAGCTTCTTCATGAAACCATGGAGCATTATTGCAAGTCATTGTCGATCATACCGGGTTACATGACCCATTGTCTGATTTAGGCAGCTATGTGTTGCTGTTGCTCCAACCAAAGGCAGATAAGTGTGCAAAGAAACATTTTGAAATACAAATTGGTTCTAAACCCATAGGAAAATCTTGAACTGTACCGTGTGGAAGAGGATATTCTGATTTAGCTTGTAACATCTAGAATGGTGAGCTGCTTTTTCTCCAATTCTATCTGCCACTGCTATAACTACAGTATATGATTTATCTGCTGGAAAAGCAAAAAGGGCCATTGCTAAATACAAATGTATAGGTCAAAAGAGTGTAAGAAGCACAAATGTTAACATCTGGTTAATGAAAAGAACAATGAGATCTCAGCTGGAAATAAAATCAGAGATGAGCATGTGGCATCCCCATGATTTGAATATTTCCAGATTTGTTTAATTGAAGGATAAGTATTAATAGAATTACTGTTAGTTATTGACTTGTTATTGTTAATTACAAAAAGTATTAACAGAATTGAAAGGATATATGACCGTGAAAACAATTTCACAAATAAAAACAATCTTGTAAATGTTGGGCCAATGTAAGGTTAAAACATATATGAATGTAGAAATGACAACAATATTTAGGAAGGAAGAATTAAGGGTCAATGGTAGCATATATGGAAAAAGGACATCAGTATTCAATATATATTAATATTTAAGGAAATTGTTTAAAATATTTTACATATTTCATAAAGCACACCAACTAAGTGGAGTAAAACCAACAGAATCTAGTGTTGCGTGATGGAATGATGAATACAGAAGTGTTATACTTTCATGGAAGTGTTGCAGAAAAACAAAGTGTTACTGGAAAACAATAAGTAAAGTGATTAATTTTAACTGGAAAAAGATAAGTAAAGTGATAAATTTTACTTTAATCACTTTAAGCAAGCTGAATTTATGAAGCATTGAGTGATTTAAAACAATTCATTTTCTAAATTTTGCCAATATGCAGGGTGGTACATAAGGCATTCATGGGTCATACAGCACATATTTTGCCTACAGAAGATCCCAGATTCAGTCCTCAGAATCACCAGCTAGGGCTAGGAATGAATCCTGTTTGAAATTGTGCCTGTCATGTTGACAGTACTGGGCTAGATGGGGACCAGTGGTCTGAAAACAGTATAAGGCAGTGCCCTGTGTTCCTATATGGTGAATTCTAGAATCTATTTCAATATATTTCATATCTAAAAGTAAAGATAATGATTTGCTCTCCCATGAGATACAGCATGGAAATTCAAGTTTGACAGAATGTTAGAACTTTTAAGGAAAGACATGGGAAACGTACCCAATTTCTCAGTTTGGATATTATGGGAAATCGTGTTTCAAGAAACTAGGAAATATTTGCAAAAGTTGAGCATGTAAGAGGAAGAGAGAACAGGAGCAATTTGGAGGGAATAAATGCACAAGCACATGGTTTGTTCCTGGTCTGCAGAATACTGGTTTATTAGACTAGAATTGTTATGTCCAAACTATTCCTGAATCAGTCTTGGCCAAATCATTTGTGGCTGTCACTAAACTTTGTGAAAAATGCCAGTGAGATTTTTACTATTACTAAAGATCATCCTGTAAGACATATTTGTGTATTATGGATTTCCATTTATATAGTTATACTATGTATTTTTCACCCATTAAAGTGAACATGAGATATTGAAAAACATAAATAGAAATCCTTCTTTATTTTTTCCAGCAGATCAGGCAACTAAAGAGCCAGTAGAAGATATTGATCCTAGCACTTTATCTTCAGAAGAAGTATGTAGCTTCCTGTATTTATTGTAATGTAAATATAATAGTTAATTTGGTTATTAGAAATGCAAGCAACCATTTCATAGTTCTTAATACTCATAGAACAGGAATATAACTCACTGGTGGTTATTGACAGAAATGAGATATGCAGCTAGCTGATATTTTACTCGGTGGGCTCCACAAATGTTTATTTATATTGGGGCAGCTTGTGTTGTTCCAGATATCTTCAAATATAATTCCCATCATCCCTCACTGCTGGCTGTGCTGGTCAGGGTTGATGGGCATTACTGGCCACAAGTTGGCCACCCTGATTTAAAGAACTATATGACAGTTGTGTCACTTTAAACTTGGGATAGATGACCATGCAAATAATCTTTCTGTTGGGACCCACGGAATCTGTATGTATGTAGATATGTAACAAAGGACTCTGATGGGATGTTAATGTAATTTTACAATTTAGTAGTAAATTTGTACATGTATATATGAGCAGAATCTGTGTAAAAGTAGTATGGTGTCTCCATACACGGTTTCATGTGGTCATCAAAGTCCTTTTAATATGACCATTGGACATGTGGAGAAGTTGTAAAGACAGCAGGTGGCACGGGGTGTTGCAGTAGAAGCAGTGGGGAGTAGCTGCAGAAGAGGCAAGATGGAGCATGAGAACCAATGGTAAAGGAGTCGGACATGAACATATCTTGGGCAACTGGTGTTAGGCAAGTGGAGAAGTTGATTTTTTCCACATTTGCTGCACTGACTTGTAGAGAGAAAATAAAAATTGCCTTAAAGCAAGAGAGTCACTAATGGTGATTTGCAGCTACCGTACAATGCTCAGCCCAGAAAAATACATCTTTGGGAAATCTTCTAAGGGTTTAATTGTTATCATCATTCCTTTTCCCAAAATATTATTTCCTGATACTAGTCTCCTACAAAGGAATTTCGTAAAGTACAAGCTATTTTATGCTACCCACTGTTGCCATCTCTTCCAACATTTATAACTGTTCTTTGCAAGTTCCTCTACCACAGAACAATCTCCCTTTCATTTTCCATGCAGATGACTTCTTTAGTATTTCCCCATGGCAAAGAATGTTTTTTTTAAAATACTTAACCTCAGATGTGTGGTGTAAACCTTGGATCTGTGTTGCATATCATTTGGTGAAACATAGTTGCACAAACCATATACCAGACTATCTCAGGGCATGGCCAGAACTTCTGAAAAAAACAAGAGCTGCCACCGAAACCAACAGCTAGCCACATGTTGAATTATCTTCCTCTGTCTGTAATGCACACACAGTACCCAGAATCCTAACCTTCATTACACCTTGTGTATCATCTTCCTATAAAATGTGGAAGAGAGCAGGGAAATGTATGTCATAATGATGTCAGGATATAGGGCATGTTGTGTTACAAATTACGGAGGGGAAAAGAGTTTGTTTGACATGGGAGCAATCCATGACTCCTGTGATGTCAGATTCTGTTGTGAGACCTTAAATGACTTGATCAATTTCCACTAATTTTTCTTTCCTGTCTCAAGAGGTTAGGATTGTTGGGGATATGACTGGTGGGCTATGTTTAACACAGAAGAATGAACTAAAGATACTTCACAAGCCTGTAAATATTTGGTTTGCCAAAATACATCTGTTATAATTGAAGAAAACATTGTCCCCTCCCTCCCCCCCCCGCCCTTGTTTGTTTGTTTTGGCTTTCTTTGAGACAGACAGAAAAATACCCTGTTCAAGATACAGCTCTACCAAAAGGTAAGTGCAAAATTCCAGTAGCTATTTATTTGTAACTTTTAACAATAAAAAAGCTTAAAATGTAATATAAGCATGAATGGTACTTTACACACTGAAAGTATACATAGGATTTATCTGCAATCTAATATAGCTCAGTAGTAAAGGGGCCACATGTGTACTAGAGTTATTCTGCTTATTTTATTTCATTGTCACTCCAGTCAAGAATTGACTCCTTAAGGGTAGGAAGATCCCAAAGAGCAGGGATGGGTAATGTGTGCCCCCCCCCCCCCAATTATTGGATTCCATCTCTCATCATCCATAGCCAGCATGGCCAGGGGTGAGGAATGCTGGGTGTTAAACTCCAATAACATATAAAGGACTAGACCCCTACACAAGATCAAGAGCAGAACTCAGTGCAAAGTGAGACAAAGGAGGTGGGAGTTTTGAGTGACCAAGCAGAGGCTCAGGCCTTTGAAGTGCCCTGAAGGTTGCTGCCCACAGGTTCCCAGCCCAACCGGGAGAGCAGGAATGTTTGGGAAGGGATGGGAGAGGAGTCAAGGAAGAGGAAGAGCGGTTGCCTTGCCCAGTCCATGATGCCATGCTGAGGAGTTGGGAGAGAGCAGCCCAGTTGGAGAGCTTGCGCTGCTCTCACTGGCAGGCCTTTCAACAGTGGCAGCCACCCTGAGGGTAGAGCCCCAGAGTTATGGAAAGGAACAGGTTCTGGAGAGAAGTCCTTAGGTTAGGTTCAACTACCATTGCTGACATGCTCAGAGGTGTAGCTTCCAGCTTATTATTCCCATTACTACTACATTTTTATACTGATCCAAAGCCAATTGGGTTCTCTGGGTGGTATACAAATTTAGTTACAAAATACACAATAAAACACTCTAAAATAAAAAATAAATAGTATAGCAGTATAAAAGCAACACTAAATAACAACAATAGGCCCAAAGTAACCCTTGTAGAAAACCTGACACCTGAAGCAACACCAAACAGGTATCAAATGGATGATGCCCTTAAGCAGCTGCCCAAGGGCCCTGCCCTGGGCGCTGACTGGCTATGAAGGCATGGCTAGTGCAGGCCCCTCCTTGACTGTGCCTCTGCTTTGCAGAGGCCGCAACTACTGCCCTTTCTTCCTCCCCCTCGTGCCAGTGCTCTCACCACTTGATGCTGGGGGAGGGGGGCATGGTGGCAGACAGTGGGAGCAGCAGAAGGTGTGCCACTCTGTGGGGGAGGCAGCAGTAAAGGTAACAGCAAGCAGGTCTAGGTGTTGGACTGTTCTGTGTGCCAGCTGGCTATGAAGATGTGACTGGCAAAGGCCCCATCTGATCTCCGCCTTTGCTTTGCAGGTGCAGTGACCACTCCCCTTTCTTCCTCTTCTGGGGCCAGTGTTCTCACTACTCAATGTTGGGGCCCTCACACTGACTGGCTACTAAAAGGCTTTTAGAATTACTGTGTCTTGTAGTTGCAAAGTGCCAGTAAAGGTCTGCTTGCAAAGAGACTGTCTCGTGTTTTGTCATTGAAGGAGCCATGTTTGGGTTTATCCACTTCTGGATACCTTTAGCCTAATCCAGTCAGTTATATTGCTAGATCACAGAGACGGGGCTGCTTTGGTGGTGGGCCAGACCTATGAAATTCCGTCCACAGAGAGGTACACATGACCCCAACAATTTTGGGTTTGGAAGAACTTTGAAAACCTTTATCTTTCAGCCTGTGGTGGTTCTCAAATTGGATTCACTGCTGCCTATCAGTTATAGAATTGCTTGGGAATCTTAGCTGATGTCATATATATATATATATATATATATATATATATATATATATATCATTTGTCCTGAAAAGTGGTTAAAATGTTGTGTTAACAAAAATTAACCTTTTAAAAGAATCCTGTTACTCCTTAGTAAATATTTTTAGTATTTTATTCTAGGAATTGCTTTTGGGTTAACATTAAACAAGACAGGATGTTAATTTTGTGAAGACAAATAATAGCCATGGTTTTCTAATAAAAATGGCAGACTGGTGAGGAGCAAACAGGGTCATGACTTTAGCAGGCCCATGTGATTTCCCTCCTGTTGGTCTCCCAATAAAAAAATTCCCCATGCTGCTTTTTGCATAAAGAGGGAAGACAAGAATTAAACTAGAGAAGGCAATCTCTGGTCCATGGCCGTCATCTGGTCCATGGAGGGTCAGCATTCTCTGTGGTTCTGCCACATGCCCTCCCCAACCCCCAGTTCCCCTTTCCTGAATGGCCCATGCCCTGACTGGGATGCAAACAGCACAGAAAATAAGGAGTCGACTTACCTGGGACTTGCAGGAGCCCGTTCCTGCAAGCCCTGCTGAGTCACTGTCTCCGTGCAGAGAGAGGTGCCTCTGTCTGCATAGATAGATACAGATACAGATATATTTGAAAAATGACTGGGATGGAGTAGATAATGTCAGGGGAGGGGAGGGCTGGGGCTTTAGAGTGGGCCCCCACCCCTTTGACATTATTGAGCCTGTCAGCTTGGATTTGTGGGGAAGGTAATCCAGCTCCAGGAACAAAAGTGGATGATTGCCATTCCTTCCCAATGAAAACAGCTTTGTGCAATAGATTTCATCATTCCACAGCCTTATCTGCTGAAAAGCCATCCAGGTTGTATACAATAATTTTTAAAAATAGCCCTTTCCAACAATAAAAAACAGGAGCATTATAAGAGATGAAAGCATGAAAGAAAGGTGAACTTGAAAAGATGCATCTTTACAGTCTTTCTAAAGCCAAGACAGTAGGGTCCAACTGTAGCTCTGGAGGGGGCACATTCCATATTTGGGGACATATTGAAGTTGAACAGCAGTGGCAGGAATTGGGTATAAGCTAACTGAATTCCTTCCCCTTGCAAACTCCTCTGTAAACTAGAATAAATTGGTGGATTCCATTTTCTGTTCTTGCTTTCTCCTATGATTATCTGTCCCTTCCTGCTTGGAGACACCCTAGCAATAGAACTGAAGGAGCCTGCAATGGAAGGGAAAATCATTTGTGAATGTCCATTGGGCTCTGAGTTGGTAGATGTAACATCTGTGTACAGGAGAAGAAAAACACCTTGGTCTGCTCTTGTAACTTTGAAGAATAACTGGATATGCAGGAATGAATGGAGGAAGCTTTTTATGGCCTTGGGATAAACATAACTCGTAACTTTATCAGATCACATGGAAGTGGGGGCATTTCAAAATATGATGCCTTTAAATGCAGCATGAGCAAGACTCTGTTTTGCAGTCAAGTGCTGCTATGGCTGATGTCTGGTGACAAGGCTACTGCAGTGTTTTGTTTCAGGGAAGGGGTAATGGAGTCTCCTCTCATTATGTGCACATGCAGGGCTTTTCATGCAGTCTGGGAGCCAGTGGCAGCTGATGTTGTCCTCAGGTTAGTCCCTTCTGCAATCTCTGGTACATAGAGCTCTAGTTCTGCTGAATGTTACGTGTGGAGCTGCATGGATTGCGTGCAGCTTTCCTTCTGCTGATGCCTAGCTCAAATGATTGTTCCTAAGTTTGCACAATTTTAGAAAGCAAATGTTTTGATTAAGAGGATTGAATGTGCTTAATGTTTCAGATTCTAATGTTTGTCTTTTAGATGAGGAGTACCAAACAGAAAAGGTGACGTTGGAAATAGCAACCATTAACATCAGAAGTCTAACCTCAGATTCGGGCCTGATACAACAGGTAAACAAAAGACTGCCAACTTATCATGGTAGACGACTCTTGATACATGAAGCATAAGACTTCTTAAGTAGTGGCATCTTACTGCTACTTCCAGGAGAAGTGTTATTTCAGACTGATCTGCGAAACTAGGAAGGAGATGAGGCACTGCTATCAAAGAGTCCATAACCCTGGTTACCAACCACAATTCTGAAGGTGGGCCCAATCAGAGAAGGCTTCCACTTAAGAGCCTTGCAGGTGGGCAAGTTAATATGAGAACATTTGGTCCTGGAGGAAACCTGATCCCACACTTGTTCAAAGTTTTCTGTAGTTCCAAATCAGTCAGTGAGACTGAAAAAGAACTAGCAGCCAGTGAAGCTGCACCATTAGAGCCCTCTGCTGTTGCTAATACCTCAGCCACTCGCACTCCCTTTTCCCTTTAGAGGCTGCTGCAGATTACTGTGTGCACTTGCTGCTCTGCTGTGTGCATCTGAGCTGCTATTCCACAAGGCCAGCATGGTCGTGGATGCTTGCCAGCAGTGCACACCATTGTCACGTAGTGTCTGGCGTCTGTCAACAGAGAGCTTAGCTGCAAATGTGTGAGAGTGCTTCCTCTATGGTTGGGGAAGATGCTGCTTCCTGCTGTTTTGGGGAAAGAGTATCAGAGCAACACAGTTCAGCTCAAGCTTGGTATTCTGTATATTAAGGGGAGATATGGAAGACATTTGCAGTAGCCATATTTTTAGAGCAACCGTCCCCAACCTGGTATTTTCTGGGTATGTTGAATGCAACATTGTCATGATGCTCTGGAGAAAATGGGAGTTGTGGAAGGTTGCTTTCAAACATGGTTGCATTTTTCCTTGCTTACTTGTTTGGCGTGCACTTTCTTAGTACCTCCAACTGAATGAAGTGGTATTGAGGATGGATGTCTGGCGGCTTGAGACAAGGCATGTGTTAGGATTGTAGGGAAAAGAAGGGTTTATAATATGCTTAAGTTCTTAGGAAGCAATTTATTTAGTGTTCCCTTTTTGGGCAAAGTGCTCCTCCCCATCATTCCCCTTGTGACTTCTAAGTGTGCATGTCTTTAGGGAGGAGCCATAACTAAATGCCAGAGAGCCTGCCTTGTATGTGCAAGGTCCCAGGTAGAGCTGAAAAATCTCCTGCCTGAAACCCTGGGGAGCCACTGGCATTCAGTGATTGGTTTTGCATGTTACAACAAGCAGTTGTGGTTTATCACCATAGTGGGCTTGTTGTGATAAACCATGACTGGCTCTGGATAAAACAACAGCCTGTTTCAGAAACTACAACTACAAAGGATGGTTCGTTGTATGGTTTCGGCTTGCTACAATTGTTACTGTGATATCCAGACCTGGGAGCTCCATTGTTCCATTCATGGTGAAAAAGCACCATAGAGTCTCGTGGAAAGACTAGCAACAGAGGGGTCACTCTAGGCATCTGGTTTCTACTATCCATGGCATCTTAACAGCACACACATCATGGCTTGCTTTGCTCCTATTGGCTGAGTAATGTACTTATTCCTTTTTTGAAACAGTGAAAAATAGGTAAATGCATGGCAGGAGAAGTGTTCTTTAATGTAAAAAGATATTGAGAGGCTAGATTAGCCAGGAAGCATTAAAGGGATGGAGGTGCTATTAAGAGGGCAAAGAGGGAGAACCTGCCCCAAGATCTCAGTAGACCAATCAGGAATAGGCAGTTGAAATATTTATTTATTTATTTATTTATTTATTTATTTATTTATTAAAACATTTCTATGCCTCCCCATTCGCCGAAGCCTCGGGGCGGCTCACAACATAAAGTTAAAATACAAAAAATAACAATATAAAATAAGTAACAATATAAAATAAGTAACAATATAAAATAAGTCGCCCTGGCCAGATAAAATAAGCAAATACTATTAACAATTAAAATGACGCTTAAATAAAAAGGTCTTTGCCTGGCGCCGAAAAACAAATAGCGACAGCGCCAGGCGGACCTCTCTGGGGAGCGCATTCCATAGATTGGGCGCCACCACAGAGAAAGCTCTCCTCCGAGTACCTACCCTCCTAATTTCTTTCACGGAGGGTTCCCGGAGAAGGGCCTCTCCCGCAAATCTCAAGGGGCGGGCGGGCATATATGGATGTAAGCACTTCTTCAGGTAACCAGGACCCAAGCCATTTAGGGAACAATAGATAGGGAACAATATAGTAATGGAAGGAGTTTTGCTCAAATGACTGCTGGGATGTGTGGTGAATAAGGTAACAGAGCAGAGGGGCAGAAAATTATGAAACCAGTGAAACTTTCTATTCATCTGTCAGGAAAAATGGGGCAAGTTATCAGACAAGGCAACCTCCCATCCTTGCTTGTCATGATGTGCAGTCTCACCCAACGTCAGCAGTTTCGGGCTAGATGGACCAAGGGTCTAACGCCATATAAGGCAGCCTCCTATTTCCTTACAAGGTGTATCGCCAGTGTAGCTTAAAAGCCAGTAGCATGTCTTGAGTTCTTTCTAGTGTGGTACCACTTTGGACAAATCCTGTAGCCACTCAGCTGGTAGAACACAAGAACAGGATTTCATCCTCAATGAAATTTCTTGGTCAGGCATTGTACCATATTTAAGCTGGAATTGTGCTTGCAATAAATTTTAACATGTTTTTCTATACAAATCTTTCATTGTATATAGATTTCCAGAAGCCATGTTTTACCTTTAGGGTATACTGGTTTTTCTCATCTTCCATCAATTTGTAGTTTTGTCTGGTCTTGCAATTTATTAACAGGCAATAAAATCCTAGTTAAATGGCAATATTTTATAGCTAGTACTTGTACAGTATTTATAATGCATCAGATAGTGTGCATTAAAACGGACATAACCTTAAGGCAGTAGTTTTTACCCTTTCATTCTATTTTATATAGTGTTTTTGCCAAAAGGTTAAGGAAAGTTTGTACAGTCATCAAAGGAGGATTAAACCACAGAGAAAAAACTGAAACTTTAGTTTTGTTTTATGATTTCTTGTGAAGTTCTTTGAAAGATGGGACTAAGTTCATATGATGACTCAAGTGACACTTTACAGATCATTGCATTGTCTGTTTTGTCTGTTTTAAAGCATGATGCCAACTTGCAGAACAGGTGCTACAAATGATACATGCAAAGGGATTTGTTTGACCTCAACTCCTATTACACCTACCCAGCTGTTGTGTTATGTGAACCAGTTCTAGGGTTTATTTGTAGGTTAAACTACCCACAGTGAATCCATGCCTTATTTTTAGGTTAACTGTGGATTATTTAATCCACTAATAACCCACAGTGTGCAGGTTCAGACATCATGGCGCAGTTAACCAATTGAGCTGATCCCAGGTTGCATATACATTGCAGTAAACTGTGCATGAGTAATCCATGATCTGCCACCATTATTTACACCAAAACCCACTGTATTCTTTGCACTGCATTTTATTCCTTCCTCTCTCTCTGCTTCCCCTTTAAACTAGGCCTAGCATTTCTGTATTGCACTGGAGAACTAGAGAGACTTCAATATTTGTAGCAGTTAATTTCGCTTTCACCACAACATGTCCCAACCTCAAATATGGATATCAGCTCAGCAACTCTTCTGAGGATTGGAATGAGAAGGCCCCAGCTGAATAACATTTGGTGTCTTTAAACTCCTGACTTAAAAAAAGTAATTAATGTAATGCTGAGAAAGAGAAGCCACCAGATGGAAATATACCAACTCTTTCTGTTTAGTATGTAACATTTAAGTTTTAGATAAGTGTCAGAGTTAAGGATAATTTCCTGACATTAGTCAGTATTGTAGAAGTGTGGAGGATATGGCAAAGAGCACAGAATATAAATAGTTTCATTTAAGATAAAGGTGTGGGCCGTTAACCTTCCTTCCCTCCCGCCTTCTGATTCTGATCATCCCCAAAAGACAGATTAGACATTGTGTGGATAATTGTCATGGCTGTACCACACATATTATCTATGTAGATTATTTGGAATTGATTTATTAACGCAGCTAAGTGTAGGCGGGTAAAAATGTCTGGTTGCAACATATTATATAACTGCATAGTTTAACTGTATTTGCATGCACTGCATATGATCTTCTCTAGAGTGTTCTGTGATATTCTCGGGTGAATGACACGACACAAAAGCCAGCTGTAGTATACTGAAAATATCTAAAGGGAAAACCCCTTCTGCTTTTATCTTTAAAGCTACAATAAAAAGGTGGGGAGGGGAAGGGCTTAATCTGGGCTTCTAGCTTTTTGGGAATAGCATGAGCAGCCGCGGGTGGTTTTTCAACCTAACCACATCCAGTTCTTCTTGGCCTTGGGAATAAGGTGCCTCCTTTTTGTGCTAGAATTACTTCTGAGAAACAGATCTTTTTAAGCCAGCCTTTTTCAAGCGCTTCAGATGGATTGGGGAAGACTGATTTAAAACACTGAATATAATGGTTCACCCCTCCTATTTTCTTTATGGTGAAATATCAGCCAGTTATTTCTTTTTCTAGGTTCAGGTTCCATTGATAAAACTTCCTGTCGTTCTTTGAACATGACTTTAATGCAAGATTATTTTGTTTGTAGCCAGAAGATGATGACAGCCAGAGTAGTTCTGGTGAATCACCTACAGGTAATGCAGCACCTGCACTTGAATGCATCCTTTACTCTCAACACAAAGTTTGGAATTGTGAGTCTGCAAACAAATTGCCTTTATTGCATTAACTGACAAAATTTTATCTCAATACATCTGTGCTCTAAAAGCAAAGTTCCTTAGCTTAGACTTCCGCAGACATGTTTGGTAGTTGCCGGGTGAGTGATCCTGTAAAACGGACACACAAAAAATGAACTTCAGTCTCATCTGCATAACAAACTTGGGTGTATATGGGGGTGGGTGATTAGGAATCCAGGGTCATGATCCTCTCATTGTTCCTCTCATGGTGTTAACTGATATGGCCGTAACAGGATCCTCAGCAGCATGTTGTCACAGGATCACTTCACAAAGTTATCCTGAGATGATCCAGCATTGCAGTGGAATTAGCCTTCTGTTTTATTCAGATAGCTATAGCTCTGGGGTAGAGCAAGAGCACATGATTTGCATGCATAAAGGAGTCCTGGCTCTGTGGTAGAACAGTTGTTTTGCGCGCAGAAAATCTCAGGTTCATTCCCTGGCAACTCCCTCCTGAAAAAGGCTCCTTTCTGAACCCCTGGAGAATTGCTGCCAGTCAGGGTTGGCAGTACTAGGCTAGACAAAGCAAAGGTCCTACTCAGCATGAGGCAGCTTCCTCTGTTCCTCTGTTCCTAATACCAAGGGTTCCATCCCTGACATTTATAGTTCAAAGAATTCCACATAGGCACTTTAGGAAAGTCCCTTTTCCAAGATCTGGGGAGGCCTCTGCCAGTGAGCCTGGACAATAGGAGACAAGATGGACTACCAGTCTTGATAAACCATGTTTTCATATGCTTTCAGATATTTGGAGGGAGTGGTCAATGCTTAGGAGCTGGAAGAATTTTTCTGCCTCAGCACACACAGGATTGTGCTTTAAGACAGTTTTCTAGTTCTGATGACATGGGAAACTGTAGCTTAAGAAACCAAGCTTTGCTGAACTGGGACATGCATGGGAGGAAAGGAAGGATAAGAAGAGTCTGCATGGGTACACAGTCAGTCACTGGGTGTTTCAGATGAGCCTGCCTTATTTAGGATACAATCCTATACATGTTGAGACAGAAAAAAAATCCTACAATTCCCAGCATTCCCCAGCCACCATGGCTGGCTGGGAAATGCTGGGAGTTAAAGGAATTTTTTGTAAATAAGCATATGATTGTATCCTTACAGAATTTTACAGGATGTTGTCTTCAGTCTGTAACCTTCTTCTATTTTCCTGCTGCTGCTTCCATACATTTTCTCAGAAAAGTTGTTAAGGAAGAAATGATGGAACAGCTGCACAATGCCATGTAATAGGTACTGCTGAGGAGCTCTCTGTTGGGAAGCCTGCAGCTCCAGTCTGATAAGCTGTTGTGTACTGGGTCTGACTCATTATGTCTGAACCAGGCTATTGAGTTTTATGTTTTAGAAAGCAAAGGAATAATTTCCTATTTATAATTGCAATTCTAGCTCTGAAGAAGTCGCATACCGAAAATGGCACCTGCTCTTTATGTATGTCTCGCTCACCAACCATCAGTGACTTGCTCAATGATGAGGACTTGTTGTATATGATGAGGATAAAGTTGGATCCATCTCACCCTACAGTGAAAAACTGGAGAAACTTTGCAAGCAAATGGGGAATGACCTATGATGAATTATGCTTCCTGGAACAGAAACAGCAGAGTCCCACCTTGGAGTTTTTGTTACGGAATAGCGACAGAACTGTGGAGCAGCTAATCGATCTTTGTAAATTATATCAAAGAGTTGATATTGAGAAGATGCTGCTGAAGTGGGTGGAGAAAGAATGGCCAAAGAGAGGGCATGGAACCTTTCAGAATGACTTTTAAATAAGAGAAACCCTGTGTGATGGAAAATTGAGAAAGTAGCAGGGCTTGGTTTATTTTGCCAGTAGTGTGTGTGGAGCTTATCTTTGCTAGGGAAACAGAAGTTCATTTTACCATATAAAATGTTTAATATATCTGTGTATAGCTTTTATAATGACAAGGGTGATCTTTAAATATGAAACAGGTCTATGTCGTTTGCAGATACCTTCAGTCTTTTGTATGTTGCTCATTGATTTTCTTTTTTCCAGGCAGCAGGAGAAGATTAGAAACTCAGAGAAAGTTGTAAGGCTGATGATGCAAACAATTACATCTGTTTGACAAAGATTGTGTTTTGAGTTCCTGCAATGTTTCCATTGTGACAGGAATTAGAGGGAATAGGAATTTGTGCTCCTCTTTAAAGAAGAGTCCATGCCTTTACTGAAAAATTGTTAGCCCTTCCCAGATTGCCTTAATTCACCACCAAGAGAAGAAGGCAGACAAGACCAGAACTGAGATGACCATATGACTTCACCAAACCTGCCCATTCAGGTGGTGGGGGATATCTTTATACCTAAAGCTTTTAGATGAATAGCACAGAAATAAGCCATGCACTTCTAAATGTTCCAGTGTAGGAGAACCTGGGGAGCAGTCTTTGTTAAAGAAGTACCCATTTGGTTGGCTGTGTTGAGCATCTGCCTAAGTTCATAGTGCCAGCCTCCAGAGTCCCTTGATTCTGCAACTGGACCTTTTTGCTTGCCCACCCATCTTCTCGGAATGAGCCGCAGGAGTGAGAAGGAGCAGCCACAGCCTCTGCTGACCTCTCCTTGTTGCCCTGCTGCAGATTGGGCCCGGAGCAAGGGCATGGGCATGGGCAGAGACAACAGTGATGCGAAAAAGGGAGGATGGCCCTGAAGAAGTCTTGGCCAAAGTTCCCTCTTCCTTCTCCCTCCAAAAACCTGGAGCAGGTACTTGGGAGTACCTGATACTCTTTGCCCTTGATCCTTTCAACATAGTTTCAGAGTCACTGCTACAGTTAGATCAGGATCTGTTGTTACATCACGGGATGCTGGTGATAGTTTGGTTAAGTGCATGGAATCAGACTGTGGTGAATGAAACGTTAATTGCTGTAGGAGGGGCATCAGCCTCCCAGAGGCAGTCAAGGCTGAAGAAATCTGGCTGTTGTTAGAGGTATGTTTGTTGTGAAGATGGCTGTAGCTAGAGGCTCTAGGCCTGAATTGCATTTTATAGTCAAATAAAATAATTGCACTCATTCCTTAGGCACTGTCTATTATTAGAGGAGTTTCTATGACAACATAGGTAAGCAATTTTTTCTCCAAACAATAGCAACAACAAAAAGATTTCCTTCCCTTCTATATTTGGCTACTAGAATCTCTGATCTGTAGTAACCTAAGGTAGATTTAGACTGGTTGATGTGGTTTCATCTGGCATATGGCTCATGAGTTACAATAAACAACCCTTACTGCCCTGTAAGCTACTGTGTTTGCATTTGGCTCCATTTAGTGGATCTCGAGAATCTAGGCAAAACAAAGTTGATCTTACAAGCAGAAGCCTTACCCACACCCAGTTTTAGATCCTGGTATCTGGGCCCACTTCTCCTGTAGACTGAATGGATGGCACAGAAGACTGTGGCAGCTTCACTCTGTTATTATCAGGAAATACATTCCCTTGACTTTCTTCTGCTATCCTCCAAATATTAGATGTCATCCAGCTCTTTCAGGTTCTAACATGCTTAATAAAAATAAACCCTGATCTTTAATGTTTAGAACAGCATATGTTTTGAAACATTTATCAATTGATTTAGGGAAAGTTTTGTAAATAATACAGACATTAAATTCATGTGGCATGAAGCAGAATCTTTAGGGTACACACTTCAGTATTGTGAGTAGAAGAAATAAAATACTTAGCTCACTGAGAATTATTTAGGCCCACTACTTCTTGATTACTTCAGAGTATTCAAGTTTGCCAGTGTCTACAGTTTTACATCTTTTAGCTGCTTTGAATTAAAGTGGTTAGATCTTAAATGTGGGTCATATATTAAAATGTTTGAGGAGTGATTACTTTAATTGGAATTGCTCATTCCCCATGGCAATTAGAAGATATGTTTGAACATGTTTTCAGAGACAGTTTCAAAACTCGTGCAGGAGCAGGCTGTTACAAAGCACTTATCTGTACAATATGATAATTACATTTGCAAGATCTATTAGTAAATTTTGAAGATACTATTGAAATAGTCTCAAAAATTAACTTTCAGATTAATTAGTGTTGCTTCATGCTGTGCATATATGTATTGGTTTATGTAGCACACAAAAGCTGACAAGAGTGCCAATTCCGAGTTAAAAATCACACTATATTGGCTGTCAGCGGTCCCTGCCTGTTGTAATTCAAAGTAGTTCAGGATGGCTTGGTCTTGAATGGGTAATCAGGGCCTATTAACTATACAAAAGACCTACTCCAAGTGGAGAAGAAGACTGCTAGAAAGCCTTTTATAATATGGACCAACAAGCTACCTATATTTTTGAACTCTCCTTGTGGGTGTTGCTATGGGACTTGCATTTCAACATGCAATATTATGCCGCTGCTAAGCATCCTTACTTGGCAGCAATTGGTACTATAATCAGTGGGACATATTTCCAAGTAAGTATGCTTACAATTGACGCATTCCTTTACAGACATCATGGACTCTTGAAATTTCCTCTACACATCTTTGTTAACCACTCAGAGAGCCTCAGATATTGGGCAGTATAAAAATGAAATAAATCAGCATAACGGGAACCTCCAAAAGGAAGATCACTTATGGGGAGTTCAACTTCTACAGTGTTTCATGCACCCAGCATGGAAATGCAAGTTTTCATAACTGTAGTAGTCTGCAGACAGGCCAGAAAGTTGGTTGGAACTAATGTCAAAGACTTTCTCCTGTTGCTGTGTTTATTGTGCATAATAACATATTCTATGTTTTAACACTTTGTCATACTGACACATTTCCTTACTATACTGCAGCTATGTCTACCACTCTGTTCTGCATGTATCATCAATCTCTACTGTATGTTTTTATTTATCTTGATACTGTCAGAATCCTGGAATCTCAATTTGAGAAGAGGAAATAAAATTCGGGGTCGTAGGAAAGATCAATCGTTATGAACCTCCGTGTCTTTATTGTCTATCCCAGGTTCCCGCGGTTGACTCATGATAATGCATTACCGGGCTAGCAGAGATGAACTCGCAAAGCTTCAATGCCATTACAGGGCATTTATAGGTACACAGGTACAGGGCAATTGATGACAGAATGCAGATTACAATAAGATTCTGAGGTCACCACATACAGAACAGATAAAGAAATGTCAGTCAATCACACTGTAACAATGAATTACAATATTTATAATTGTCTGTATTGACACTTTAGTTGAGTAACTTGAACCCATCTCCAGGTCTGCTCAGACATGCAAATTCAGGCTACTAGAAACTATTCATGATAAGCTCAGACCCCTATCTTGACTCTAAACATTCTGCATGATCAGGGCACATGAAGCCCTCTGGGCTATCAAAAGATTATTGTAAACTGAATTCCAGCAATGACTATTTATAATGTATGTTTGGGCTAAAATGGCCTACTGTAGCCTACAGCTAAAGGTGAGAGAAAGGAGGGGGGGGTGCCATTTTAAACAGTGACAGCTTGGTTTTGAGAAGGAAGACAGGATTTGATCCCACAATGCAAAGGCACACAGGAGTAATGCTTTTCAGACAGGATTTACCCAAATTTTCCCAACAATCCCCCCCTTTGTCATTAGCTTCGCTATGTGACACAAACAAGTGAGTCAGTTTGGATAAATCCTGTTCCAAGCTTTTTCCCATAAAACAGCTTCCATCTCACAACTAAACTAATGTGAGGAGAAAGTTATTTCATACAATGGAGACTTGTGTATTTGCTGAGAGTTCAAAGAGTAGGAAAAATGGAAAACAATTGGGAAAGCAGCAAAGAGAAAGAAGAAAAAAAAGTTCAAAACACATGATATGCAATCCCAATGCTAGTAGTCCTCCTGGGAAATGCCATGCTGATTTTGGCCCCCCTTTGGCTGCAAAGAAACTCAGTGCCAGCCAGCACTTATCCTCACCTGCTCCCCCACCTCTCTCCAGTTTTGTCACTCAATTTTCAGGCCTGGTTCCTTTGCTCCCTAGGCCTCCTCCCTCCTCTGACCCATTGCAGCCTTAAGAATTTCATCCTCGTCGGGGCTGAGGCCCTCACGGTGATGAATATCCTGTGTTAGGCCACCATCCCTTCTGGTCAGCAAACTTGGTGCTTTGCAAGGTGGGAACAGTGTGAGGTGAGGCAATGGCCTGATGTCCAGTTCAGTTATTTGTCTTGCCCTTTTAGGCAATTCTTCGAGATTTCGTTGTCTAGGCTTCACTCAAGCTTCTTAGTTGTAGACCTTGCATCTCACGGTTGGCCTGGTTAGTTCTTTGTTTCCCTGTGAATGATGCAATGGAACAAGGCAGAACACAGGAATGAATTCCCATCAGTCACTGCAGTTCCTAGAGCCAGGGCGTAGCATGGGACATGGAGGGCTTTTCCTTCCAGGGCTGTAGAGAAAAGGAGTCTTTTTTCTTTTTTCTTTTCTGGGGTTCCAGCGTGGCTATTTGGTTCCTGGAAAGCTGCAGCTCAAAAGAAAGGTTAATTAAGAGAGAAAAAAAGGCTTTTACACTTCTTCACAGAAGCTGGTTGTAGGCAGTGGCAGAGAGATCCAGATGAGTTTGGAGAGAAACCTCAAGATGTAAAGTCTATGTCCTTTTTTTGAGTCTCTTTAGCACAGTCTCAAGAAGAAAATGTTTGGGTTGCTGAAATCAATCTAACCAATGCAAAAATGCACACAAAAGAAATCCTTTGTTGAACTGGTGTCGCACGAACCTGTTGCTTGCCTAGGCTACAGAGAAATGTGCTTTCTGCTGGACAATGAGAACAGTTTTACACAATTTCTTATTACAGAGATGATACTCTCCCACATAGATACAAAATGCACCAATCCATTGTTAACACAAACATTTAGATGAACATATGAGTGCTTATGTTCATGGAAAGAAGTTTTGAGAACTTGCCATTTTAGCTGCCCACATCCTTGGGCTGGCAAATGAGCTCAGTCCCCAACAAACATTAGGCTACTGTAAGGGAATTTTTTTTCTTTTAGCATCATCAATAACAGTAACAACAGTAACAACAGTATCACTATGGTTAATATTTGGCAACATTGCAAAAGGAAAAAAGGGAAACAGAACTTTGTTGAACTCAAGGGTAAAGTAGCCTCATTGATTTGAAAAGAAATTCTTCCCACTGCATGCACGTGCGCACACACATACACAGCCCCAGAGTTTCATCCATTCCCTCCCATTCATTCAGTTGTAACATAGCAATGACAAGATGGATACTCAGAATTCAGAACTTATACACAGACACACATATATAAGACACAAATCCATATTGCATAGAAAAATGGAAGTTATTGGAGAGGGAAAAACTCTTGATGGCTGACACAAATCACATGCTCACAACATTGCTTTTTGGAAGGATTCCCTTCCTAAAAAAAAAATCCCCTAGCTACTCATTGAGAGTGCTTAAGGGTCTTTGTTTTAACCCAAACCTTCCCAGGCAGGATTTTTCCTGAGGCAATACAAGCTTTGAACACTCAAAGAACCTCAAATGCCTTGCATCAGTTACACAACTTTTTTTTTTTTTTAAGACACCAAGATTTCTTTTGAGAGTTTTCTAAAGACTCAAAGACTTTCTTTTGAGAACTAGTGCAAGCCTGCCTCCAATCTGTGGCTGGAAGGAGAGCCGCTCAAACTTTCCAAAGTACTTTGAACTCTGTACATGCTCAGAGGCTTTGTGTGTGCTGCTTCTGCAGTACTCACAAAGTGGTGGTATCTTCCTGCCAGAGCATCCCCCCTTTTCTTGGCTCTGTGGAATAGCCAAGCCCACAGAGTCAAGAAACCCAAATTTTCCAGCACAAATCCCCCCTGAATTTAGTTGGCCAGACCAAATCCAGAGAAGAGACTGCAGTTACTGTCTCTTTAAATAATGGGAGTGCTCTTAGCAAGGTAGACTATTAAAACTGTACATAATACATAATATGCATAATAGAGATTGAACAACATTGGAACCTGATAGTTCAATTGCCCAGTCGCTGAGGAATAGTCATCCAATGTTACTTTCTGGAAATTTACCCTTCAGGTAACACAGTGTTTCCAGTGCCAGACTGCCAAAAGTGATGGAGGATTGTGACTTCAGGCAATGAGGGATTGAGCAGAATCAAAAGGGTAGCACTCCCCTGTCCCTCTCTTCATCATGGTGATCAAACTGATTTGGCCCTGCTACCAGGTGAACCCAGACTGGAACCCAGTCAATCAGTATTCTTCAAGGGTGTCTGTATTTCCTCTACCAGAACCATCTCAAGTGCCTTCCTCAGAGGAGGATATTCATAACTAGGTGGCAGTTGCCAAATATTGTTGGCTCCAGAGTGAGTTTCTTCAGGCATGGTTGCATGACTGACTCCTTAAGGTCAGTAGGAGCCAGCCCCATCACACAAGGATGTACGTATTACCATTCCTGCACCCACTGGATTGTACCCTGTTGGGTAGCTTTCATTAGCCAGGAAGGGCAAGGATTAGAGGGCATGTGGCCAGTCACATTTCTGCAAGCACTTTGTTCCTGTCATCAGGCTACAGCAACTGAAATTGTTCCCATAAAACCGAGCAGATGGTGTTCTCAGATAATCATTTTTAACAAAACTGATTCTTTGTCTTTATGTCACAGGTCATGGCATCCAATAAATAGACTGTCAACCTGTGCATGTTTATTTGGGAGTAAGGCCATTTGAACTCAGTAGAACATACTTCAGAGTAAACAAGAGGTGCTTGGGCGTGAAGCCTCAAAATAAAGTAGCTCACTCCATCTACTGGTGAACATCAGTAATGCCATGATTTAATTTTCGGTGTTCAGGAATGTGGAATCAAAACCACTTCACCATAATTGTAAGGGCAGTGTGGATTGAATATAGTTGCCACTGAATTGTGGGTTGTTCTTAATAGTGGAGCTGTTGCTATATGCAATCCCTGCCTTCTGGTTAACTTTGCACTGTTGTCAAGATCCTGGGGTTTGTCATAATTTCCATTTTATTTTGATTGGAAACTCCCCATTTGGCCCAGCTGACATAGGATGTCATAATAGCCTTTGAACTGACTATCTGGAGATAGCCCGGGCAGCTCCAGACCAGAGCCAGACTCAATGAATTGTCTTGAATTATCTCAGCCTCCTTCCCCACTCCCTCCTATGGTATAGCAATGCTACTTGGGGAGCGGGGGAGTGCTCTGATTGGTAGAGACCTTCCCAGAGTTGCCAGGTTCATGCAAGTAAAAAGGCAGGATGGGAACTTATTTCCACCTTCCTGGATCAACTTGCCTTTGGACTTGTGAGTTCTTGGATTCTGGATTGGGCTCTGTCCTGCTGGGAGACCAGTAATCTATAGGCTAGCTGTAAGTATTGTTTTACTAAAATTCATGGAGCATTGTTTGAAAGGCTATCTTTGATCTTTGCCTATCTTTTTACTCATTTCCCTTACTTAAATAAACTTCATGTTTACCTTTAGCGCTGTGTGTGCCTCCTTCCAGTAAAGATCAGTGTTCAGTTCAGCACCTTCTTCTGGGTTTGCTGCTGTTAAGTCATGGGTCCTCAAACTACGGCCCAGGGCCCGGATCCGGCCCACCAGGGTCATTTATCTGGCCCGCCTCAGAGATTTTTAACACACCATGTGCACGCCTGCCACCACCTGCCTTGCCCCCCGTGCGGGGAGGTGGCGGCTTGCTTGCAAGGAGATAGTTTTGGACTCGCTAGGAGACAACAATCTGCAAGCAAGCAAGCAAGCCACTGCATCACACATCTACCACTGCATCGTGGCACGTGCCTGCCCTGCCTTGTCTCCCCTCTCCACCCCCACTTCCGCGCCGGCCTGCACACCCTACCAGCACCACCTTTCCGGTCCACACCCAGCACCCGCACCTTTCAACTGGCCCCCTGGTGAAAAAGTTTGAGGACCCATGTATTAACTAATGTTTTAGGCTCAGAGCCTTGAAATAGAGGATGTCAATGTCAACCCCTATTATGGCACCCAAACTGTGCCATAAAAGGTTTGAGAGCCCCCTGCTCAAGCTGAAGTCATCATGGCAGACTAGAGATATTGATTCATCCCTGCCTACACTGTAGGGAGTTTGGGCAACCACATATTTTCCTTCACTGTTGTTAACCATGAACAACCTGGACTTCAGAAACTAGCAACAAATCATGTGTTCACTTCCTGAGATGTTCATGGTTAACAACCCTTAGTTAAACCATAGTGCAAGATTTCTATGAAATGACAGCCCTCATTTCAACAACAGTCTTCAACAATAAAGCATCCTGGATGTGTTTCAGTGAACAGGACAAACATCAGGCCCAGGTGGAGGTGAAGCACAAGATGGCCCCCCATCCCATGCACAGAAGTCAACTAGACTAGCAACTAAAGCTTACTGGAACAGTGAAATCGCTACTGAGGGCCCCAGCTTGTTTAGGAGGTGCAGAACGGACCATTTGGCACTCACAGCTCTATCCTCCAACAGAGAACAGCCTGGAGGAATGGCCTGGGGAGCTATGACTGCTGGCCCAGCCGCTACCTACTGTCAGAGGTGCTGGTGTCACACTGCTTGATGCAAGGGCTGGCTGCAGCTTCCATTCTTCTCTCTTTGAGTATGTGAATATACTCTACCCTCCCCTTGCCACACACACCTCTCTTAATCTTTTCTCAAAGCACTTTCTGGTCCTGACATGGTTCTCTTCAATGTTCTTTCAGTCTTGAACTACAGTGTCCAGAAAGAAATTCTGTATGCCGGCTTTACTGCTACTGAAGCGAGCAGCATTGTCATGTCAACACTGTCTCATGCTGAATTCTGCTAATATGTGCGGGATAAGAGAGCACCAACCATTTTTTAAAATCTCATGATAGCATATTGTTTGTGTTCTACTTCCTAGGCTCCTCATGCAAAGTCTTGCGTTTCAGCTTCACCTTAGTGCTACAAAGAGGAGAATATGCCAGTGCTTGTACTGTTTTTTGCCAAGTTCAAATGGGACTATTGGCATCAGCATGTGTGCTTGGAGTCATTCCAAATGAGGGATTGCCAGAGGATTGTTGCACAAATTTTAAGGCAACCTTTGTACCTTATTTCTATGCATAGTGCTTCCCATTAAGTGCTAAATTGCATAACCTCTTCAAACTTTATCCTTGTAGAAGCAATGAGTCTGCTAAAGGGAATGCACTCTTGTAGCCAGATACACAACCCCTAGATTAAAATCAATACTCTTTAAGTATTTTGTGAATGCAGAGCTCAAATATGGGGAACATTCTGAAGATGTCTGATTTTGCATGTCAGAATTGAAGTTTAAGTCTCTAGTACTTAACAGCTATAAAGATAGTTTTCAATATGTGGACAGTGCCTGCTGAAAACTCAGAAGTTGTATGTCGGGTGGGGAGGAGTGTTGAATAATCAGGGGCAAAGCTCAGTGACTTGGACAGATTTCCAAGTCTAAATATGCCAATAAAAGGATGGGTATACACCAACACTTGACAGACTTTCAGGCTTGCAAGATCTATTTTGTTTTGTCAAGAACTATAACAATATCCAAGCGCAAAATAATGGCTCTAGGAAAAGCACATCTTTTCAAAGTCCAAGGTATTAGAAATAAAAAACAGAGTGCCTCCAAACATGTGCTCAGCCCAGGAATTTATTCTCAGTTCTAAATATCCTTCATCATCAAATCCTATTTTTCCTCCAAGCAACACTGCTAAGCTGGCTTTTTGTAACATTTTGCCTGATGAAAAGATCTAGGGATCTTGAAGGCCGCAACATGTGTTTATGTTGTTCCCACCTAGTTGTCCAAAGGCATAAATATTTCTTTTGAAAAAATGGAACTGAGCATGTTCCAGCTGATTTTTAGATGTCGTTCCAAGATGGATGTGAAACTGAGAGCTCTTTTAAGGAAGACCAAGATATAAACCAGCCCTTTTTTCATTTTAGTGCTGTCGGCTACATACGTTACAAAAGCTTACTCATTTTTTATGATCTTTTGGTTGGTATTACACCAATATGGACATGGAATATTTCTGAAGGTTCTTCCGCACTTGCTGTGTTTTGCAATCTCCTATCTTGCCTTGGGTTCTGTATCCTTCAACACACACTCACACACTCAAAAATGTAACTCAGACAAATTCAGCAATATTTACTCTGGGGAGGATGTAGAAGCTATTGTACCCATGTCCATGCTAACACAATGTTTAAAAGGCACCCCCACATTTTCTCCAAGAGGTAAGATGGGAGGAGTGGTGGTTTACCAGTGTCCACAACACTGGGACTTAGGAATGCTATCTATCTTTTTAGAAATAGTAAGGCACTAATTGATCACCACAGACGGGGACTGTAGCCAAGAAATTAAAAGACACTTGCTCCTGGAGAGGAAAGCAATGGCAAACCTAAACAGCATACTAAAAAGCAGAGACATCACCCTGGCAACAAAAGTGCGTATAGTTGAGGCCATGGTTTTCCCAGTTGCAATGTATGGCTGTGAAAGCTGGACCATACGGAAGGCTGAGCACCAAAGGATTGAGGCCTTTGAATTGTGGTGCTGGAGGAGACTCCTGCGAGTCCCTTGGACCGCAAGGTGATCAAACCGGTCAGTCCCAGAGGAGATCAACACTGACTGCTCTTTAGAAGGCCAGATATTGAAAATGAAACTCAAATACTTTGGCCACCTAATGAGATGGAAGGACTCCCGGGAGAAGAGCTTAACGCTGGGAACAATGGATGGCAAAAGAAGAAGGGGACAGCAGAGAATGAGGTGGCTAGATGGAGTCACTGAAGCAGTTGGTGTGAGCTTAAGTGGACTCCGGGGGATGATGGAGGACAGGAAGGCCTGGAGGAATGTTGTCCATGGGGTCGTGATGGGTCGGACACGACTTCGCAACTAACAACAACAACAGCACTAATACTATTGGGCATGACCGGGCACTTTTCCAGTATAAGCCCAATAACCTGAATGGAACTTGGGGCTCAGTCCATTGGATATGCCTTTGAAGAGGGAGAGGGGCCCACACTCTTCCAGCTCTGCAAAACAGCTAGACTGCGGATTTCAGCCAACTGTAGTGGTTCTAAGGAGGAAAGGAAGAGACTGAGGCCCGGCCAGCATGTGCCTCATTTTGATGGTGCAAGTCCCCTCCTTGTTCCTGCAAACTGCAGGATGCAATCCTGTGCATGGTTGGACAAAACATTGCCACAACTTAAAGCATAAATAAGACATACAAAATACAAAACAGCTAAAGTTCCATTAAAACACCCAAACATAATAAATTACACAAATAGTAACCGTATAATCTAAAGAACACCAAGGGGACTCAAACAGCAGAGTGAAATGGAGAAATACTTCGCCTAGGCTCAGGAATATCATTCTGCCACCTGCAACCTTCTCATAATGCTTCCAGTGAAAGTCAGCTCTGCCCCTTTTGACACAGAAAAAGTCCTACAATTCCTAGCATGGCCGAAGCAAGCATTTCCAAGCTTTCCTCCTGAAAGCAAGAACCGAAACAACAAGCCACAAGCGGCCTAGTCGGGCACAAGCCCTTTAAAAGAAGGAGGAGCTGACTGCGTGACATGATGTCATTATACGTGTGAAGCAGGAAACGGAAGAATGTCGAGGAACCATTTTAAATGTCTCGAGCTGAGTTCTGGGCGCGGTGAGGCGTGTTTGGGAGATTCTGTATGAGCTCCGAAAGTTAATTTGGGTCGTGCCTCAAGGTACGTGGAATATATTAATCTCTGCTCTTCCCTCGTTCTGCCTAATTTCAGTGGGCTCAGAGCATTCCTGCAGAGGAGCTAGCGAGATGTTAAAGACAAAACAAAACTGAATCAAAAAGGCTGGACTATCTCGTCTTGACTCTGTGGGGAGGAATAGGAATAAAAGGTGCGCTTTCAGTGGCATTTAAGGGTTGGGGTTACGGATACTGAACTTTACTCAGGATTTCATTGAGGCTAACTAAGTGTGCAGTCCTATGCGATCAGAAATTAAGTCCCATTCAATTTAAAAGAGGAACTCCCAGCTAAGTGGATGTAGGATTCTGTCCTTAGCTTTGGTTGGGCAGTGGCGTGTCCGCCTTATAGAAAGTAGCAAAGAAAGGAGTCTGTGATCATTCTAATAAATCCACATTGCAGGGGCTGGCTCGGAGTACAGCAGCTCAGCAGAGTCGCACAGTGTTGTGCCCATTTTTCTGGGGCAAAGTAGAGAGTTAAAGTAATGTGTGATAATCCTGTAGTGCTATCTGTTCTCCTGGTGTGAGTGTCTTTTGGGAAAGCTGAGTATGTGTTTGTGTGTAGCAGTCGTGCCGTCTTCTTAGAGACAGCGGTGAACCTGCAGGTTTTACTTTCTGTTTCCGCACGGGGACCTGAGCGCTGGGCCTGCTCTTGCCGGATCTGTGGTGGAGCTGGGGCGGCGTGCTGTGCGGGCCTTCCGAGACTGCTGTTTTCCGCTGTATTGAAGCAATAAAAAAGGCCGGTAATGAAGATGTGCGAATCAGTTTGCGTGTTCCCTGCAGAGCAGAGTGTGGTTATGGATTGCAGACTCACCTCCACCTAAATCACCTCCAGTGCCATTATAGGGGTGAATGGAGCCAAGTCAAAAACTAAAGATTTTAGCTGTAGGCGGAAAACCATTTTTTGGGAGTGATGTATATTCTTTGGGGGAGGGGACATTTATGGGTGTGGTGGAGGGGAGGGCTCTACAATTCATGGTGTACCGATTTCTATCTTCCTTAATAGATGTGGTGCCCAGGCATTGTAATTACTGACGCAATTTGGAAATGGTACCTCTGAACTTGAACATAATTTGGGATTTTTGTTTATTTGCAACAGTGTTTTGTCTGTCAGTGTTTCCAAGTTGAAGAAAACATGATAGAATGGGGGTGAGAACAGCTGAGGTGCTTTCCGGAGAAATCATGTCAGTGTTGCAATAAATGATAAAGAAATTATCCAGTATCATGTTAAGTCTGCTGTGCTGTATTTATGCAGCTAGATTTTTCTCTTGTTCTTAACATTTTTTAATATATTCCTCATTTCTAATAAAATTCTGTTGGAGTTCACAATGCCTTTTGAATGCTCTTCTGCATTGGTGTCAAATTCCCATGATTTTTGCCACTTCTGTGTAGATTCCTAAGTGTCATGAAATGTGATTCAAAGCAATTGACTGCACACAAAGGAAAACACAAAGACGTGTTGTGATGTGCAAATTAAAATCACATACCACTGCATGGCTTCTCTGAAGCAATATTTCCGAAAGCAATTGCTACTAAATCTTCCCCTCATACAGAGGCCAAGTTATTGAATAGAGAGTGAAAATGTAGGTTCCTTCAGCTTCCTGAATCTTCTGGTAAAGGATATATTGTGTCAATACAAAGAAGATAATACTGCTAAATCACAAGGCAGTTGTGATGCTATTCCACATTTGCGCTCCTGCCCCTTGAGATCAGTGGCAGAGACTCTCCTCCGGGAACCCTCTGTGAAAGACATTAGGAGATTGAGTACCTGGAGGAGGGCTTTCTCTGCGGTGGCGCCCCACCTATGGAATGCGCTCCCCAGAGAGGTCCGCCTGGCACCGTCGTTATTTGTTTTTCGGCACCAGGCCAAGACCTTTTTATTTAAACAATATTTTAATAACTGTTAATATTATTTATTGGTTTTAATTTCTACAGCCAGGGTGAATTTGCATTTTATATGTACTATTTATATGCTTGTTTGTTTATTGTACTGGAAGCCGTCCCGAGGCTCATGCGAATGGGACGGCCTACAAAAACTCCAAATAAATAATTAATTCAACCATCATATCATTCTGAAAAAATACAGAAAGAGAATCAGGGAAATCTGCTTGTAATACCATTATAGATGTAGCTAAGTTTGTGCTGAACTATGATGAAGCAGCAATTAGTTATGATAGATGTTCAAGCACTCTGCAGAAGAAAAACTTTGGATCTAAGGCATCATCTGGCAAGCTACAAATAAAGGTTCCTCTCACATGGTGGAAAGAAGCCTGCAAAACCTGGCTGTTGTCCAGAATTTCCGTAGGTGTTCAGAGCATTCCACCAACAGCAATTGGAAGGCTTTCAGCTCAGTCAAGATGAAAAAGAGGAACAGACAAATTAATATAGAACTAAGCTTGTCTATTTTGCAAAATCTTTTGATTCCGGATGATGAGTCACAAGAACAAATAGTAAAGGCAACATGTGATAGGTTATTAGTGACCACAGACTCACGCATCTTTTAGTGAAAAAGAATGTTGAACTGGTTGTTCTGAATAAGATTTTTCTCAACTTGAAAGAGGACCAGTAAGCTGTGCAGAGAGTGAATGAAGCTGAAGGTGTCACAGTTACTTCAGCAAAAGAAAATGAAACTCTTGATGTAAGTTCTATGGGCTGTCTAGAAACAGTGTATACTTTCAATGTCATATTTTGTTAAATATAAACAAACATCAGGGAAGCATATGCTTTAATTTTTTTTTGCAAATATTCCAGTGTAATCATTTCACATAAAGCTTTGAATGTGTTTGAATATAATATTTAAACTATATTGTTTAATATAATTTCCCCCAAACAACGATTTAGGAAACTATTTGGCTTCTCCGTATTCTGACCTAACAGTAGGTTCTGTAGTGATACAGTTTGGTCAAGTGCTAAGGCAAACCCATTTCTTTCAGGACCACCATAACTTCTCATGTTCCACACAGTGAAAGACGTTGCTGTACTCTGTAAAATGTAGCCTGATCATCTTCTGAAATTCTCCAGTAGTCAATGTATATTTGCAAATGTGATCTGAAGTGCCTCTTCCTTTTTGGAATCCAGCATGAATGTCAGCCATTTCTCATTTCATATGGAGTAATAATCTTTGTTGTAACACTTTGTGCATCACTTTGTTTACATGAGAAATTAGTGCAGTGGCCCTAGAATTGCTGTAGTTTTTGGGATCTTCTTTGTTGAGGCTTTGGAATGTTTTTGGACTGGAATTGAATGTATCCAGTTTGGGGGCCATTGTTTTGTTTTCCATAATTGTTGGCATATTATTAGGCTTTGTATAAATTCATTCTCTGCTGCTTGGAATAGTCCTGTTAGTACCCTGCTTGCTTTGGGTGCTTTGCTTCTTCTAAGTGCTTTCAGAGCAGCTTTCATTTACTTTCTACTACTATAGATTCTTCCTGCAGGATTTGAAGGAGCTTCTCATCTTTTTATTTCTTCTGTACAGTTTTTCCTTATCTTCTTTCCACTTTCCATGTGTTTTCTCCTGGCCAGATAGTATGCTCCCCTGTAGGTTTTTCAGCATTCCTAACCTAGGTTTTAATTTTCCTTACATTTCTCAGAACTGATTGATTGAATCCAGGTTGAGTAGTAAGTCGTAAACATATGCAAGGCCTTTACAGAGAAGGGGCAAGTGGGATCTGATGGCTAGAAGAAATAGGTAGGTGACAGTGGGATGATTTTACCCAAAAGAATGTGTTATTATTTGTACCAATGCACTGAACAAATGATAAGAAATGTTGCATCCACTATCGCAGTAACAGATTGTACAATAAAGAAGGTAAAAGAACAGCCTAAGTTACTTGTTTATGCGTTAGAGGATCCTTCTCCCAGAGGTTTCTTTTTGAAAACCTTGCTTGAATGGGGATAGAAGTAAAGATGAATTGAAGATACAACTGACATGGTGTAGTGGGTAGTTCCTTTGACTGGTTCTTGAAAGATCTGAGTTCTAGTCTTCAGTCAGACATGAAACTTATGGGGTGACTTTAGGCTGGTCACTGATTCTCAGTCAAACCTACGTTGCCTGGTGGTTGTGATGATAAAATGGTGTGGAGGAAAATCATGTAAGCAACCTTGGGTTCCTTGAAGGAAAAAGGTGGGCTATAAACATGGTGGGAGCTGTTACCATTGTTAATAAAAACTGAAGTTGGCAGGATAGCCAACCCCTTCAATGTCACTGTGTGGAATAAATACAGGTGGCTCACATGAGTAAGAAAAGAAATAGTTCATGGAGAAGTGAAATGGTGAAAGACTATGAGAAATGGTAGAATAGACTTCCAAATGTGGTGCAGGCACAGTATGCTGCAGGGCAGAGTTCAGCAAGCAAAATTACTCATTAGGAGAGGAGTGGGACCATTTTTTGGGCTACTTTTGCTTAAAGATTTGGGAACACTTGTCAACAACCCATGGTAAATTTGTTCTCCATGGTTCAGACACTATGACAATCCACCATGGGTATGAGCAACCCTCAAAGAAGCCACAGGTCCTCAGGCTGGCTTAATTTTCAGAAATGCCCTGGTTTTGGTGAATATGGAGAATGCATTGACTTTGCAGAGCACAACAACCCATCACAGCTGGCTGCCCATAGTGGGTTATTGTGCTGTGAAAACCCAGTGAATTGTTTAAATAGTCTGGTTACATTCAGCTGTCTGGCTTGCTTTTCAGGTTTTGTTTGCAGTCCTTTTATGAAGGCGAATGCTGTGGATTCTGTAGCGCTTGAATGCTTCCATTAAAAAAGGACAGAAAATGATATCCTTGGACAATTTTCGGAGAACAGTCAAGAACCCAGTAATTATCCCTTCTTTCCAGTAAATTTTCTTTTTTTCTTAAAGCCTGTGCAGAGGCTTGTGATGTTTTTGAAAAACTAGGCTGGCAATAAAACATATGAAGAAAAAGGATGGTAGAAAAGCAGGCTGAAGAAACTATAAATGTGCTCTTGAACTTGGGCTGAGAAATGGAAGAAATAAAGTAACCTTGGTGGGGAGTGCCTCACACAGTCTGTTTACTCACAAGTAATTCCCATTGTCCCCTCTGGGACTTACTTCCTAGTATTTGGGATTTCAGCTTGAAATAAGTTAGGCAAGTATGGAGCAAGAGTTTCAGTATGTGTCCATCTTTTGGGAGAAGAATACAGGAGTTTGGGTGTAGATCCTTCTGGGATAGATTGGTTGTGCATCCCCAACCTCAAGATGCACATGGATAATGCACCCATCCTAGACTCCTTCCTACATTGGTGACTTAATCCACATATGCACAATTTACACAAGAAATGGCGGTATGCTGTCTTATGTTGATGCTCTTCATGGTGCTCTCCATGATGAGCCATGTGTGATGTCATGTCTGCCTGTTCTTGCCATCTAAGCACCACCCATTAATTTTCACAGTCTGCAGTAATGGGATGTGAAGCGCAACTCTACATCAGCAGTTCCCTGACCTGGTGTCCCCCCGGGAGTTTTGAACTACAACTCCCAGCATTCCTGTCCATTGGTCATCTTGGCAAGGTTCATGGGAGTTGAGGTCCAAAGCATCTTGCTCTTAGAATGTCTGCTGTGTGATTGCTCATTTCTCTGAATTAAGCATGTATAGCCTGATTCGTGGATACTAGCTAAAGAAGGGCAATCACACAGCTACACTGTGACAGTGTTGGGATTCTCTAGTTTATGTGCTTGTGGCAAGGAGAAACCCTTGCTATGAAGTGATTCAAGTTTCAGAGTAGAACTGGGAGAATCTGTGTCCAGATCTGTATTCAGCCTGGAAGCTCACGGTGTGCCTAGGCCTAGCCATTACTCACCTTAAGCGAGTATAAAAGGGGCGAAAGAATACCTGAGCAACTTGGAGGAAGGCTGGACTCCATATTCAAAATCTATTCAAAACCAATACAGTGGGCAGCTGAGTGGGAATGGTATGAAGAAGATTTGCAGTAACGCCAGAGAGAGGTGCTTTTCTGCGACATGTAGCCTTCCTCGTTCTGATACCTTCCAGATGTGGTAGGCTGCAACTCCTGTCATCTCCCAGTTAGCATGCCTTTTGTATTGCAGTGTGAGCTGTTGCTTCAGAGGTCTGTGAAACCTATGAAAGGTTAATACTGCAAGTAAATGATGCATACATCTCATTTGTCTTCAGGAATAAGGGACAGTAACTCCATCTCCCCTCTGCTTTATAGGCTGTTCCATACACCGCAAGTATCATTGGGGGTCTTTTGCCTGGGGAGCTTGTTATAATACGCGGGTCTGTTCCAAAGGATGCAGACAGGTAAGAGATGAAATTAAATGTCTGTGCGGTTGCCAGCAGCTGTGCAAAAGCAGACAAATGGAAGTGCACTGCTTGAAACCGTGACATCCTTCCTTTAAGAATCAGAGCTTTTGAGAAACTTTATATAACTTCCTAGGAGGATTAACCATTGTCCGTTGATTCTGATTGGACCATGGTTTCTCTGATGGAGATATTTGTGTTGTGAAATAATTTACTTTCCCAAACTTAATTTCAAATGCATATGGCTTGGGAGGAAGGAGGGAAGGAACTTTTCATTTTTCAGAGGACCATTTCACTTTAAATTCTGTTTTAAAGTTAGGTGATGGAATGAGTCATTATCTAAGAGGTTGGACTTATACAGTGTTTACTTGATGCACATGTATATATAGTATGGCATATTAGCTAGATCTTTGGAAATGTCTTTCAAAAGTTTCCATAGACAGGAAACATATTCCTTTGAATAATGGAGTTAGTTAGAACTGTGATTTGTTTCCTATACACAGCTGGGCAACCTGTAACCCTCCAGATGCTTTGGCCTACAACTCCCATCAACCCTCTCACTATTGGCCACGCTGCCTAGGGCTGATGAGATTTGTAGGCCAAAACATTTGGAGGGTTGCAAGTTGCCTGCCCATTATATAGGCTGTGAGGATCCTGTTTGTGTTTTATATGGGTAACCGTTAGACATCTTCATTGTCAGAAGTTGGAAGCAGTGGATTTGGGGGTTATGTTCTAACCACATTGAGGTTCCATGATAAAAAAATTAAGTCCTCTGCTAATCTGATTCATTGAGCATGAGCCAGGCTAGGGCATGAGGGTTCTTATTGCAAAGTTCTGGTTTCATATAGTAGGCATAGAATAGAGTTAGCCTTCCCATTCTCATAGTTAGTAAAGATGCGATGTCCTGTCTTTGTGGTGGTTTGACGTTGCTGCATCTCACCAGTGTGTCTCCATTTGCTGGTAGGTTCCAGGTGGACTTCCAGTGTGGCAGTAGCACAAAACCACGTGCTGATGTAGCCTTCCATTTCAACCCCCGTTTCAAAAAATCTGGTTGCATTGTTTGTAATACCCTGCAAAGTGAACGATGGGGCTCAGAGGAGATCGCTTATGAGATGCCTTTTGAAAGAGGAAAGCCATTTGAGATTGTTTTTATGGTTCTGCCTGATAAATTCCAGGTGAGTAGCTGGGAGCCGATTGTTTAGCAATTGTCATGCCAGCAGCTCAGTGGTGCAATTCAGCCACAGTTAAACATGAAGTTGTATTCATTTCAGTAGAATTTGAAATCAATGGGACTGAAAAGTGCTAATTTTGCTTGGATTGTATCCTTTAAATGAGTTTTTCTGGATCAGTAGTATTCTTTATGTCCACTGCTGGTTAATTGGGTTTGAAATGATGCACTGGTGATGCAAATTAAAACATGCAATAGCAGCAGAGTTCTAGGATTGTAAAACCTTACAGAAAAAGATGCGTTTTTCTGTTTCTTGACAGAGTAAGGCAAATGGTTTCTTGCATGGAAGGCATGAATCAGAATGCGTCTAGGCTGGTACTTCATGGTTCCAAAATACATATAGTCATGAGGATGCAGCTTTTCCATCCATTTCCCTTCAGGTTTCTTTCAAGGTTGTGGGTGAATATTGCTAGGGTGGAGGGAAGGTTAAAAGAAAGTGAAAATGGAACAACTTACAAGGGAGGTGGAAGTAAGACATTGGCCAGAAAATGGCAACTGAATACTTTTGTCGACTAAAAGTAGTAGCAAATGTTTTTAATAATATGTGTCCTACCAGGAGCTCAGTCATGGGAAAGCACCACCTTCTACAACATGTTCTCCATGTTTTGAACTTCAACTCCTATTGGCCCCAGCCATTATGGCTAAAGGTCACAAACACTGTGAGTTGTAGTCCAGAATATCTGGAGGACACCAAGTTAGGGAAGCTTGGGATATAATGTTCCAGTTCACACAGCACAGGTAGTTTCTATATTAATTCAAAACTCAAGCAAGTGAGAGGCAGTGCACTCACTCCCATGTGCTCCCAAACAAACCATGCGTTATTTCATTGTGCAAACCAGGTTAGTGTTGATCGTATCACTGTTTCATGTGAGCAGTACATGAAACTGCCCTGGGATGGACACAGCCTTAGAAGTCAGGTGACCCTTATCCTTCAGTCCTACATTGTCCTTCAGGCTTGCTGTTGACTGCCCAGTAGTTTATATGTATGGACCTAGAGCACTAAAACCAGGGATTTTGGAACCATTTAATCAAATAGTGGCATGCTGTTTCTCTAGTGACATTCTTAGTCATTTTCAGCAATGTAAAAATATCAATAAGCTATTTGAAAGCTCTTTTTAAAGGCTATTATGTTCCAAAAACTTAAAATCAGGTGTGCTTTTGATCATGGGCAAGAAATAGGTGGGTAACAGACTTTCACTGCTGCCAAGTAAAATACTTGTTTGTTGCTTCTCTTTTGTAGGTATCTGTAAATGGAAGGTTCCTGTTGCTGTACAAGTATAGAATTCAGCTTGAAAAAATAGATACTCTTGGGATATTTGGAAAAGTGCAAGTTGGTTTGATTGAATTTGTTTCCAATAAGGTTAGTTATTAACCAAGGCAAGAATTATTTTGGGATTGAACTAAAAACATTCAAGGGCATTTCTTCTTAAACTTGTGCTGATTATGGGAGTATTAAGCACCACTTGACTGCTATGAACAGAATGGATCTGGCTTGGTGTCTTCCATTCCAGCCAGTTAAATTGGAGGAGAGTCTGCCTGTCACAGAAAATTGTGGCTTAGGCAGGGCAGACCTAACAGAAACTTTCTGGCAGTGAAGAATATTGTATCCCAGCAGCTCTCCAAGCACATTATTTCAATAAGCATTAAATGTCCTCCAGAAATTACTTTCTGAGCAACAAATCCCAGTTTTCCAAGTAAATCAACAGAACACTAAAATGGCAGATAATTACTCCACTTCACTTGACCTACTGCCTTCCATAAAGACACCTGAAGGATGTCATCTCCATCTTGCTAATGTGTGTGCAGAGGGTTGATCTGCCAACCTTTTTCTTTGCAGCCTTCTCAAAGCTCTCAGCCATCCTTGCTAGAGTCAACTGAGAAAGCCACAGGAAATGTATGTACACCTTTTCTCTGGCTAGGTTTTTGGCTATATTCTGCCTATGTTGTAATTAAATGTTTTTTCCCTTTTCAACAGAATGAACCACCTGATAGTACACAGTTTGTAAGTATCTTTCTGTATGTTGCTATGTATCATTCATAGTTTGTAAGTGTTAAGGAAATGAGCTCTGTGGAGCTTTTCCATGTGGTATCTTAGGGCTTACCATAAAGCCTCTTCCTTCTTATTTGTATATTAATACAGAACAGAAAGTAAAGTCAAGATTAAAGGGAACAGTGAACCTGTGGTATGCCAGCACTGTTCAGAAATTCACTCTGCAAGCAGACAAGATTCCCATTGCTACACCAGGCAGTAGGACAATCCTGGTTTGCACCAACTAGTATAGGGACTACAGGCTTTCCTGCAACAGACAGTTTACAGTTCCATTTTGAAGATTGCTTATTACATTGCAGAAGTTTTTAAGAAGTTTGTAATGAAGCTGCAAGGAAACTATTGAAGCTGTGGGGTTTTGTAATGTCAGGAGGTTGTAGGATGTCAGAAGTTATAAACAGGTACAAGATGTGTTTTTGAAATCCTTGGGATATGAAACATTCATCTGGGTGTTTGGATTTTCTGATATGGCTTACAACTTGCATAGCTTGGTCATTTAAAAACAAAAACCTTTAAACTCATATCTTCAGCTATATTACAGTTTCTGTGCACACATGTAGGGAAATACCAGATGAATCATCTGGCATTCTTCAAAAGGTAAAAGCTTCATAAAGACTACGTCCAGGTTCACACAACTAAGGAGGAAAGCCGTAGAGGTTCTTTTCCCCCCCTATGTTGTGTCAGTCACATGATGCCTTTCTGTAATTTCTGGACACAGTCTGGGGTGATGTCCAGACCATGTAGAATTGTAGAACAAGCCATGGGTTTTGGGCTGCTTTGGAAGCTAATCATTGCTCACCTTACTGAGTTCAGATGACATGGCAACCCACACATGGCAGTGTTAATTATGGAAAGGAGATGATGCAAGACCATTATGTGTTGAAAGCCCCCAATTGGTTGGGCCTCCTTACTAGGTAGTATTTGCATGTTTACTGCAGGAACGCAGCCTGTAGCTGAGGCAAATATAATTGCTGCTAAGCATGAATTATCTCAAGGGGATGTTCCTGTTCAAACACAAACATAAGGGAATGAGAGAGGGAACTTGAAAAGAATTAATCAGAGCCATGCACTGTTGAAATAAAGTTGTCCAAAAACTGGGTTGAACTGCAAGGGAGATCTCAACAAATCAGTGATGTCCCCATTTGCTCAAAACTGCAGCTTGTTAATATCTTGATGCTAATTAACTCTGAGCCATACTTCCTTTTTCAGGTGGTTCCTTACACTGCACGAATTAATTCTTCTCTTGAGCCTGGGAGAACAATTGTTATAAAAGGAGAAGTCAAGGAAAAAGCAAATAGGTTAGTAAATTGGAATAGTGCTCATGACTTTGTTAGAACATTTTAGATGTTGCTGTTTTTTTAATGGAAGTTTGTGTCTCTAGCAGGCTGCCAGCACAATCCTCAGCTTCAGAAGTAAATCCCAGTGCATGCAATGGGATTTACTTCCTGGTAAATGTGTACAGGATTTTTGCCTAAACATCAAGCTGTTCCTGTCATAAGTTTCTGAGCTGCTGTGATGTTATGGAATGTTAATTAACATGCTGTCTGCTGGAGCATAAGATTTCTGTAAACAACTTAGCTTATAGAAATGAACAAATAGGCCTGCTAGGACAATGGGTTTGACTTGGCATCCTGCACCAGCAGGGAGTTGGACCTGATGGCCTTCTTGGCCTGTTCCGAGACTACCATTCTATGAATTTATTTATTTAAAACATTTCTGTCCCATCCTTTGCAAAAAGTGCCTCAGGTTGGCTCTATGAAGCCATCTCTATGAATATTTGGGAGCTAAATAGGTATGTAGCACTATCTTCAGCAACTTGGCGTTTTGAACTCCCTGCATTCCTGACCACTTGCCATGGTGTTTGAGGTTGATTGGAGTCAGAGGGTAAAAGGTTGGGGAAACTAAAGTAAAAGAACAGTAGCCCAGAAGCAAGCTTACTGAAGGAAGGAAACAAAACTGGCAATGAACTAAGACTGTAATAAACGTATATGTGTTAGTAGTCTGTAAAACAAAAGGATATAAGGAAGTGAGAAAGGAATGTCAGTCTAAAGGAAATAATGGGGCAGAAATGTTACATAAAGCTTGGTGATGTTACATAACGCTGGGCTTTCTCCTATGGGCAGGAAAGGATATATGGATTACAGGTCCTTAGTATATTTACCTAGAATCTATGCTGAGGCATGTTAAGTTCTTCCTTCTGAAGGTCTGACACAAATATACTGTCAGTACGCATTAATGTATGGTACATCTATTGACGTGTAAATACATGAAGATTCAGAGACCGCAGTGGTAGCATAGAGAAGTCACAATTCTGAATTGTTTAGTCAATGCTTTCAGCATTGCTTACTTGGTTGTATCATTTGTACATCATGTACATTTGGAGTAGTAGCAAATGTCTAGGACTGGGACACCACTGGAACACTGTGGATGTGTTTATGATACAGTGTTCTGAGCTAAATGGGCCTGGAGATATATCCAACATTTTAAGGATTCTTTCAAATGTTTCTGCTTCAGAGATCCAGAAAGATACAAGCTTCTTTACCTACAGCAAGGAAGGGCAATCTTCAGATTTGTAGGATCCACCTTAATTTTTTACTAGATGCCTGGAATTCACCAAGTGGAGCCTGGTAGAAAAGACATACCAATATTCCTGTTCTCAGCATGTTTTTTGCTTCTGAATATTGGAAGTAAACATCGCTATGTATTTCCTCTGAAAAATTCACATCAGATTACTAAACTTTTCTTTAATTAGGGGCAGTCATTTTGTTGCTGGCTGTTGTTAAACAACTGGAAATGTGATAAATTCAAATCAATCTTCTGTCTACCAGATCTGCAGAAACAATTGCTACTTTTTGTGGAAAATGGAATTTCTAATCCAAACTTCCACTGTCAGTGATCATTTGTAAATCTTAATGATACTGAACTTTCAAAAGGGGCAGCAGGAGGAGATCACTGTACCTGTCAGTTCTTTAGTGTATTATAACTTCTACTCTATGTTCCACAGCAACATAATATTCACCATTTTGTCTGCAGCTTTGCAATTAATCTTAGATCCTGTGACTCAAATGATATTGCTCTGCACCTGAATCCCCGTATAAAAGTTAACAAGTTTGTGAGAAATTCCTACCTGTCTGGTGGTTGGGGAGAAGAAGAAACACACATTTCTCATTTTCCTTTCAAGCCAGGAATGTACTTTGAGGTAACCTACTCAACTAGTTCTCTAGCACATATTTGGGATCAAGTGGGGGAGGGGAAGAGATACCTCCTAGTGAGAAGAAAACTCATGCAAGGCTGCATTTATATCTTGTCTTACAGATCCAGAAGGGGGAGGGGGGCTGTTCTAGACCCAAGTGAGGGAATGGGTTCCTAGTGAAACTGGTGATGTTCCTTTGCCAGAAGCCAAGGCTACTATTCCTGAATCAGTGATAAGATAAAACCTTTTCATAGAAGTCACCTGTGCCGATAGCGTGTAACGCTATGAGCACTGCCTGGAAATGGTTGCAGCAGCCTGCTGTTCTGCATAGTGTTCACTCTAGCAGTAGTTTGTGCCACAGCAGCTAAGGCAGCAGTCCATTCACCGTGGGCGTCTGCCACACATTCCTCATCTTGTTCATGAATGAAACTCTTAAGAACCAAGCTGCTGGTTGCAACAAAAAGGAGGGTTGCATAGCTTTAAGTCAATGACCTGCATTTAAAAATCAGATCTCGTACATTCAAAAACCTAAGAGCTGTGCTGGATCAGAACAAGTGTCCATTTAGTATGCATTATGTTTGCTAAGCATACAACCAGTTGTACAAAAGCCTCCCACACAGGACACAAGTGTGACAGCACCTTCCTGATTAAGTGCTCCAGCATCTGGTGTACAAAGATACACTGTTCCTGATACAGGAAGTAGCATATAACCATCATGAACAGTAGCTATCAATTGCTTCCTCCATTAATTTGTCCAAGCCCATTTTAAAGCTATTCAGACTGCTGGTTATTACTACATCATGTGGAAATGAATTCCATAGATTAACCATGTGCTATGTGAGGTACTTCTGTTCTCTGTCCTGACTCTTCCACAAGTCAGCGTCATGGAATAACCCTGATTTCTAGTGTTATGAGAAAGGGAGAAAAAGGTCTCCCTATCTACTTTCTCCTCATAACTGGAATAAAATAGTAGCTTAAAGAGAAGGGCTAGGAGAACATAGAAACTAGATGGTACTAGAAATGGTTGCTCAAATCTAGGAGACCAACCTTAATCTTTGGGTAGGTTATTTTATTCCCGTTACAGAGGTAATCTTATTTGAAGTAGCCCACAACATGAATGTACCTTTTGTTTGACTAAGGATTTCTTTTCACTTTCAGCTGATAATACTCTGTGAAGCCCATCAGTACAACGTTGCTATCAATGGTGTGCATACCTTGGAGTACAAACACCGGTTTAAACAGCTTGGCAAGATCAACATACTGGAAATCTCAGGGGACATTCAGCTGCTAGATGTGAGGAGCTGGTAGCTATGGAATAGTACCTTTTGCATTACTTGACCATTCCTCAAAAGTAGAGAGAACTGGGCTTCATTCATTTTGATCTACTATCTTCAAAATAAATAGATGTAGATTGCTTGCAGAAACCTCTGAACATGCCCTAGAAATTAATTGAAGTATTCTGGCTAATAACTAACCATAGCTTATTAGTATATGTTTACTATGCAATTCAGAATATCCTAACTGATAAAATACCAGAGGCACTACTGAGATTATGCCTAAATCAGTGTATGTTTTCATGAAGGTAACATTGATGTTAGTATTAAAAATTGACTTCTGTGAAGCTACATAAAAATAAAATAAATCCAATGTTCTATAGTATTGAGCCTTGTGGTAGTGATGTTTTTAAACAAGTTGGACTAGTCTGCTTGAATTGCTTACTCTTTTGGACAAGACGTTGGGAGGAAGTTAACACCAAGGCTTAAATCAAAGAGAAAGGCATAGATTCACCTCTGACTTTACTCTGAAACCTAGCAACCACTAGTCTGGGCTTAAAGAACTAGTCAACTGTGGAAGAGTAGGATTTATTTAGTATAGACCCATGAGTCCATATGCAGGTAGGGTATGAAAGCCTTTGCTTTGTGTGTTACACAAAGCATACATGGAAATACACCTTCAGCAGTAGGTAAGGACAGTGTATGGATTTTTAAACTCAAAGCTCAAGGACTGTTAATACAACTTAAAGTTCTTGCTTAACACTAGAAATATTTATAGTTAAAATAGTTAAGTCTCATTCTTAGTAAAACATAACAAAAAGGGTGTATTTCTGGCTCCGTGTCTGTTTGGTCCCAATGTAGACATGCCATGCATTAAACTTAAGATGATGGGGTTAGAAATAGCTTTGCAGCGATTCTCCAAGAATAACTTCAAGCTGCTGAATTGTCTTCTGGCACTGATGTTCAACTTCTTCACATTCATCTGTCAGGGAAAAAACAGTAATTAAAATGTTTGAGGCGAAAAGCAATTTGGTCTTGTATTACCACCTTCACCCTTTCATTTGTTTTTAATGTTAAGGAAGCCAGTAAATCACTACTATTTTAACTTTTAGTGCTAGTACTAACTGGACACTTCCACAGCAGGTTTCAAATAAGTTATTCAAAAGAATATATTTTTTAAGTAGTACAAAAGGGTTACAGTTTATTATCACGGGGAATACAACCCAGAGTTCAGTTTCCACCAGGCAGTTGGAAGTCAACTTGCTGATAATAGAAGGATGTCTAGACAGGGTGATAGTGCAGTAACCTTTAGCACAAAGCAGCTCTAAAAATGATGCTGCTATTAGGAGCTGATTCAGCTAGTACTGCAGAATAGGAACATACTGCTATAACTTGTAAAAACCATCATGGTCAGACTAAGTGTCATGTAAAGCTATTCCACAGCAAAGAAGCAAACAGGAGAGGAAAACGTGGGAGGGCTTGGACTGGGCACTAATTGTACTGCATCCTAATGGTACTAGCCAGCTCTAGCAGTGCAACTCTGTGTGCTGAATATTGCATCGCAGCCTAGTGTGGCAGGACTGCAACTGGCCAGCTTCTCCAGGTCTGATCAATTTTTGGATGCTGCTCAGCCAAGCCAACAAAAGCATCTCTCTCTCACTGCAGCTAAAGCATCAAGGTAAGATAAAAACAAGAACTTGCCACTCAAAATTTTATTTATTTATTTAGACAGCTTATATGCCGCCCCATCGCATAAGCCTTGGGGCGGCTTACAATTTAGTTAGATTTCTTAATCTTGTAGAGTGCATTTGCCTTCAAACGAAAGACAATTCTTTTATTTTCTAACCCAGGCAGAATTTGAGGGGTCACGAGATTTTTCAGATTCCCACCTCCGAGGCAGCACTCTGACAATGGAGCTGGGAATTGGAGTTTTGCCCTGTCTCAGTAGTGAGGAAAGAACTATCCTGGCTACTTCTGTGACTGTAGGAACACAACCTCAGAAAGGGACATTTTGGTGGGGATGAGAAAAGCTATCCTTACCCCACTCCACACTTTTCCTCCTCATGTAAAAAGTATTACTATACAGGCAAAAAAGTCTTCTAGAGAAAATGTAGGGAAGCAAAGATTGCCTCTGTCACTGCTCTGCCTCTGTATAGGCTAACTGTAAGTGCTGAGTTCAAAGACTTACAAATCATAATAGAATGGCATCCCAAAGCTATTTAAGTATCATGAGTTTGTCAACAGGCTGATATATGCGCTGTTGCAAAGGGCCCATATATAATAGCACTATCCCATTCTGTTCACAAGCACCTTTCAAAGCCATGCAGATTTGCTAGTAAGTTTTAACTTCTAGCATGGAAACTTAATGTTTCTCAGTCTGGGACTGCAGCAATTCAAGAACATGATATTACTTTCCTTAATAGGCTGAAGATGCTCAATAGAAAAAGGGTTCCTTTTTAATTAAAAACAAAATATCCAGGTTTATTCTGAGCTAATTTTACATGCGGTGCGTGGAAATGTTCTTGGAATCAAGCAGGATAGTTTGCTAGCTAGGTGAAAACCAACGTTCCAAGGTTTTCCTTACAGGAGTGGGTTGTTCATGAACTATCATGGAAAGCACGGGAGGGCAACCAGTTATTCTCTGGATATTGTGGACTACATCTGCCATAAGCCCTAGTCAACATGCCCAATGATTAGAATTTCTGAGAACTGCAGTTCAAAACATCTTGAGAGATTCTGGTTACTTACCTTTCCATAAAGAAAGGGTAGACACAAATACAGAAATGCCTTCCTTCAAAGTAAATGGAAAGTGAAAATTCTCACAACAAAAAATGTCATACATTACCTTCCATAAGCTCAGCTAAGAAGGGAATAGACTCTGGTAGTAGCACCATGTAGTTCTCTCTTATTTTTTCTGCAAGTTCTAGCAAAGCTAATAAGGCAGCAAATCGAACCTAAACAAAGCAACAGGTAGGGTCAAAACAGGGCTTATTGAAATCATGCAGGGGTTCAGGGACTCCATTGCTAGACAAGATGCTAAGCATGCTTATGTCTAATACAACCATGATTCTGAAATTGTAAACACTGACCTGCAATATTATTACACAATTCATGTAACACAACACTGTCACTTACTAACACATGTTACAATTCCAGGAAATATTAAGACTGCACGAAAAGCCAAGCTGGATCAGATCAAGTCCAGCATCCATTTCACATAGCAGCCAACCTGCTGTGTATTCTTTCCCAAACAATGAGCACTGTATTAAGTTAAACATCTGGTCAGCTGCCATTTTAGCGCCATCAGGGTGGCTTTCATATGCTATTCTTTCAAGATCCATCCAGTTCAGTTACATACCTTGGGGGATGCATGTCGCATCTTCAGCAAAATCTGATAGTTCAGCGGCTTCCACAGAGAATCATCCGCCATTGCAACTGCAAACTGTGCTATACATGGAATCAAGTGCATTGTCACTCTTTCCTGGAACCTCTCTTCTCCTCCGACAATGTTTTCCAGCTATGTAGAAGGATACAACCACACACAGTGAAGAGAGAGACTATTTTCATTTCAGCCAATTGTAATACTGTGCTACCTAGCCTTCCCAAATTCTTTGCTGGTCACCCAACCGATGTTCAGTTTGGACCTTTTTTTACAACTAGAGCACTTTAAACACACCACCTTGGGGATCCATCTCAACTAATCCACTGGCATTGCTTGTATTTAATTTGGAAGACAGAACTAACCTTCTTTATAAGCAGTGAAGCTAAGTAAAAATGTTAAGATCATGTCCTAGGTCAGGTACCAGTTCTGACAATAATGGAAAATAAGGCAGAAGGGGAAGGAAAGAAGCCCAAATTTATGTTCGTATATCAATTGCTTTAATTCAGGGGTGGGCAATAGTAAGGAGTTGAGAGGTTCCATTGTTCCCTCATGCTGTACTCCCACCCCCTCTTGTGATTTTCAGGAAAGTGACTCTGCTTCCAAGGCAGGCAATCCCTGGCCTCTTGTTTTCAAGCAACATTGGTAGTTTTGTTTTGTTTCATGGCTGCCATTGCATCAGCAGGCAGGGAGTTCTTTGCTGGAAGGGGCTGCACAAAAGGCATGGGGAGATTTATGTGGAGCACATCCTATGGCTTAAACAACCATGATAATTCCTTAAGGAAGACTAGCAAGAATGTGCTATCCAACAGCTAAACCATAACCTGCTTCTCAGTACCTGATTGACCAAAGGCATCATCAATGTTTCTGCCCTCTCTTTGCTCACAAAATGATGGGAATCAAAAAGGAAGATTTTGTGTAAACAATCAAGGATGGACTGTAGCAACAAGCAGCTCTTTTCGGTGTTCTCATAGTCGAAGAAAGCATCATCTGCATTTGCAAACAGACAAAGGAGACAGACAGAGTGAGGCACCTAGTGGATGAGATTGGCAGGAGCAACAAATGAAGAGAATGTCAAAATGTTAAGCTGTGGATCCCTTACAATTAAAGCAGACATTTAAACAAGCTATAGATATGAGCAGCAGTCAGCCTATGATCTGGCTAGTGTTTCTGAAACTACTGTGACTGCTTTCTGGAGGGGGAGGGGTAGCCAGGTTAAAATTTTTGTGGTTCTCGCTGCAACAGTCTTAAAGACTGTATTTGTGCCGAATCAACCATGCAGACTTGAAGTGGACTTTTCTGCCCTCTCCTTTCCACAGCAGCTCCTCCATCTTGCTGAAAATGCTACACAAAAATCAGGAGACCCTGCTGGATGGAGTGAGCCAGAAGGAAAGAAGGACCCCCTCAAAATCAAGTGTCGGGACCTTCTTTAAGTAAAGCCTTCCTTCTTGCAGTAGACAGATCCTGAATCCAATTCTAAAATGATTGTCATGGTATATGCTTGTCCATTTCATCAGATGGTATTTTGAGGTGCCACAAGATTCTTTGTTATGACTGATGAATGTATGTGATGTAGTAGGCTGCAAACTGTGATACCTGGCCTCAGATTCTTGGTAATCCAAACTTTAACAAAAGCACAAATTTCTAGCCTTTACAGTTGTAGGGAGGTTCTCTATATATAATAGTACTGGTCCTTTATTTTAGCAATGTGTAGAGTCCAGTTAGGGGAAGAAATCCGCCAGATTTCTTGAGCTCAGCTCCCCAGACTCTAGCTGGCTTTTTCCTAGGCCTAAGTCATCTTGCACTGAGCTTTTGCATGGGTGTCTGGCTTGAAGTTGCATCCTATTTGGTAATACCTCACAAGTTGCACTCCTTGTCAAAACCATATGCAGAGTAGCCCAAATAATACTGCCTCAGACAAGCTGATCCAATAGTGGTTTGTGTAATTGTTAGGATTTATTACACTTACGATGAACTTGCAGAATCTGATCTTCTGGGTTGAGAAAATTTTGGATTTTGACTTGCTATAAAGTAGTGAACCATTACAACAGAGTCAGGAAAAAGTATTAAAGGCAAATTGATAGGCGCCAGGTAAAGACCTTTTTATTTAAACATCATTTTAATTGTTAAAATATATGATCTGGCCAGGGCAACTTCTTCTTCCTTCTCTTTTCTCCTCCTATATTCTTTATTTACTTATTTTATACTGTTAATTTTAATTTTATATTATTATGTTTGTATCTCAGTGTATTTTTTGTATTTTTGTATTTAGTGGTAATTTATTATGTTCTATTGTATTTCAATGTATTTTATTGTGTTGTAAGCCGCCCCGAGGCTTCGGCAAGGGGCGGCATAGAAATGTTATAATAATAATAATAATTATTATTATAATTATTATTATTTTATTAAATTCACAAAAGCTTCTGGAAACTTACCTGTTTGGGAAGTATTGACCTGATTCAGAGTGTCAGCAAAAGGCTTCACTAAATGACCAGCAAAAAGGGTGAACAGTCCTTTTAGTTGTTCGGCAATGCAATCTGCCAGTCGGCAGAAAGTCAACTGCCTATCCTTTGAGGTGCCCTCAGTCTTGGCCCAATCAAAGAGCTGAAACAGGGAGCAGAAAACTTAGTTTCGGTACAAATCTAAGTTGCTAAAACAAAAGCATGTCAAAACGCCTACCTTGAAGAAGAGGGGTCTGAAAGACATTTCAGAAAGCTTCATAACCATGCTGATTAAGCACATGATAATATGAGTCTCGATTTTCCCAACTTCCTCCAAATCATCCTAGAAACAAACAGCTGGTGTCAAAGGTTTTACAGCAACATTACCACATGTACTTAAGAGTCTGTGTTTTTACAATGCTTAATATTAAGGATGCCCTAGCTTTATATGTACAATAACCTTTCAAGTAATATGCAAGGCACAAAAATGCAGAACTAGTGAGTAGAATCCTGCATATGGTCAGATTGTTTAAATTCTATTTGTCAGTGAGATTTAAGGCAGGCTGTTGCCAGAATTTCCACAAACATTTTGGTGAGATTAATAAACTTCGGCCATGCTGGCTGGAGAAAATGGAATTCAAAGCCCAACTTATCTGGAGGGCAGCAGGTTAAGAAAAGCTGACAAAGCTTATACAGAACAAAAATATATACAAGTATATCAGTCACCATATCTCTGATATGCTACCTGAGAGTGTTCAGCTCTGAAGTCTAGGGCCTTCATGAAAAATGCTGTTAGTTCAGACTGATGGGCAGTGAGTTGGTCTTTTCCAAGAGTTATAATATGTTCTTTTAGAATATCCATAACTGCACCTAAATGGTTCTAGAAATACAAAATCATGTAAAAGAGAAACATTATGTGCAAATTAACACCAATAGAGGCAAACATATTTTCAAGATTGTTGAAACTTTTCCTTTAGTAATCATGATCAGTATTTTCCTGTCAGAAAAAGTTGTGGTCTACACAGGAACAATCAATATTAAATCTGAGAAGCATGGGTTTTCGCCATTATTAGTAATTAAGAAAGCTTCACCCCCTCTTTCACTTTATGGTGGTTCTGCTCCTCTCTCTTTAAAGAGTGAAACTGTTTTCCAAATATGAGATATTACCAGAGTATGTATGTGGGTGAAAGCTGCCCATTAAGCCTAGCATTCCTTTTGTAGAATAAGGACTTTGTGGATAGATTTTTTCCTCCTTGCTGCTTAACTGTTAAACCACTTGGTTTCTGAAGTCCCCTCAATTACCAATTTTTATATAATATAATATACCTATTTAGCACTTTAAGCAAAGAAGCAAAATAAGACTAACCTTAAAAGTTTTTGCAATTTTACGATAACATTTTGCAACTGCTGGCAGAAGAACTCTTGGTGGAAGCTTTGTTGCTAGGGTTGATTTCAGAGATGTCACACGTAGTTTAATGTGAGATGAAGGGCCCATTTCAACTGCAATTCGGTCCAAATGGACCACCTATTAGGTGACAAATGCACAGGTCTGAGTTCACAGAAAAGTCTCACACATTTTGTTGCTAGCAGATTCATAAATTCCTTATAGCTACCTTGAGATGTATCACTCACCTGCAGCAAAATATCCAGCAGATATGGACTGAGAAAGTGTGGCAGCGTTTCTACAATTTTCAGTAGAGAAGTCACTGTGCTAAGCAAGTAAATTTCACTGGCAATTAACTCCTTTTTGTGTTTCAGTATATTTATCAATGCTGGCATAAGTCTAGAAGTAATACATACTGAAGATTAATCCACTCATTTCCAAACAAAACAAAACCCCAAATAAGATTATTTCCTCACCAATTATATTCAAATATATGACACCACAGGGTGTTAATAATACTGCAGACAACTAATTCAAATTAAATATTCTTGAACTTATTGCTTAGAATTATGTCATAGAACTCTAACTTTGCAAGAACTGCTTGGTAGTCCAGAAATATGCAAATGATATAGTCATACAATGGAACATTTACTGCATTTTCATACAAGAAATCCTAATACATTTAGAAAAGGAATTCGAGTTTAAAGCACATGGAATTCAGTGCTTCCTAACCCAGTGTCCTCCTGAATTTTTGGACTTTTTTTCCCATCACCTGCAGTCAACGTAACTAATGGTCAAGAATACTGGGAAGTGTACTCCAAAACATTTGGAAGGCACCTGATTAGGGAAAGCTGCAATAGTAGGTAAATTTGGCCCTCGTTCAAGTCTTGCTTCAGTCATCAGTAGGAGGCAATTGACATGTAACAACAGCCCATGGGTTAAACAAACTATGGGCTGCCAGGGATGAATCAAAGAGAGCAGGTCTGCTATGCAAATGGTCATTTCCATTTTCTGTAAACAACTGCTGATCAGAGGTGGTCAGTGTGATGTACAAAAATGGAGAGCTGAAATGTTCAGAAACTGAACAATCCAGCAGTTAACTCAAGAACAAACGATGGGCTGTTTAGCCTTTTAACAAACCCATCACCCTCTGTTCACAAATTATGCTCACCAGACTGTGAATAAGCTGATCATAGGCTGTTAGTAGGAGTGGGGATGTGGCAGGCAACACTCTCCCTCCCCACCCACTTGTGCATGACAACCTAGGGCTTGTTTAAAACCATGGCTTATTAATGTTTAGCGACCCTATTCTTTCAGCTTTAGCCCAAATATCTGTATTACGAGGATAAAAATGCCTGACCTATTTTGCAGGAGTGCTACAAATGTTACTGAAATATTCCTCAACCTAGAGTCTTCTAGATATTTTGAACTGCAACTCCCATAATTGCTAGCAAGCATGGGAGTGTCACAAACTGACCTTAATTGGCTTATGCTGACATACCAGCTACAAACTTCTCTGGACAGAGATAGCTTTGTTTGCTACAGGCATCTATCCACTGATAAGTCCTACCTGGATTATTGCAGTGCACTGATACATGAGGATTCCAGAGAAAAAAGTCCAAAACCTTCATACAGAATAGAGGAGCAAGGCAGGGACTGGCTGTTTTGCACATATTATTCCAGTGCTGCAGCAACTGCATTGGTTGCCAGTCAGTTTCCAGACCTAGTTCAAAATGATGGTGGTGCCCTTTAAAGCCCTGGCCTTTAAAGGACCAGTCTACCTGAAGGAGTACCTTCTCCCATATCTACCTGAACCACCACTTTCCCTGTCAAATGTTAAGATCTTCTCTGAAGGGTTTTCTCTGATTATTGCTACTTACAATAGCACCCTGGGTGGCTACCAAGAAAGAAGCCTCTGGAATCTTCACTGCATATGTTTAGTCACCAGGTTAAGATCTTCCTCTTTCAGAAAGTTATTAAGCATTAAATGCTCCTAATATTGCTAATATTTTAAAAGTTCTGAATGTTTATTATTTTGATACTTGTATACTTTTTATTTATTTACTTAAGGTTATGTTGTTGCTTGGCTCTACAAGTGCTCCATGTCATGTATAAACAAGGCCAGAGGATGGCACTAGGCACCCAAATTTAATAAATAAGTGGGAATTACAGTCCAACACATCTGGATGGCATCAGATTGGGGAAGGCTGATCTCACGTGCTTACAAAGTTATACCTTGGGAGTTGAGGGATCGCCAGTGCTTTCACCACGCAGGTGACTTCAGCAGCACACAGCAAAGCGCTTCCTGCAACATTTTTTTCTTCCTTCCCTTTCACAGAAATCACGTCGATGGCAGTTTTCAGCACAGTCACAAACAACTCGGGTTTCTCTGTGCCAAAACACTTGCAGAGCAACTTCAGGCTGAACAAAGCTGTCTGCCTGTTGACCGCCTGTTCCTCCTCTGTCGCCCGTATGTTATGCTGCACGACAGCAATGAGATCAGGAACCATTTCTAACAACAACTCCACCTGGAACATAAAACAATACATGCATCAGTGCTCATTCAGACTTCAGTTCCAAGTAGTAACGGGGATCCTGCTGCTCTGATCAGCGCTCAGCAATAATCAAGAACCCTGCCCTGTTTAAAGCTGGGATTGACCACATAAACTCTTTTCACTGTTCTTTCCAAGCCAGAAAGTTGTGCTCTGCCACTTAGGAGCATCTTCCAGTTGATCCCTTAATCCCTTTTATTTATTTGCAGAATATAAACCCATAACTAAAAAAAGATCCCTAAGTGAACAGTAAAGGAATGAAAAATAAAAATACAAAAGAATAAATATATTTAACATAAAATAACACCGCTGCATCCAGGACTAGGGATGTGTGAGGAATCCACTTACAGGTGGAAATCCATCAGATTCCCCGAGCTTGGCTCCCCAGACTGCAGCCTGCTTTGTGGCAGCCCAGAACCTGATTTCCTGGTAAGCAGTCAAAGAATCCATGTGGCACACACCAGGAATCAAGTCCTATGCTGCAGCAGCAGACAGAGAAGGAGTCTGTTGCTATTAATGGTGCCTGGCACACACGCTCACAGTGCCACTGGTCTGGAAGTGTGGCGCTTTAAACACATGCGCCAGGCACCATCCCCAGTGCCTGCTCTTCCCTGCCTGGTGATGCCGGCAGCAGTGGCTGCAATGTGAAAGAGCAGTGCTGTGAGCATGTGTGCCAGGTCCCAGTTAACAGCAACTGACCTTCTTCTTGCCCAGTACAGGTGGCAGCAGTGGACGGGGAAGGTTGCAGTTGTGCAACCAGCAGTTTGAGAGTGTTCATGGACTTCGCTTTGCACGGTGAGCACAAGAGGAAGTCCAAATATCCTGGAAGGATGGATGTTGAAAGGGTTCATCCCAGCCCTATCCAGGACCTGCATTATGAGACAACACATTCCTACGATCATAGAAAGAGAGATAAATGAAGGCACAGGGAACCTGGGTTTGCTGCCACTGTGTGCGTTGCTGCAACTTGTTGTTCAAGAGATCCATTGCTTTGCGTCTCACAGAAGGGAGCTGGTTGGCCATCAGACCCCGGATGACAGGAATAAATGTTTCCGTTGGCATTAAGGCATTGACCTAGGAAAAAAGGAAATTTCAGAAAAGCACGTCACATTTAAAAGAGTGGGTTCCCATCACAGTTTGGACAGCTTTCCAGACCTCTGCTGCCTGACCAGGCTGCTCGTCAGGTTTCCTAGCAGGGCAGAGGACTCAGAAAATTTCCCTCTCATGAACAACCAACCAGTTGATACTGGTTGCTTCTAAAAACAATGAGGAAAGCAAAATTGCCCAATTAAGTAAAGCCTATCCACCCACTCAAGTCATTTTAAACGGGAGTTTTATGCTGGTTTTCTACTATTATTATTTTTGTAAATTGTAAATTGTTTTTACAAAACAATTAATTACTGCTTTTAGTACAACACAAAAGCCAACTAGGTTTTTGAAGGGTGGGATATAAACCCTTAAAATAAATTGTTCTCACACTGAAATAAGACTGGACAGGCCAATTGTTCTTTCTTCTGCAACTCACATTTTGCTTGGTTTTCATTACTGCTTAACATTAATTGATACATGAATACACACGCACAGAAATGTTACTATTCTTTTTCTTTGGACATAACTGCCCACTTGTTTTGCCTCAGATGCTTTAGGAAAGCATAAAGCTGAACAGTTTTCTAAATTGATTAACATAATGCATAATATTAAGTCCATCATAATGAAGCTTCAGCATCAGAAACAGAGGCCATAAGGCACATTACAAACCAGCAATAAGAGAAACTTACCTTGTCCAGCATGTCGTAGGACTTATTGAGCAGTGCCCTCCAGAACTTCGCTGTCGGTGTATCTGTATGTTTTTCCACTGAGATTGCCACAACGTTAATGAAGCAAAGAACATCTTCCAACAGTCTGAATAAACAACAGAGAGTTACTGACCACAACAAAGACATACAATATTTTCAGTAATAGGAAGTCCAAAAATGAACCATTTATACATGAGAATCACTCCAGAAGCAACGGAGCCCAAGCACAAGCAGAGTTCTTGCAGCTGCAAGTTCTCAAAGGGAGAAAGAGACAGTTGTGTTTCCTGTGGACTGTATCCAATGTCAATTCAACTTAAGTCCCAATTATTTTAACAGGCCTACTCTAGGTAGACTAGCATTGGATACAACCCTAAATGGAGCCACCTGGGTGACTTAGGGCCAGTCACAGACTCTCAGCCCAACCTACTCACAGGGTTATTGCTGCTAGGAGGAGGAGATTGAAGTAAGCTGCTTTCTTTGCAAGAAAAAAGGCAGGATATAAATCTAATAAATATACCATGGGTTGGATCAAGATTCATTCATGTAACTGCTTTCCTCTAAGTATGACTAAGTGCACAATCCTATGCACACTTAGACAGAAAGAAGGCCTGCAATTTCCAGGCATGCTGCATGGGGCATGTTGGGAATTGTAGCCTTTTTCTCTATCTAACTATACATAGGATTGTGCTTTCATGCTGGATCCAATGCTTTAAAAGGTAAACTAAAGGAAAAACGCACTATGTATTTTATAAAACTGACAGAGTCAAGATAAAATCACAGATATCTTGGTCAAGTAGCCAATTATTCTTTTTTAACATACCCCCTACCCAAGTTATAAAGATAATGTTTATCTTTCCTTTTCCTGTCTTCCTTGCATCTTGAGCATAGATTTGTTCCATGAGCCTTTACGTAGCAGGCCATAGATTTGAGTCATCAAATATATATGCAGTAGATATATTTAGATGCCTTGGAGTGAATATTATTTCCTTTAACATAACCAAAGTCCTACTTTTAGTTGTCTATTACCTCTGTTCAGACTCCTTTAACTCCTCAGCATCTTCACATTCAACTACCTGTTAGGAAAGAAAAGAAGGGGAATCTCAGTTACAAGGACTTCATCTTTATTTGCTTTTGTTTTTAATTTTTTAAAGAGCCCAATTTAGATTTTGAAAAAGAGGCACCCTTGATATAAGAAGGTCTCTGGTTCAATTTCTGGTCGCCAGAAGTATGCCTGCCTGACATCCTGGTGAGCTGCTGTCAGGCACTGGAGAGAATATGCAGCTGGAGGGACCAACAGTATGGCTTGCTGTAAGGCAGCCTCCTATATTCCTACTGCTTGAAGACACAGCAGTGAAGTTCCACTCACAGAGTCCCCACCACACAAGAGGATACAGTTTTCCCAGTGGTACAGCCTCAAGCTGCTTACTGTTTGTCCTCTTCTCATCATTGCCTTGCTTATTTATTTATTTGTTGCTTTTATTGCTTGTTCAACAGTGATACATGGCTCCCATGTAATGGTGAACCTTCCTTAGACTTTCACACCCAGGATGCAGGGATGAGGATGGCTGTTTTTCAACCTCTTCTCATGCAGATGCCTCTTCCACTCAACTTTTCATGTTAGAGGCAAATACAGGATTAGGACTTTGGAATGCCTAGTTCCATCCTCTGGCCTTGTTTATACATGACATGGACAATGGGTAAAGTGCTAACCTAGGTACAGCCACTTAAATACATTTACCACGATGATTATCGGTCACACATGTGACAAGCACATTTCAATGTGATAGTATGTGTAAACACTCAGTGCTTCCATTGTTAGTCATGCCCCCTATAAATCCTGGCCCGGATTTATTCTAAAGTAGGCAATCGGAAAAGTTCCCCTGTACAGGCCAAATTCATTGACACTACTTCCTAAAAGATGCTCAGAGATGCTCCTGCTGGTATAATGGTTTCTTCATGGGCTGGTTTTGTTTATATCAAAAACATAAGTATTAATTTATTTTACACATATTGTCCAGTACCCTTCATGTGAAACAACAGGCAACAGGAAATACTTTTTTAAGAATCCCCCAGAAAGTGGGAAACCTCATTAAACCATTAGAAAGATGAAGTTGCCTTACTTTTTTCACAAAACTGTGCGAAGCCAGAAGCTGTGACATGAAAGAGACTGACAAGAACTTGAAATGCCTCAGCTGTTTGCCAGAGTGAGAGTCAACATTAAAGAGCTCTGTTTCTTCACTCTGGGATTTTATCTTGCGCACTCTTGATTTCTTTTTTCCAGGATCATCTGCAAAAAATAGACCCAGACAAGAATGTTTTGCTAGCCCTATTGTCTGCAACCATAAATGCTAGATTAAAGATGCTTACTACCAAAGGCAACATAGGACAAGCTTTCCAAGTGATGCATAGCTTAGAAGAGTCACTGAAACTAAAGGAAAATCTTTTGAAACTGTTTTGCAAACTTTAAAAACCAATGATTTTGATAGAAATAAATGCTGATAATTATGATCCACTTATTTATTCTGCATAACTATAGTCTGGACAGGAGGGTTTTGTACAGAAATTTTGGTCAGGTACTGGGAAGGAGTGTAAACATTGGGATAGATTGGTGGCAACTGATGTGTCACTAAGAAAGTAAGAGATGTGTAAAATAAAGGAGCTCCCCTTTGCAATAACAGATAATTGTGATCCTTTTACGTTGTACCTGTAATAAGGCCAGGCATTTGTTTCTTTGAGAAGGAAAAGGAAAAAATGGGCTCGATGCAGCAAAAGCCCCCCAGGAAAGGAAAAGTTCCTTCTGTTACCAGGAGGGTTTTGTTCCAGTAGAAATTTTCCACGGACTCAACAGAGAGGGAATTCTTCTTTCCTGATTCTGCCTGCCTCTGCTATTCCTTGAAACCTGCTCTGGAAAGCTGGGGGTTGTCTGGAAATTTTCTGCCAGTCTGCAAAAAAGCCCTGATGGAGACCTTTGGGGGTGGGGGCGCAGCCCCCTGTGGAGCCAAGCATCACAAAGGAGGGGCAGCATATAAGTGTAGCAACTCAGGCTCTTCCCACTTGCTCAGTGCTGCTGCAATCCCCAGGGGAACCAAACGGATCATAGCAGGAGGTGAGAAAGAGCTCACACATCTCCAGACAAGGGGCAGGGCCATTCAGAGAGCCACCAGGCTGGAATGTGGGCTGGAGATGCTCCATGGGAGCCAAGCTGCACTGGTCCACACTTTGGGCAGGGCCCTGAAGAGTGGGCCTTTTCTGCTGCATTTTCTCCTGGTAAGGAAATGTTGAGGCAGGGTTCTTTCGACCGTGTTTTCCTAGCCAATCTGTGCTGGTGTGTATGGAGGTTGCACTGGGTGAGGTTTATTGTATTTCATTATTTAACATTATGAACATTATTGTACAAAGTAACATTGTTTGATTTTGTATTGCTCTGCCGTTATTGTATTTGAATTTGAATTTGCTATGAGTATAGTACTGCATTTATATCAATTTTGTATTTTGCTATTGTAATTTTTTGATCAAGTATTATTGAGAAGAAGCAACATCAGATTTTGCACTAGCCTTCTTTGAGATAAATATGGCTCTTTAAAATTTCAGTTGTATTTGACTACATTTAATTTCAATATTTTATTCTTTTATTAGCATTTTTACTGCTCAGATTCTGGTTATTTTAGAGAATTATGTTTTGGTATTATATTTAAAAACTAATGCACAAAACACTATATTATGTATATAATGCTTTTTATTTCTGCCACAGCAGTCCCCGAAATAATTTTCCTATTTTCTCCATTCCTCAGCTGTAAAAAGATTGAAAATTACTGGTTTAGACCAACAGGAGAGATGATACTGGAGGGCTGCAGGAGGAGGAGGAGGAGAATCATCAAATATCATACTCTTGCTTTCCACCAGCAGGCGTGTTCTGAGCTGAATTTCACTTAAGGACACTCCTGCTAGTGCAATAAAACTCTATATCTAACCCATGTAAGTACAATGCATTGCAGTCACTCTATTTCAGCTTCTTTCAGGAATATTTAAATATGTTATATAAAATAGTATGGATACCCTTAATAAATTCTATGAATGTTCTACAAGGAAGTTTAGATATTTACTTAGGAATACATTCACATACACCTACAGCCACATGGAAACCCTTTAAAAGGCTCCCTGCAGGGATCTATCATACATATCATGTGATTTTCTCCACTCACTGTCCTGATAGCCACAAAGAGGTCTAATAGCATGATGGGGAAAGATAAATGAGCAGGTTCATGGCATGACAAGTCACAGTGGTTTCTTGTGCAGGATGGTCTCTGTCATGTTATCCAAACCCTGTCTTAGTATTTCATCATAGTGCATGTGGTTTTTAGAAACCACAGTAAGAAATAGCGCTCTGTTCTATGGTTTCAGCACTTCATCATGGTTTCTCAACTGGACCAGGCCTCCTGATTTCTACAGTGCTACACAGAGTCCCAAGGAAAGTGTGGCAGCTCTTGCAGGAACTGCTCCATCTGCTCCAACACAGAATTGAATTTCAGGCTTACGGTTGATGAGATATGTGCCAGTAGTGGGGGGACTGAACAAGGAGGACAGAAACCACATTAGCATAGACACCACTTAAATATTGGTCAGGTAAATCCAGACCAAAAAAAACAAAACCAAAACCACACACACACACACACACACACACACACAATGGAAACCACGCAGGGTTGCTTGTTATGATGTGTGGGCTGCTATGGCATATAAGTTAATAAAGCAAAGCCCATAACAGAAGGAATAATTTAAACCACTTGAGTACTCATTTCCTAAATAAGGCAGAGAGGAAACAATGTTAAACCTGTGATTATGAACCCTTTTTGGAGGAACACTTGAGCTGGTTTGTATCCAAAAGTTTTTGTCTAAATGGTTGTACTCGGGCAGAAGCATGCAAGTGATTTCCCTAGCAATTAATTACCTTCTTTGTTCTCTGGCAGTTTGGTTAAATAGTCCAACACTTTCCTCAGACTCTGCAGCTGTTGAATTGCACTAAATTCACAGCATACCGAGATCCAGAACTCTGTGTCACTCTCCAAAATAGTATCCTGTATTAAAAAGACAGACAAAAGGAAAAGAAAATATAGCATTTCAAGAAGAAAAATTAACCAGTCATGGCCTATTCTTAATAGGAGAAGCATCACAGAAGAGTATCCTTACCTTCTCCCCATTGGCTACTGCAGTCACTGATTTTGTCACATGCTGTTCAAACAACAGCACAAGGAGAATCCAGAGGAAGCGCTCTCCTCCCAAAGTGCTTATCAGCTGTTCTAGGATGGGGAGGCAGCGATGCTCGGGCACATGAGGCAAAGCATCCACAAACACACGGATTATTTTTATCACCACCTCTTCCAAGTTTCCCGAGGTTTCTGAAGAACCATTGTCCTCAGCCTATAAAGCAGACATTCAGGAATTAGTGTGGAGTACACAGATTGAAATCTGTTCAGGATCTGCATAATGCTAAACAGTTCTTAATAATTGAGGCATTGGCTTTTTTCCAGCAGAGTGGAAAAAGTTAAAATTAAAGTATGAATGCTGAAGAAATGATCATGTCAAAAGGCTGTGGGATTGTGCATATATACTGACGGTCAGGTACTAGTGGCCATCATTGATTGGAAGTCACTCATGACTGAATACATAATGAATGGCACAACTTGTTCTCAGAAGGCAATGCAGAACTTACAAAGGAATAATTCTAAACCTTTGGAGGGGACTTGCATGGAATAAGGATTGGTATAATTTCCACCTACGAGGCCACTTTCCAACCAGAGATATTTTCTAAGCTCTCCTTGCACAATTTACAGGATACTAAGGTTAGGTTACACTAGTCAGCCAGTTCTGCTGGTATAGTGAAATGTTAATTAGCAGCCCGCCTGGTCAATAAGGTCCTGGATGAAGCACTCCTATTGGCTCTGCATGGACCCAAGATCCATCCAGAAAAGAGCTTTTAGTGTACTGGCTCAGTGTACTGGCTCCCTCTCTGTAGAATCCCTGCCAGCCAATGTCAGGTGGGTACCAATGTTGTTTTTGGTACCTGCCAAAGCCAGTGTTAGTCAAAAGAGCTTACTCTGAATGACCAGCCATGGTTTTAAAAGTACAACATGATTTTAAATAAGTTTATACATAGCAAATTATCTATATATTTTGCAAATAAATAAATGGTAAGTAGTTCTAATACAGACACTATCACTTACTACTTACTCCAAGCAATTGCCCCATACCATCTCTCAAATTTCATTTTATCAATCCACTAGCTGCAAACAGTCTCCTAGCTTCCTTACCACCAACTCTGTTCCAGATTAGAATCTTCTTTTAATTGATACTGTAAATTTGGGAACAGATATTTCATACACACTATGGAAGAAGATAAAAGTCCACCATTTGATGAAACAATCACCAGGTTAACCCAAGAAATACAAACAATTCTGTTTTGGAAGTAAGCCAAACTTGTTCTGTCCTATTCTAGTGACATAATTTCCCATTTAAAACATCTTACCTGTATAAGAGCAGGAATGACCATCTTCACTGTCTTATTAATCACTTGGAAACTGTAAGCATTGTCCAGACGCATGACGTTCGCCCCCATGAATGTAAAAATAGGCATGATATTGTGCAGCACTTTACCCTATTCAAGATAAATCAGTTGACCCCATATTAGATTTGTGTTTGCTTTCGAATGTCCATTTTTACTGTGCAGTTAATTTTTCCAGTGAAATAGTTCTTTATCTACTACTGAAAATCCTACTGCCTTTTTATTTGAATTGTAGGACATTCTTTACATACAAGTCACTAGTTGTACAGCTTCCTTCAGCCCACAGGCCAAATGGCAGGCAGAGCTGTAGGAAATGCAATGGAAAAAATTACCAAAATATTGTTGGTTTGCTGATTAAAACTCTTACTGGCAGTAACTTAGGAGAGGCATGACAACCTTTCAGAATGGGAAAAAACTCTCCAAACACCAGAAAATCACCAAACTGAAATGAAGTGGTTTGGCTTGCAGCCCCAGGACTCAGGTTCTGCAGCCTGACAGAGGCAAAGCCAATCACAGCACAATGCATCATCAGGACAAGGACCCTATCTAGACAAGGCAAAGCTTGTATTTCTGGTTTTACAGCCTGAGATACTGCTGTGAACACGGATCTGTGGCAATGCAGGCACTCCCTCCCATCTGCCAATAAAAAGGGTCGGTGCTGCCAAGGGCAAACGGTACTTGCTTTCCGACATTTAATCACTGCATGCTAATCAGAAGGTAAGATGCAAGACCACTGCCCAGAAGCAAGGGTCATGCTTGTGGAACAATGAGGAATTGAGAAACGAGAGAATTTTAGAGATGGGGATAGGAAGGAGCAAGGCAAGTTCAGGCCGAGGTAGTTCCAAGAATAGCTGTGATGGGGAAGTGGTTTTCAAGCAGGGATTGAGAGGAAGGAGGGAAGCAGCTTTAGCAGCAAAGGGAAAGCTGGTGAAAGCACAGGAACAACAACATAGGGCTGGGCGAGAGGACACGGTGAGTCACCCAGTAGCGCCCAATGCTTGATCATGAATGCTGAACTGCTGTTCAGTCAAAAGAACTAGAAAAGCATTCTGCGTCTTAGAAAGCCACCATCTGTTTCAATGTTCACTTTCCCTTCTGGGTGATGTGCATGGAAAAGGAGGCATACTCACAGGGAACATTCCAGCAGCAGCTCCCAGCAGAAGCAGAGCGTGGTGATGGGTCTGAGGCATTTCAGAAACCCGGATGCACTGAACTATCAGCTCCACATTGAACTTCTCTTCATCGAGAACACCTGAAAAAGCAAAGGAAGGACCCCTGGATTAGCAAGATTTAGGTTTTCATTAAGACTAAGCCTGGTTACAACTGCAGTCACATATGGATACATGCTATTTTTACAGTAATTACCTCATTTTGTAACACACACATCAAAAAGGCAATAAAGTCCATAAAGCCCAGAATAAGTTTTCATACCCCAGGTCAAAAACTAGGGAGTTGCCCACTTAACTTGTTCATCTGCTTTACCTGATTTCATCCTGCTACCATCTGGAGACAGTTTCTGACAGATGTTTAACAGGCAACCAAGTATGAGCTGTTTTATGTATTCCAGGTTTTCCTTTTCTGCAGAAGGTTCAAGACATCTGGAAATTTGGAAAACAGTCAAATAATAATTCTGGTGAATACTGTGCATCATATTATATCATGCTGCTTAATAAAAAAGCAAACTTTTAGCTGTTTAAACTGTTTTAAATTTTATATACTAGATTTTTGTGGTGTTTTAGTATCTGTATTTGTAATGTTTGTGAATTGTTGTAATTTGTGATTTTGTCATTTGTAATTTGTATTTACTGAATACTACTCAGACTGTTTCAGCTGTTGTGCAGCATAGAAATGAAATAAATACATACAAAAATTAGTAGCCCAGTTAGATATTAAAAATTAGGAAAAAAGAAATAAGAAATGAACATTTCCTGAAATCAAACCAAGCTTAGATGGCATTCTGATGTCCTCATCTCCCCAGCCCAGTGTTCTTTTCTGAATGGCCAACACAATTCTAAAAATACAGAAGGGTACTTCTCCCTCAATCAGAATTCAGTATAAGTTGTATGTTTATCGGGATGTAATAGCTGTGAGACGAGTATGCATTGTGTTTTCCAGGTAAGTATGCTATCAGCAGGGCTGGCTGTGTCCTTTATGGAAGCATTCACTGAACAACTAAAGATTGGGCCACAAGCCAGGAACACAGAGCAGGAAGTGATAAAAAACACAGCGCAGTGCTCACTTCCTAGTCCTCAGCTGTTCCCTACAGCCACATACACTACCACCACCACCACCACCACCACCACCACGTCTCCCCCTTCCAGGTTCAAGGATACACACTGTGATACTTCTAGGATAAAGCAATGAAGGACCATTCTACTTTATATTCCACCCAACAGAAGAAAATAGGAAAAGTGGGAAAAAATGTAATTGAAAAATATGCTTGTTGTGTCCCACTATGTATAAGGAGACCACATTGTAAAACCCAGTAGGTTTACAATGAAGATGAAATAGATTATTTGGCGAAATCTCTATGGGAACAATGCAGCCTATTTTGTGCATGAACAAAAAGCAAGCACAAAGACCTGTTCATGCCCAACCAGTCCTGGAGGAAAAATCATGCAATGGAATTGCTACTCAACTATGTGCCTGATGATGAGGCAATAATTGGTACCATGCTTGAAACCAAGTAGTGACAATGGCTCTAGGAGGCCAGGCACATCCTTAAGTCCCAACCAGCAGATGTAGTTTGCTTTGCTCTGACCTCTGGCTAAGCTTTCCAGAAGGCCACACCCACCGGTCTCCCCTGACCACCCATCCCCATCCCCATCGAGTCTGGGTTGAAATTCAGCTGGGGAAGGGGCAGAGAACATCCAACAGAGCCTTACTGTGTTCCCCAGTAAAGACATCTGGCATTGCTCTCTAAAACCAACGCAGTCATTACCTGGCCAGCAAGCTGAAAAGGGTAGGTATCAGTGCCTGCGGCTGCTTGAGCTTCTTCTTGTGCTGCAGCAATTCCAGAATAAGTGTGACTCTTTGCCAGTTCACACTGCTTTCTTCTGGTGTACACTCTTGGTTCTGAGCTTTTCTGAAGGATGAAAACAGAGTAAGAAAAAAAATACCTCTCATTACAAAGGTCTATTCCAACCTTTTTCAAAGGAAGCCTTCAAAGCATGAAGTAATTATCAACAAAGCACCACTAATGCAAATAAACAGAACATCTATATCATCAAACCCCAAATAAATGCTTGCATAAATCAAGCCAGAGACCAAATTTGCAAACTTGGTCAAGACAGGTTTCAAGACACTTTTTTTTATTTGCCATTTAATAAAATCAGTGATGTTTTTCAACAGGATATTTGCTCTGTTTCACAGTATCGCCAGACGCCTTGCATTTGCTTTTCAAAAGAGAGTAGACCCGGAGTCCGACAGGGGCAGGATGACATCTGGCCCTTAGGAAGGAGCAAAAGGTGCTTCTATGCAGTCCAGCCAAGTCTCTCTTCCAGAAAAGATAATGCCTCCAAAGGGAAGCAGAGAAAAGCATACCAGGGTCTGGACCATTACATGGCACCAAGTAGTAAGAAAGTCTTCCACACTTACATCCTTTCCAACAAGCCCCACCATCTTTTTGCAAAGATACTGTTTGTTGGATATATTATTGTATTTTTATGTGGTTATGGCAGCTGCTCTGATTCAGCCAAAAGAGACAGGATACAGATACGAATATGAATTCGTATTCAGGATACGAATCAGCCAAAAAAGACAGGATACGGATTAGGTAAACAAACAGCCCAAGAATCAATGCAAGTGCAGTTTCAGAGGGGCAGCATCTCCTGCAGCCTTGGCCCAATGTCCTTTATGCACTTCTATACACAGTGCCTGTGACATTTACTTCTTCGGTCCGTTTTACCTCTGCTGCTGCATCTTCTGCCTTCTTGTCTGGTGAACAGTAGCCAGGTTCTTGGCCTTGGGTAGAGGTTCCAGTTCCATCCTAACCTGCTCAGCATCAACTGAAATCTAAACAAGATACAAGGAGGTAATATTTGGTTTAAAGAAACACAGCACATCAGTCACCCACCACATGTCACAAGACACACAGTATGCCTGGGCCAATGGCACACTGGGCAAGGATGGACTACCAGTAGAGCGTGACCTGACCAAGTATTCATTGGGTGTTATGGCAAGGTCATTTCTGCATGCATATGGAGGACAGAGAAAGTTTAATTGGCTGGGAAGTGCCATGACTAAACTGAGCACAGGAAGAAGTAGCAAGAGTAAACAGGCTCTCTCCATCAGACCTATATACACTTGCAGCTAAGAGGCCCTATCTTAACAGCAGAAACTTTGGGCATCATCATCCAATTTTAGAAACCGATGGGAAAAATTAAACTTCATGCATTTTCAGGATTGGGCTAAAATCCGGGTAAAGGTTTGGATTAGTGAAACACGTTCCTGATGAAGATTTCAAGATGTCAAACGTGTTTAGAAAGAGAAGAAAGGAAGAGCTGTGCTGAAAATCATCTGGAAAGCTGGCAGTTTAAAAATTTGTGTGAGGAATGGATACTACCCAGCCTAGTCAGATTAGAATAGGATTAGTGAAAGCAAAGTTCCTTTGAAGATTTCAAGGCCTGGAAAGTTTTTAGAATGGGCAAAAAAAGAAAAGCTGTGCAGGAAAGCAACTAGGAAAGTTGCCATTTTTGAAATCCTGGTGAGGCATAGGTCCAGCACTGCCATTTAAGCATTAGGGTTAATGTCCAGGTTAGGGTTAGGGTTAGTGGAAGCAAGGTCCCTGGGAAGATTTTGAGGCATGGAGCATGTTTAGAAAGCACAAAAAAGTTGTAGAGAAAAACATCTGGAAAGCTGGTATTTCCCTAATCCCAAAGAGGCATGGGTCCTGCACCCCCTTTTAGGGTTACAGTTAAGGTCCACCTTAGGGTTAGGGTAAGTAAAAGCAAGACCCATGTGGGCTTTGGAACATGTTCAGAATGGGCAACAAAAAACAAAAGGAAAAACATCAGGAAAGCTGGCATTTTCGAAATCCTGGTGAGCCATGGGTCCTACACCCCTATTTTAGGGTTAGGGTTAAGGTCCAGGAGGGTTAGGGTTAGAAAAAGCAAGTTCTTTGTGAAACTTTCAAAGCTTGGACCATGTTTGTATCCCACTTTATTTGTGAAGCACCCTTCACCTTGGAGAAGTGGAGTGGAGTGGACTATGACAACTGGTGTGGTGACCTGAAGAGAAGTACCTCCTGCGAGAGAAACAGAGGGGGACTTTGCCTGTTTTTCTAGAAACTGCCTCTTCCTCCTCAGCATAAGCTTGCAAAGCTCAGAGGAGTACTTTGAGATGGTTCTGGGGAATGGCAGAGGTTGAGAAATTCAGGTTCCATCTATCCCTTTCCATAAGTGTATATCCATATCCAACACCCTGTTTTTAATATTTTAATATACTTACATGTGCATGCATTAATGCACGCACACACACACACAATTTCCAGAAAATTGCTGTAATGGCTGTTTTGCACTTTTCTTCTCCCTTACTTAGCATTTGTGCTTTAAGGAACAATCTTATGCATGTTTACATAGAAACTTTTCTTTTTTTACAAAAATTAGCGCACTGGATCTTGACATCCCCAGCATTCCCCAACCAGTATGGAGTTGTGCCTTACACTGAGAGCAGTGCAATCTGTAAATATAATCACCCTGCCATGATTGGAGAATCCAATTCCACTAAGTCAAAGGACTGAAATTCTCATTATTTGGAAAGATAAAGGTCACCTTACCCCTTTAAACACATTGTTGATTGCCTGTGCACAATTTGGATTTTTGCAATTTAGCAGCAAATCAAATAGAACTCCCAAAATTTTTTGCTGAACCTTCCCATCTGCCACAGCAGCAAAGAATGGTTTTGTAATCTAGAAATGAGAAACAGGAAAGTGTATCATTTATATAAACAATTTTGTATGCATTATCCTCACTTTCTGAAAGAAAGAGACAGTATTATTTCCATTTTACAATGAGATCTTGTCTAGGTTTCTCAGGTCCAGGTTTCTCAGGTCCAGGTTTCTCAGGTCCAGGTTCAACATGCTCTTCACTAACCTACATTTTAAAAAAATACCTTATGTTCCTTGGTCTTCAGGATGTGTGTGGCAGAACATTAATATAAATCCATACATTAAATCAAATGTTGCATTATGTGCGTATAACAGACCCACAGGAACTACACTTGAGCACGGAAGAAACAGCTTTAAGATGTTACTTATGTGGAAATTCCATGAGACTACCACACTCTATAGTCAGAAGCCTCTGAGATTGGAAGCTTCTGAAAATCTTATGCTGCTGTCAGGGCAGGAAGGGGATGGAAGTGATTTCTCTCCCCGTTTTTCTTCAAAAATTGTCCAGTTGACCTTCCTCCCTTGTGGACATGGATGCAAGCAGACAATGGAAAGATCCTAAGATTCTGCAGAACTTGGTCTCTCGTCCCTCCACCCAATGTAATGCCTGCCTCTCAATCTCTACTCTAATACCTGATTCAGTATTGAATTCCACCTCCTGAGGGAATAGACATGTCTGGGATGGAGAATCCAAAATATCTAATGGTCTTTGGGACAGGATTACTCTAATTAATAAAAAAATAATGTTAACCTCCTTTAAGTATGGATGCTCTCAGGGCTGTATAAAGAATAAAGTTAATGAAACCAATATAATAATTATCATTCAATCCGTATTCAATAAAAGCAGAAATTAAAACCCAAAAAACCCAGAACAAAATCCATTGTGAAAATTATTCATAGTGAAACCGTCATCATATATACATGTCCCCAGCAGAACTTCCACTGAGTTCAGTAGAAATTAGCTAAGTAGACATTTATAAGATTGCATTTTGACTTGAATTAGAACCAACAAAGTCTTTTTTATAGGCTAATAGCAAAGTTAATCTCAAACATAAAACTTATTATGCATTGTGTATACCATAAGAATATAAAAGGGGCAATTCTGGAAAAGATAAAAGGTCTAGTCAAGGACCCCATTTTCAGCAGTGGCCAGTCAGGTGTTTTTGGGAAGTCCAGAAGTAGAGTGAAACAAAAATGGCATTCCGGTTAGGATTTCACTGTATACACAACTGTTTAGCCAAATGGGTTTGGCCAATTGTTTACTGTAGGGGCATTATTACTGTGTTGAAGCACTTGTTTATTGTAATTCATAATAAAAATAAAAGGAAATGAAAGGAGGAAACCCTATGATGAAACAATGCTGTGTTCTGAAAAAGTCTGGAGGATCTCCATGTTTTAACACTGAGAATTATTACAGTGAGTTTTTCTCTCTCATTCTTACCTGTCCAAGAGCTCTAATTTGGAAAGTAGAAAGTCCTTTATAGACTTCCTTTGAGGTGTGCAAAGCTTTGATGAATAGTTCTAGACACTGTTGATCTGTGCAAATGAGTGGTGCTGAGTGTTCATTGAACTTCCCAAGAATGAGATGCAGAAGAAGAGCTTCATCTTTTAACATCACTTCTGCTCTCTGATTAACTTTCTCCAGTAACAGATCCAGGGTGGGCAGCAGGCAAGAAAGCACCATCTGAAAGTAGACAACATGAAAAAGAGAAAGTGGTTTTCAAGATCAACTAACTGCAGCTTTATCCAACTTCCAGAAATAGGACTTCAACTTTAAGTTGAAGTCCAAAACACTTCACTAGCTTCACTGGAGGGCACTAGCTTCCATAACTTTCATTAACCACTCAAACAGCCTAAGCTATTGGGCAGTATTAAAAAAATAGCTTAGGGAAATCTATTTCAGCTGATTTCATGAAACAAATATTTCAAGGTACAGTTTAGTTGACAGCAGCAAAAAAGAAAAAAAATGCATCTGGATGAGTTAGCATATTGTAGCATATTTCACGTACCTTGCCATTGACATAATCAAGAATTTTCAACACATTTCTTGCAATGTATGATGGACATTTGGATGCTTGTACACATTCAAATAACCCTTCCAGTGCTTCTGACAACTTCTGCTGCTGCGTCTTTTGCTTATGCTGAATATGCAGTTCCGCAAACAACTGTCCAAGACTCTGTTTTATAAAAAAGGAAGGTGGCAGGAAAGGAATCAAAGAGCTTTTCAACGTGCCTTTTTTGATGAACTATGGAAGCATATGTCCATATGTATTGCTGCCCAAACAGCTAAGGTACAAAATCTGGATTGCAATGGTGTATAAACAACAGAACTGCTATGAAATGGAAGATGAGGTGAAAGGGCTTTTAGCAAACTCTCTACTCTCTAAAGGATGTGTGTCCGTGTACTCTCAGTTTTTGGTGTTCTCTAATTCTTTCTGCTTACATCTCACTCCAAAAGTACTACCCCTGCTCGGGATACTGAGCCACATGGAACTGCTCCAACGTGGTGCTCTGCATGCAATTGCACTTTGTGAAAAACTGCAACCATATGAACAGTGCAGCTCACATGAGCTTTCCCATCTAATTAGTGTCTTCCTAGTAGAAGGGAGGGACTGCAGGTGGCGCAGTGGTTTAAACCACTGTGCTGCTGGGCTGGTTGACTGAAAGGTCACCGGTTCGAATCTGCACAACGGGGTGAGTTCCCGTTGCTCTGTCCCAGCTCCTGCCAACATTGCAGTTCAAAAGCATGCAAATGCAAGTAGATAAAAAGGTACCACTTCGGTGGGCAGGTAACAGCATTCTGTGCACTTTGGTGTTTAGTCATGCCAGCCACATGACCACGGAGACTGTCTGCAGACAAATGCTGGCTCCCTCGGCTAGGAAATGGAGATGAGCAATGCCCCCTAGAGTCAGGCATGACTGGACTTAATGTCAAGGGGAAACCTTTACCTTAGTAGAAAAGAGGGAAAGTTTTATCTTGTTGCAAACAGCTCAGCTGGCAACCTTCTGAAGCCAACTTTAATAACTACTTAATGTGCTTGAATTATGAGGAAATGAAGCTCAGCTAGGTTCAGTATCCATCTTGCTTTAATCTGGCCAGCACAAAAAGTAAAGCCTTGGCTGAAAGCTTCTGTAACAAGGGTATGCATCTCCATCCTAGGGTTTAATCCTGCTAGGCTCTCACATCCAACCCATGGAAACTCCTATGGTTCCCTCTCCAGGGTGCAGGACTTGTCTACTAAGCCCCATTCTTACTTTCTTTGGGGAGAGCCACCTTATAAATCCCCTCTGCCACACACATCTCCACTGTAAGCTCCCCACTGCCTTTATCCCCACTGTTATTTCCAGTTAGAGAGAACAACAGGGGAATTCCCCTGAATGCTGATGCCCATCCTGCTCTTATCTCCAAATCAGAGACATGTAGAGTCTACAACTCTCCCTAAACAAAAGCAAGAGAAAGATGGACTCTAGAGAGGAAGTGGAAGTGTGTCCTAGTTCAACCCCTGGCAAAAGCTTTCTACAAGGAGTCTGCCTCCTAGGGATTTACAAGGAGCACGCCCAGTACATGGAATCACTGAAACAAAGAAGAATGGAGAAGAGGAAGCACCTGAATACCTCCCCCCCCCCCACCACCACAAAGTTACCTGGATGATGTAAGTTTGGTCAGAAGTGATCTCCTCAGCTTTCTGCACCAAGTTATGAAGAATAGGATGAAATGCAGATTCTTTTATATTACTTAGGGAATGAAGACAGTTAAGAGCAGCTCTTCGGACTTCACTCACAGGACTTGCCAAGTTGATCAGCAAAGATATGATCACTGGAAAGCAACAGGTAGGAAGAAACTGGTTTTTGTGTTTTGTAAAAACAAGCAGTTCTTAAGAATTGTTATAAACTACAAGGAAGTCTTAAAAAGTGAAAACATCCCTATACCAATTGGAATCTCATTCATTTAGCAGGCCTGACAAGATATCTAAGGACACAAGCCAATGCATGTTAGATAGAAAAAAAATCCTGCAATTTTCAGTAAGCCCCAGCCAGTATGGCTAGCTGCAGCATGCTAGAAGGTGTAGGACATTTTTCAGTCTAAACATGCACAGGGCTGTACCCTCAGTGTTGTATTTCAGAAACTTGCCATCTTCCTGTGATGGCAAGACAACTGAGAATCAGGATGAAGGATGGGATATAAATACTCCAGACAGACAATACTGGAGATCTAGCCTTTGATCAGGATTTAGCATTCAGCATTTCCTCAACCAGTATTGAAACTGATTTTGCCTAAGGTTCCTGCAGTTTACTTCCTTTGTTCACTGCTTTCCATGTCCTTTCCTGTTTCTACCTTCCAAGTTTCTTTGTGCCACTTGAACCAGGTGGTTGAACTATCCACCTAACAAAAATAAGTGCAGTCTAGTAACACTTGATTCAGTTAAGAGGTTTCCATAAATCTTGGCTTTTAGACAGTAGAGGCTTATATAATGTTTTCAGTGAATCAGAAGTTTAGAAGGCTGTGAATTTTCTAATTCTTTAACTAGCTGGTGCACAACTAAAGGAACTGATTGTAATTCTTAGACAGCCCCATCAGCAGCTGTAAAAATGGTGTACACAAGAATACAGCACCTATTATTAAGCAGAGAGGAATGCGCTTGCCCCAAGGCAACAAGCCTTTCCTGCTTGGGCTGTCCACCCTTAAGTTTGTCAGTCCTTATAATGGCACAAAAAAGTTATGGCATAATTTGTAGCCATCATCAAACTGGATAATTCATCCTGATCACAGAGTTTAGCTTACAAGTGAAATTTAGCTTACAAGATACATGCGTTCCTTTTCACCAGAACTGGGATTTTGATACAAAACTATGTTCTGCCCTAAAAACATCCTTGTTTCACTAAAATTATAAAAAAGACATCTACCATAATTAAACATCCTCTTAAATGGTGTGGAGCTTTCCCATGTATGTGTAACCATCTTGTGAGGGAAGATCCTCTGAAATTGCTAAGGCAATAAACCATTGTTTCCCTATAGCTCATCTGAGAGGACCACTGATGTGATAAGCATCACTGCACAGTACCTGGAGAGTCTGCGGATGCTAGCTGCCTCTTCTTCTGCACAGCTTGTGAAGTAAGCATTGCACAGCCTATATACAAGGCTCGAGTCTGCAGTATGGCATCCATTACAAAATCTAGTTGATTGGTGATGTTGTAATTGTAAGTCCACAGGACAGAGAGAAATTTGAATTGATCCTCTGGCTCTTTCAAATGTACCTTGAAATTAAAAAAAGTGCAATCCTTCATTTGTATGTACCCCTCTCTCTCTCCCTCTATGCAGGGAGTCAGTTACTTACTTCTGGCTTTGAAAAGACAAAACTTCTACACTTGATTTCATTGAGAGTACTAACATAAAGCAAAGCTTCAACAAACATAACATTTTAATAAGTTTCCTAATACAGAAATGAACAAACAACAACTATGCACTGAATTTAATACAGTTTTCACAGAGATATGGTACATTTAGTGGTAAACTATGCAGTACCATTGCACTGTAAGTAGTACACAATGCAATGCTAATGCAGTACAATTGATGCTGGTATTTGCACCCCACTGGAGATGGCCGCTCATGTTTTTCCCTCTGTACTTTACATAACAGTTTATAGATGAAATTCATTGACTGTTTGAAGGTTTTCTTTATGCTTCTTCATAATAGGAAATTATATTTAGCCTCTTTTCACAATCTGAGAAAAAAGTTTTGACACATATTGTTGCACATGTCCCTCATTTGCATATGAAATAACAGCCTTTAGCTAATTTAAGTATATCCATCTGTCCACCAATGTGTATTTTCAAAAAGCATATTGCAAAGATAACTTTTTAAAAATACCTGAACCAGCAAAATAGTCAAATGGGCTCTCTTTGAAGATTATATATATAGATTTCAACAAGGGAAAAAAGAATACCTCAAAGAGAAGTCTTAGCATTGCACGAAAATCATCAGCATAGAATCCCTCACTGGCTCCATGAACAAGAATGTCAAAGAGTTGCAACAGCAGCTGTAAATAATCTTTGCTCTTTTCACTTAAAGTTTCAGGATTCCACCACACCTCATCTGTATAAATGTAAAGTAGTACCAATTAGCAGGTGCTCCTAAAATATATACAGAAGCAACAACAAGTAAGCTCTGTGCAAGCCACAGATTTCAAAATGTTGGTCTGGAACTTAAAAAAAAAAAACAAAAAGCTTGCACTTTGTTGCAACAAGCAGGCAAGTGCAAGATGAAACTTTTTCAATCCATAGTTTCTTTTGCAACTGGAAACTTACCTTTCACAAAAGATGCTGGAGGTAACAGCCCTTTGATAAATCTTCTCAATGAAACAATGAGTAAGAAAGAATCTTCTAAATCACTGTCCTCCCTAGCAATTAGCTTTTGTATGTATGTTGTTAAAACTTCCAGGAACAGTTCACTGCCAGATGTGGTCTCAACGGAGAATTTGCAGAGAAATTCCTGAAAGTGAAAATATAGCTTTTTACATGTGTCAATTTCCCCTATTCCTCCATTTATTTTAGGGTTTCTAAAAACTGGTTGCTTGAATCAGAGGGTGCAGAACTTCAGGCCAAAGGGTCGCATCTGGTCCTCTGCAGTTGCCCAGCCTGCCTTTCCCTGCAGTTTTCTGGGTTTTGCACAGATTTCCCCACACTGAAAAGGCTGAAAAGTTTCTCCTAAGGCTTAGCTATTCATGGTGAGAGCTTACAGCTATGATATGGTTATTTTTTGTTTTCCAGCTTTAACTTTTTCGTTTGTCTCCTCCCATGTCATCCTCAGAGCTTCTCTGAAATGGAATTTAGCCTTTGAGCTCTTCTTAGGCACCCTGGCTTAAGAACAGCCTCAGGCAACAGAACTGGAAGCCATGCAGGTATGTTTGAACTAGAGCTGTGAGTTTAAATCAAGGAGAAAGTGTTTGATTTAAGCTGCAGTTTTACAGATCTATCTTGATGGAAGGAGTTTGCCCTGTCTGGTTTTAGAAGTGCTTGAAAAAGGAACAAAAGCATACTTCTTTCTTTCCCTGTTCCATTCAGTTCCCTTTTCTTCCAATGTCACAAAAATCCATCCTCACCTGTACGGGACAGTTTTCCTCAAATTTTTGCATTTTTCTGCTCAAAAGGCGGAAGGTCTTCAAAGCTAGCGGTAAGTGGCGCTCTTCCATTTCTGATGTCTGGCAGCAGGACTGGACAAGGACAGAGCTGATCACATGGGCTGCGATCTTCTGTTTCACGGTATGAGGCTGTTCCTCGGCAATACTGATGAGACCTTCCACCTTGAAAGGGAATCACACCATTACTGTACAATAGTTTTATTTTTTTTTCTACACTTTTGAGAAGAGGGCTGTTCTGAAAGGAACTTGGCCAACAGCTGTGGTGTTTTCTAAATGTTCTGGGTTTTGTCATATTTCTCCCCTATAACTATGCCATATTTGCAGTACTTTTTAATTAAATTTTAAAACAGTACTAAAAACCATGACAGCCCTGCTCAGATCTTCTAAATTCAAGGCTGTGGCTTCCTTTATGGATTAATACATTTCATACTTGGTCCTCTTCATCATTGTCTTTGGCGTTGTTCTCTTCTGCTGCCTTTCATTTTCCCTTACATGTTTGTCTACTCCAATAAGTCTGGCCTTCTCATGATATGTCTGAAGCATGACAGCCTCAAATTTGTCATTTTTTGCTTCTAGGGAAAGTTCTGGCTTGATTTGATGTAGGACCCACCGATATGTCATATGCAGACTATAAAGCTAAACAAATATAGCTGCTACAGTTAAAAGTCAGTCTATTGGAGCATCAGGCTCTGGGGTCTCTGACATGGTGCCATGAGCGCTAATGTACCTCACGGACACCTTTCTTGCTGCTCACTAGGCTCTGAGCTCCTCTTGATTTTTATTTTAATTTTTAAATATCTTTTCAAATTTATTTTAGTTCTTTAACAAAGAGGGTTCTGCAAAGCAAATTGCTGTGGTCCACTGGCATCTTCATTTGTGTTCCAAAGAAAGGTTTTGTGTTTGGGAGCTAAGATTCCACCTCTGCTTTGTCCTCCTGTGCAAGTTACTTTTCTTTTTATCTCTCCAATTTGCTTTTTTGGAAATGGGTGTTTTGTGATGGGCTGTGCCACAGTAGCCATTTCGTGAGAGCTCCCATGGGGCTCTCAAACTGCCATATAGGTTCAATGAATCAAAAAGTATGAATCTTCCTGATCTAGGCGAGTGCCACGTCCACTGGCTGGCAGTAGATCTCCAGGGTTTCAAAAGAGTACTCTCCCTCAGTTAGGGAGGGAAGCTCTTTTTACTTCAGGAAAATGAAATTCCTGAAGAGAAGCAACACAGTTTGAAAAACAACCAACTATCTGTTCGAAATGAAACAATCTTCTCTACTTGTTCTTTCTGAAGAGTACATATTCTACATACGTAAGAAGTTAAACAAATTGCAGAGGAAGCAGGATGTATTCTCAGGGAATAGATGGGTTTGCATTAAAAAAGGACCCACATTTTATTCTTAGGAAACCTCTGAAATGGAGGCCAAGTAGCAGTGCTCAGAAAGGTCATTAGCTGTCACTGTCTGTGTAGCACATATCTAGCTAGGTGAACAGATCCTCTGATCCAAGGCAGCTTCATATGCAATCATCTTGCATTTTTGTTTATTCAACATAGAATGTAAAACATAAGCATTCTATGTGTGGCGTCAATTTAACATGATTGCTACCATACATTGGCTAGTGCTAATATTAGGGTATGTGATGGCACAAGTTCCCCTCAAAAGCCAGTCACATCAGCAAATATGATTGGTGCTGCACTAGAGGCCCATTACACCAGTAAGATATCATTTACAACAGTGTTCATGTTGAATCCTACATCTGTAATTAAAACTGGGTTCAGGATTTAAACGCTGCACTAAGCTAAGGTACCACAAGAAGCATGCCAACAGCTCTGTTTTACTGCTGTATCATCCAGCTCATGAATCCCTTCAATCTGCTAGTCGGACAATTTAAAGAACAACCTTTTAATTAAAAATACCTAGCAAATCGCACACATACCATTTGTAACATAAAGGAAGGCTCCTCAGAAATTAAGTTCTCTGCCAAGAGGTTGATGAATTTTGAATTACAGGCACCTATCAAGTCTTCTGAGTTAGAGGTTACTCCTTGAAAAGCTATTTCAACAAAGCAAAAACAAAGAAGTGTATCAGTCACATTATGGTTAATAAACATAGGAGAATCTGACTAAAAATCATCAACATAATTGCTTTCAAGGCAACCTTCTCTACTTAATTTTTTGTGTAATCTTCTGCAAAATCTTAAGCCTATCAAGCCTCAATCAAGGCCCCTTTTTTTCTCTGTCTTTCTGTCTGTCTTTCCCTCTTTCCTTCCTCTCCCCCCACCTGTTTATGAAGAGAGATCCACATTTTCAAAACTGTGCCAGACATGAGCTGTTTTGCAACTGATCTGTCATTTTTTCATGTAACCATCATGACTATTATCCCATCTTAAATGGGGAACTTTTGTTACATGAGATCAACAATGCAATTCTACTCATAAAAACCAGAGTTCAATTTCATCTTTTTCAATCCACTTCAGGAGCAGCAGTGGCATGAGTCAAGGGCTGCTACTTTGCTTCTCACTGCAGACAAGTCTCCGACCTGTGCTTTAAAATACTCACTTTATTTATACAAAAAAGATACAGAGTAAGCAATATTCCTTCAGCAGGTTGAGTTAGAAACATTGGCTTGAAGAGGAACAAGTTGTGTTAGCAATGGCAACACAAAAGTGGGAAATTTGCTACTTATTCTGCTTTTTGAAAGCAATCATTTTTATGACTTACCTTCTGGCCAACCCTTCAACAAAGGATGTAGGGAGCACAGACCAGACTCTGCTATACAAAGGGCCACTTCCCACTCAGTGGATGTTGAATCATTGCTGGTTATTATTATAAGTGGAAGCAATTGTAAAACTAATTGATTTAAGAGATCTCTATTCTCTCTAAGAATCTCTTCTTTGGATAAAAGGTGAAGTGCACTCTTCAAGATCTTGCTCCTAGGATACACAATGAAGAAGAATGAGATACATATAGATCATATCCCCACAGTCAAATGTTGCCTCAAGATTTCCCTTCCTAAAATGTATTTTAATGTTTTCATACAATACTAATAATGCTATTAATACAAGAGTAGCATATTTAGTGTCAATGGTGCATGCAGGGGTATTCCAAGACCTCTGATGCCTAAAATGGGGTTCCAAACAAAAATGCATTGCACTCAAGGCTCTTCTCGCTATTTCAGCATCTGAAGCAGAAAACTTTCTCTCCTTCCCTGGATACAGTAACAATAAATTAAATAAATGGCAATTTGCAGCCCTTCCTGATATGCAAAATTAGTTGCCTGCTGGCCACTTCGCTCTAACTGTAAAGCTGCCTTGTATTTACTGACAGAGCAAGTACATCGTTAAAATTTGTTAACATAGGTTTTGCATTGTTTGGAGCAGAATTCTGCTCTAATGCACAAGATCAGAGTCCTCTTATTCACAGATACGGAAGAGGTCATATCCTGAACTTCTCTCTTGCATTACAAAAACTCCTTCTACATCTCCCTGAATCCCCCCTCCCTCTACCCCACCACACATATTCCTTTTATAGATACAGATGCTTGCTTGCTTATTTATTTATTTGGAAAACTTATATGCCGCCCCATTAACATAAGCCTCAGGGCGGCTTCCAATCCATAAATAAATACAATCTGTAGAAATACATAAAATACTGGAGACATCCTGGTAAAAATTTTTAAAATCAATAAATAAAATCAACAATTAAAATAACGTTTAAATAAAAAGGTCATGGCCTGGTGCTGAAAAGCAAATAACGATGGCGCCAGGCGGACCTCTCTGGGGAGTGCGTTCCATAAGCTGGGCGCCACCACAGAGAAAGCCCTCCTCCGGGTACTCACCCTCCTAAAATATTTCACGGAGGGCTCCCGGAGAAGGGCCTCTGCCACCGATCTCAAGGGGCGGGAGGGCATATATGGATGCAAGCACTCCTTTAGATAACCAGGTCCCAAGCTGTTAAGGGCATTATAGGTGATAACCAACACCTTGAATTGGGCCCGGACTTCAATGGGGAGCCAGTGAAGCTGATGGAGGACTGAAGTCATGTGAGCACAACGCCCAGTCCCCATCAGCAACCTGGCAGCTCTATTTTCAAGATGCTTGAAAACAACAAAACATAAAACAAAGAAAAACATGCTATTAAATCAGAATCTGCTTTATACAAATGAGCACAAGACAAGAAATTAAAATGAAATGTGTAAAGTTTCTAAAAATTAGAAAAAGTATTGAAGGACTCTATACAAAAGTTCCATATCAAGAATCAAAAGAAAATAAGGAATGAACTAAAACCTAATAAGCCTTAGAGAAAAGTATAAAAATGAGCATTTACCATTTTTTGTCCTTTGAGAGGTCAGCTCTTTCAAACAGACACAATAGATTGAAGCCAATTTGTTTATCAAAAGACTTCAGACTATGCAACAGAGTCTAGAATAAAGCAACACATATAAAAATACACAACAGCATATAGTTAAAAAGTATACATAATGCAGAATCTTATGGAAAATTTATTATTCTTAAGAAGTACCTTTTATATTTTAACATTTTGATTTAAAAAGTTGAAGATTTCTAGATTATTCTGAATATGGTTATTAAATCCACTATAAAGTCAACTTAAATGTTATATTCATCATAATACGTGGCAGAGGTCTAACAAGGAATCTTTTCCCAGAGATGTCTGCCACTATAAACCCCTGATTCATTCTAAGTTTCAATAATGCTTTGGCCATTCAAGAGATGAAGACATACCTCCAGTGCACCAAGAGCTGACATAACCACTTCTAGATTGTCATCCTTAAGTCGTGCTGAAATTGCTTCTTCTATGAAGGAATCATCAAAACCTTCCTAAAAAGGGATGGGGAAAAAATAAACGTCTTAAAGTTAAATTAAAATATCTTTGAATTTTGGATTATCAGCAAAATTTTCAGAAGCAGACACTATTGTTTTAATCATCATACACTACATGTAGCAATAAACCACAGGCCAAGCGATTGCTAGAATCATAGTGACAACATTCACAGGACAACAGGCTAACCTTTTTGTGTATCTTATGGCAATGTCAGAAAATTAGCTGAAGGTTTTTCTAGATTCCCATTTCCAGTTGTGCAATGCAGACCTGCACATCATGAACAATGCACAATCACCATGAGCAAAAGGACAGAAAACACACATGCACATGTTTTCCTACCAGTGTCTGGGCCCAGGAAAAAAGGTTGACAGACTATTGCCACTGAACTATAGGAAGGAATGGCTAGCAGTTCATAAAGAATAACCAGGTAAGAAATTTAACTGGGGAACAGGAACATAGGAAACTATGTAATATAGAGACAGGACACTAGTATATTCAGCCCAGTGTCCCATGTACTGTGGACATTGAATGGCAGTGGCTTCCCAGAGTTCCAGGCAGAATTTTTTTCCACCCTACCTGGAAATACTGCTGGAGTGTGAACTTGGGACCTTCTACATACATGTGTCCTACCATGCTGAGCTATGGCCCTTCCGGCTGTAGCCCATCACCTGAACACATGCTTTACACACAGAAAGCAATCAATGGCTGGTATCTGCAGTAGGACTGAGAAAGATCTCTCTCTGAAATCCTAGAGAGAAACTTTCAGTCAGCATAAACCATACTGAGCCAGATGGGTCAACAGACTGACTCTGTGTAAGACAGTGTCCATGTTCCAATTACCTGTTCCACTTACAGTAAGTTTCAGCTTGTTTATCAGCATGAAATTTGGTGACCTCCAAATAGTTAGTTGTAAGATTAAAAATGTGAGAAATACACAGCTAAAATGTACTTTTGGTGTTAGCTAAATTAATAAGATCTTATTAAAAATCCACTGAAGAATTAGAGAGACCTCAAACAAAAAGATGAAGAACTGACCTCTGATGCTTCAATGATTCCTTTCAAATGCTGAACAGCCAGAACTCTGACTGCTGGCTGTGGATGATTCAAGCTAAGCAGCAGAGATGTATCAGAATCTTCAAGAAACTGGGAATATAAGTTTTTAATTATTCAGTCTACAATCCAAATCCACCTACTTTGAATTCAATGTGACTTTAACAATGTGCTGTTACTATGCCAATAATGGTATACATCTGGAGTAAAACTGCTCTAAATAAAATTTGTATAATATATAGTAGCAAATAGTAATCTTGATTTATACCAGGTTTCCTCAGCCTAGTGCCATCCACATAACCTGCTTAGCAGCTAGTTCCAAATAAATATCCCAAGGATATACTAGCTATACTATACTAGCTGCATTTCTCTGTAATCTCTGAGAAAAAGAAAAGTCTCCGAACCACCTTTAAAATACCCAAGATGGAATTAGGGAATGGAATAAACCAGAGGGACAGCATCTAAAGCAACTTTTTATCTTTCCACACTCAGATGTCTGCCAAAGAACTCATTTCATCTTGGATACTGGCCAGGCCTGTAAGTCTTAATTTGGTACCTCCCATGAATTGAAAATATGGCTTAGAACATGACCACTGTTTCTTGGCATCTGGTGGGAAGTAGCTGTGAACAAACCACCTTTTATCTAACATCACAGATCTTCTCTTTGAAAAGCCTTTGATAAGCTTCCAAAGAAACCCAGAATGAAAATCACAGATCTTGACACAATGGGGGCCATCTCTTCTCTGTTATGGTTGTTAGCTATGGACCAAATGGCCTGTTGGCATCTCTGTGATTCCAGTTGTAAGAATACAGAGAAAGAATGGTGGATGCCATGTCCTCATAGCATGATAACAATGTTGCATAAAGTTCCTCTAACCAAAGGGCTAAAACCATAACAATCTTAGAAGAAAGCAACTTTTCATCAGAAAAGTATAAGAACCCCATCAAAGTTAATTTTAAAAGATTGTGCCACCCATCACACCCTTATTAACTAAAACTTCAACAATGGGAAAAATCCTTAAAGACTGCAGAAAATTACTTTGACTTACTTGGTATTTACCACCACTCATTGAAAGGGAGATAAATTGATGGAATTTGTCTTGCTCCTTCTGATTCCTAACATCTTTCAGATATTCCTCCAGTACCAAATCTAGTGTTCTGGGATATCTGCCATTAGCAAAGAAAGCAATGAACAATATTGTATTATAGGAAATATAGTAAGCCATCTCATTTTTCAAATTTCCGGGCAAGTAACATTAGTTTCAGATTATCACTCAGGCCACCTGAATATGTAACTCAGTGAAAGGAATTCTGTTAATCAAAGAGTATGTTCCACCAACTGAAGGACTCTGTCACTGCAAAATGGAAGGACATGAAGTTCACCTATTCCCCCTTCCCCATGTACCTCTCACAAGATGACTTGGGACGTTCAAAAGTAGAATGAGAGGCTACAGTGGGAGGGGGAAGGCTGAAGATTGCACCCCTCCCTGGTCCACTTGCCTTAGTGGAGGTAGTTGGATTCTGGCTGAATTTATTTTTGAACTATTCAAGCTCTAGGTAGGTAAATTAGGTAAATTAAAACATTAAATTTTTAACAGCTATGCCAGAATAAGCAAGACTCCTAAATAGCCTTCTAAATCTTCTCATTCTGGATGATTTTAGCCAGTGATTTTCATTATTACTGCTATAGTGCATTTATATCCCATGTTTTCCTCTTGCCAGCAACCTAGTATAGGATGCATTGTCCTTCTCTTTTCCATGTTGGCTTCACAACAACTGTGTGAGGTGGGTTCAGCTGATAATAAGCCAGTGACTGAGCAGTGACCATGGCTAAGTGGGGACCTGAACCAGACCTTCTGAGTCCCAGTCCAACATTCTAACTCTTACACTATACTGACTCTCCAGTGATCTTTAAGCTCTTGTACTTATCTTTTAAAAAAAGTGTTCTACAGAAATTGTTTTCACCACTAGAAGAGGTCCACTTGTTTTAATGTTTGCTTTGTGTTCCACAGCTTTCAGTAATTTTGTATTATTAAATTTGTTTTAACTTCTTGTTGTTAGCCATGATCCTGACTTATTTTTAAAAAAGAAAGATGAAGGATAAATATTTTAAATGAAGAAAAGCACTGCAAACTGCTCAAACATTATAGTGGTGTTTTGAAGGGAAAATTACATATTCAAGACAGACTTTCCAGTTTTCATGAAATAACTTATACTAAACAAGAGGTTTTGCTCATATTGATCAGTTCAGACTAAGCAAAAGCCCTGGTTCTGGACAATGCGCCAACCTTAGATTAACATCCTAACAGCTTCAAGGTGTTGCCGTTCAGAATAGCAGCTGCAGTGGTAGCTGGAAATGCAAATGCTGGGTAGGAAGACAATTAATCCTCTCCATCTGGAGGTGAAGAGTGGGACATGGATTTATCTTGCATGCTGCGTTGAGGTTGGTAGAGAACATGACAGAGTGCCACTTCACAGGGATGTTCTACCAGGAACGCTTCATAGTGTAATGTCCTAGGCTGGCTTCCTACACACTTTCAGATATAATGCATGGAGTCATTTGCCCTGTAAAGATTTCAATAGTTTGGGATCCTAGAAACAACATCCTTCTCATATCCTACTGCATCTATTAGCTGTGGCTATGAGCCCGTTGGGTGCTGTGGAGACAAGGCAGAGGCAAGGGAAGCACTCTTAAAATGAACATAAGCAGGCAACTTCCCTTCTTGCTCACATGCAACCTGGAAAGGAATTACATATGGCCTGTCCTGCCCTACTGCTATCAAGGTTTTCTTGCTGGAGTCTCTAAGTCCCCCATCTTTTGGTCAAAACTGGAGGGCAACACCCAAGCAGAACCCCATCCAACATGCTTCAAGTCAATGGCCTGCTCCAGACTTGAGTCCTGCAAGCTCTATGTTAACCCCATCATTCATACGCCATATCCAAGCAACCTCGACATGTTTTATCATCTTCAATGACAGCGGAACCTTCTGTGTAAGACTCACCACAGGCCAAGAATTTTCAAGCAACAGTAGAAGGTCTTCCATTCAGATAAGTCTTTGATGGATAGGAGACAGAGCCTTAGGGAGCGTTTTTCACCCAATAATTTAATATCTGTTTTTAAACTGGAATCTTTAATGAAGCTCAATGTAAACTGATTCCACCTGTTTCTAAACATCTTAACCCAACCGCTACAAAACCTTTGGAAGATTGCAAAGTAAGACAGACTTAAAACAATAGAACAGATCTACAAATTTTGTTACAAATTCAAGTATGTATTCTGGTACCAGTTCCACATACTGACATACTATGTATGCCAACGTACACAGAGATTTGTTACCCATAAACCTCATTACTTACTTTCTTTCGAAAAGCCTAATTAGAGGTAGCAGCTCTTTATTAACTGGAATCATTTCAGCAGGATCAGAGTCACTTTCTGCACCATAGGAGATATAGTATTCCAAAAATTTACTAAAGGGTTAAGAAAAGGAACAAATTATCTCTTTACACAAAAGGCAGTGGCAAATAACATTATTTTGTTAATGATTTCAAGCAATTTCAAAACAGCAGTACAAGGTTTTTTTTTTTTTTTGTAAGCTGAGACTTTTTGAAGTACATAATCACCAGGTAAAAGATTTTACCTCTTCAAGGACAAACATGAGTGCTTTACATATATAGCAACATTCACAAAGAGTTCAGTGGAATTTAAAATACTGCAATATCAAAATGTTTCCAGTTTCTAAACACTAGATTTTCCAGAAGTAGCAGGAAAAGGGACACAGATTGGCAATCGATACTAGTTCATATCTGAACAGTCAAATTGTAACATAAAAGGAGTTAATGGTTGCATTTGGATGTGACAATATTTCTTTAGAATTCTAGTGGATTCTGAAAGCAAGTGTGCTGACACATGCTATTCACCTGCTCCTCCTTCTGCACTGGGACCAGGAACTCAGCCCTGATTTGTTCAGTGTAGTTTTCTTCAAACTGGTATAATCCAGGTGTTTTGGACTTTTTCCATCAGCCTCAGCCAGCATGACCAACAGTCAGCAATGCTGGGAGTTGTAATCCAAAACATCTGGAGTGTATCTGGTTGGAGAAAGCTGGCTTTGTAGAATGTCTGAACAAGAATCCCTGGGTTCTTGCTTTCTCAGCAAGTGAGAGTAATAAGCCAAAAACAAGTTCTGGATAGCAACTTGGGTCAAATAAGAAGGAAAAAAACAGAGATTCCATCTTTGGATGTTGCATTAAAGAAATCAGAGATGAAGATCAGATTCACACAACACAGTTAACAATACTCAAGTGTTGATTGTGGGCTGTTGTTGAGCTATGGACTCTCATGTTGTCTGAACCAATCCATAATAAGAAGTCAGGTTTGTTAATCTCAAAAGGCCCTAAAAGGAAGCCATGGCTTACTGTTCAATTGTGAACTGTGCGTGGTTCATAGTTAACAGACCATGGTTATCATTGCTAGGTTCAGACACAACAACCCACATTCCTCCAACAATCCACAGTTCAATCACAGCCTGCATTTAACCTATAGTCAACCCCTGAATGAGGTTTATTGTATTGTATGAACCTAGTTAGAAAGACCCAAAGCAGAGACCCCAGTTTGGATATCACACTAAGCAAACATGCATGGAAAGTCCTTGGCTTATTTAGTTGCTTCCACTAGAGAAGCCAAATGGCAGCAACTGAACAGCATGTATAAGCACACTTGCTTCTTCACACTGTGGCTTAATGTGATATCTAAATAAGGAAGTCTCTAACCAGTGATCAACATCACGAAATAAAGTGGCTCAATAGAAGAGGTTAGCTTACCAGGCCAATAAGTGATCCAAACCATTTTCTAATGCTATATTTGTAATTATATCTTCCAGCTGTTTTATAGGGCTTTGAATGCCAATGATGTCAGATTCTTCTAACTCTGAAAACAGGAAGTTATAAAGAAACAGCAACTACTTTTAGAAATGAAGTCACACATATATATCCCAATATTCTCAATGCTTACTATACTGAAGCACAAAGACATGCTGTATTATAGCATAATGTCACAGTTTTGGAGCACGGTGACAGAGATCCAGCAAGTCACTATCAACAATCATTCTTCTAAGCAAAGTACAATAGCTATATATTACTTATAAGCAGAACTACTTAACATACCTGTCTTTCCATAAATAACCGACTGAACTAGGTATGGCAACATGTAGCGCAAAACTGGGCTGACATCATGAGTTGTTGAAATTTCACAAAGCATGGAAATCAAGTTGGGTATCATACACAGACGGGTAAAAGGCCTGCAACAGAAATAAAAAGAAGCCATCATAAACATGCTTTTCTTCACCTACACTTTCAAGAATTCTCAGTTGTTAACAACTTGCTATTAAGCAAAAAATTTCTAGTGGCTTAATAAGGCTTACATTTCACCTGATAAACTACAGATCATGATGAGCTCATGAGATTTAAAGATAAGGCTTGAGTACAGAATATACTTGAATCTTTGCCAGAGATGAACATGCCTTTTCCAACATTTTGATGAAGGTTTAGTTTATAGCACAGCAAAGTTCATTAAGTCCTTGAGCTGCCCATTAATTTAGTCTCAGTTCGGTAGCTACCTCACTCTGTTACCTTACTCCAATACTCCAGAAAGAAGTATTTTCAGGTATAGGGTTAAGGGTAGTTGCCGATCATTTTGGAACAACCAGAAAATCTAGCTGGTCTTGTCATCCTATGCACTGTAGGAAGCAGTACACTTTCCCATTCAAATCAGTCTTCAACTCCTCCTTCTCCCATGGCTTGACCCCAGGAGATGGCTTGACCCCAGGGTTCAGCAGTGATCTGGACAAATACAGAGACTAAAGAAACAGTGGTACCAATGGAGGAGGTACAAGGCCCAGACTCCACTGAAGAATTAAGAAACCCTGCTGGAGACTTCCAAGGTAGATATGTCAAAGATTCCCAAGACAAACTCCTTTGAGCCTGGAACAAAAACCTCAGCCTTTTAACCCAGCTCCAGCAATGAGCTAGCACATCCACCAGCGAGATCTACAGCCTGTGGAGCCAGGGCACCAATACAGGCTATTTGCCTGACATCAGCTTTTGGAGAGCTGAAGGACTGCTAGAGCTCCTGGCAAGGTAGCTGCCCCTTTCAACTTTCTACAGAAATGGTAGAGTCTAAGAGAGTCAAGACATAAATGGCTTCAGTCTTTTTGGAGCAAGTTGCTCATTATGAATCCTCTTACACAAAACACTATGCAATTCTTGGGATCAAAACAGAAGATACCCAAAGCACTCCAGGAGACTGGATGCTTTACCAACAGGTGGTTCCATCTTATTGTAATGATTCTATTTGTTCTTAGAATTCCTACTTTCTGGGGAATGCCATATCTGGGTTAGTGCAGCTTGTTTGTTGGTGACTCCTGGAATGCTAATAGCCCAGTCCTTATTCCTGAAACACCAACATAGATCCTTAGGAGAAGGAATCCTCAGAGTGTCCAGATATTTACCAACATTAAGCAATGCATCTTGTCATCCTTTCAAAAGAAGCATTACAACCTCCAAGATATTTTAAAGGTATCCTGAACTAAGGCTGAAATTCAGTGCATGTGGCCATAGGACTGCACTGCTAGTTTGCTTTTGCAAAAATGCAGTTATGTACATATTTGAAATTTGGATGTCAAAAGAAAAGTCAAAGAAGTGGGAATTGTTTTTTCAGAACACTTTAAATGCATCAGCATCTGAATTTTCTTATTATTTACTCTTGTTCAAAAAGCTTCAATCATCCACTCAACTCAAATTCAGTAGGCAAGATTTCCATATTGCCCCCAATCCCCAACATTATGGATAAATGTGGTAGTATAATTATAGTATAGTTACTCTCTCTTTTTCAAAGACAGTAACTATCAACTTGAATTCAATGTTTGTAGAAAGAAACAACCATAAAATGCAACTTAGTTAAAAGCTGCTTCAGTGACTGATGACTAAAGAGATGTATCAATTGCCCTATCAATCCTTATTTGTATGCTTACTTTTTCCCAAGGCCATCTCCCTTCTGATTCTGTAGAAGAATGATCAGGCAGCTCAGCCCTTCTTTGATAAGGGAGGGTGTTTTAGCCAATGTCTTGCTGATTTGTAACATCAAGGAATGGAGCAGAGACTTTTCCATTGTCATCTTCACAGCCAACTGGGAAATGATCATGTAAGTTGCAGCTCTATAATCTACCAATGACGATTTCAAGCCCTACAGAAAGGAAATAAATGGAAAATATGTCTGACAACTTAAGCACAAAGAAATGTCAACAACGTTAGAGGAAGTATTTCATTGCAGGCTTACAAACCTATAAAAATGTTTGCCTTCCAAAGCCTATGCAAACATAGAAACAATATAACCACTGACATGAAGATGGAAAACCTTAGCAAGCAAGGGAGTGCCTGCTTCTGAAAAAGAATACCTCAGGTGGACTATTGCCAATTAACAGAGCATGTTTACCAGCAGCTGCGATGTGGAACTTAACCCTGAACCAATACTGAAGTACCATTTGGGTTTCCATATATCAAACAGGGATGATAATGAAATAAGGATTATAAAATCCCTTGTGTTCTAAGAGAGGATGAAAGAAACTTTTATTTCTAATTCAAACTCTGTATAAATATGAACAGTTAAGAAAATAGGGATTAATTTTTAAAATGTGACAGATTGTACATATTCCTTTGACAAAGGTGTTCTATAATGCTGGTGCATCTGCGAACTCAACACTGAGCATACAGCTAATCAGAAAAGTGATCTCACGCAACATAATTCATCAAAAACTAACGGCTGTAATATAAAGAACAAAACTAATCACTTTGAGGAAAACTGGGTCAATGGATACCTTTTGGATATAAGGGAGCAACCTGGAGACAAGAGTGTCTGTTATATTTTCTGCAGCTCCAAGAGCAGACACAATTGTAGAGGCATAAAAAGTAAACAGGACTCTCATCTGTGATAAGCTCTCTGGATACAATGAGAAAGCCTAGAAAGATACAAACATAAATTCAGGATAACAAAAAAAGGGCAGCATTTCTTTGACTACAAAGAATATGCTTTCCATAGCATCTTAAGAAAACATTAAACTGGTTCACACACTCACCACTCAGAGACCCTGTACATGTGGTCAATGGAACTGGCATGCACATACCTTTTTATTTAAGCAGCATTTTAAATGTTAATATTATTGAATTTTATTTGGCCAGGGCGGCTTATTTTATTCTATTGTATATATTTTAATTGTTATTGTTTCAATTTATTGTGTATTTTATTCAATGTTATGAGCCGCCCCGAGGCTTCAGCAAGGGGCGGCATAGAAATGTTTAAATAAATAAATAAATAAAATACCTCCCACTACACGTACATAGTTATGTGTACCTGCAATTTGTAAGACTAGCAGGGACACGATTGTACAAGCCGGAAGATATGGTATGTGACGTTCCCTTGCATGTAATACAGCATTAGAAGCAGGCAAACATGCACAGGATAGCCAGCTAACGAAGATGCAAAGTGTCAGAAATTTCAATTACAGCAATGTAAGCGGAGCAACTCTATTATTCTATGTTGTAGAAGCGAATTCCATGGTTAAAACAATGCACTGGGTGAACTGTTTCCTCTTGTCTGTAGCAATTTTCCCACCATGTGGATGACTCCATACTGTAGTATATATAGTTGTCCAATAAGTTTGTAATTTCATAGTGTGATATTAAGTAAACAAAGCTGTTGTTCAGATGTGCCCAGCATAAGCAGGCTCAAGCACAATAATTCCAGCTTTGTATATTTAAGCACCCATTTTCTTGTTTCCTTTCAGTGTTTTAATTAAGTACTTGTTTTGTTACTTGTGTATACTGTTGTGGAGCCTATTAAATTGAATGCACTGGGGAGGTTCACCGACCTTTACAGATTTTGTCACTAGGCTACATATGAAGTCCATGAAACCCAGATCTTTGTGGCAGTGTGTAATTAAAGTTCCCCTTGCAAGAGGGACTCCTGGTTTCTGTAATTGAGAAGGTCAAAAGGAAATAATTAGAGAAACTGAAATAATGTAGAACTGTCAAATTTAACAACACAGACAAATTCAAGTCATGGTACAGCTCTCATTGTCATAAACATAAGGTACCTTGAAGCACATTAGTTTTAGGTACTGAAGAGGAAGCAGCCATGCTGCAAAGTGATAGTATGTTTGCCACATGACACTTTTGCCCAGCAGCTCTCCATAGCAGAGGTGGGCAAAGGTAGAATTCTACATGGTAAGAATTCAAGGTCCCTAAGCCCTTGCCAACATGACTAATGATTAGGAATCTTCTTTCCACTCCTGCTCTACCTTTATTATATAAAAACAACACTCTACCTAGTTATATTAAGTAGGTCTCATCTATCTTCATCGTATTTGTGCATATGACATGTTACATGATTGCAGCCTTGTGGGCCAACCCTATTCATTTATACCCTAAGTAAAGCTCAGAAATAAATTAATTTAATGAGATTTATTCTAAAGTAAAGGGGCAACGTTATACAGACTTTCATGGGAACAGCAGCCTGCACCTATCTCCTCACCCATCCTATCAGAGCCAGTCTGGTGCATGACTGAGTGTCACACTAAGAACAGACAGGTCCAGCCGCAATACAAAAAAGAAAGACAATTCTATGCACAAACATACTGATGAGAGAAGACATTAGGAACAGAATATCACTACTTCACCTGAATTGGATGCAGCCAATGCCACTTATGAGTAGGGTCATTTATTTTCAGAAGCTGGATAACACGCACAAACAACTTAGTCTCATGATAGGGCAATACACAGCCAATCAAACTGTCTTGGTTGTAAAGATGAATATGAAACCTGAGTAAAAAGGTAAAGCACACACACAATTAAGACATACTTTATAGGTCGTACCCAGTTGTGTTCTTCCACCAGAACAAATAGTACTGATGAATCAAATTTCCCTTCGCCAGTGCATGCCCCACAACTGTTTCACAGGGTGGAAGTTCCCCCTGGAACAGATTTAGGGATGAGGGGAAGAAGGGCAACTCCCACTGGGCATGCACTTGCATAACCCTGGGCATAGTGAGCCAAAGAATTTGACTGCAGAATACCTGTTAGGGATCACAGCAATGTCCATCTGGCATGTTAAAATGCATGATACAAAATTAGTAGGGTATAACTCAAACCCCTCACCACTGAAAGATATGCACGTGGTTGGAATAAAGCTAGATCTGTGCATTGTCTTCAAGGGCAAACTGCCCAGAAAGCTTGAACAGTTGACTTCATTAGTTAGAGAAGTTCACTATAAATAAGCAATTGATAGGCGTGGATGGACTACCTGTGAATAAGCCACTCAAGACACTTCTGTGCTGGCTTAAGCATGAAGTAGGGAGACAAGTGAATCAGGAACAATGAAATACTTTCATCCAGTTGCTGATTTACTGCTTTAGTTTGGACACTGCGCTCCAAACCTTTGGACAGTTGACTGAAAAGTGCTGACTCAAACTTCTGAAAGGATGGATCAATCCCAATCAGCTCTTCTAGGCCAGTGCACCCTATGAAAGGCATTAGAATAGTTTCAGTGTATCGTATTAAATTTAAAGCCCATTCAGACAGTCAGCAATCTATTCAGTGCAGAGGGTTCCTGAAGATAAAACCTCATGGAGAAAGGAAATTACAGCTCTACAGATATTATCTTTTCCGCACAAATGCAGATACATTCTAGAACTGTTTGAACTACTCAGTCTAAAGCACTCTACTATGGTTTATACAGACTCAAGGAATGCAGGATACTATTTATTACATTTATACATTTCTTTTCAACCAAAATTATTTTCTACTACACAACATTTCTTGTTCTAACCACCCTGAACAAACCATACTAACCTTCTCCAAGCTGTACCCTCCAGAAATGTTGGGCCACAAATTTTAGCACCACCAACCTTACAGTTGGATGCTGGGAGTTGCTGCCCAACACCTATGGAAGGCACTAGGTTGAGATCAAATAAACTATAATACTATCTCTCTCTCTTAGCATATTCTATGAATACAACACAAATTTATAATTGACTGAATCCAAAAACAGCCATCAGCCAGATGGCAAGAGCTTATGGCTGTTGTCTAGATGAAAAAATGTTATTATTAATATGTCTAATATAACTGCAGTTGAATACAATATGTGCTTTTTTAGTTTAATATGCTACATAACGTAAACAGCTTTCAAATTTTGGGGGAAAGAAGTGTAATGAGAATTCATTTCATACTTTACTGCTACTATACAGGAATTGTGAGTCAAGATTAAAGAACTTCCCACTTGAAATTCACAAAGATAAGAAAGCATTTGTCCACTTGGAGCAACAAAAAACAGTTGTTCTGTTTTTCCTTATGGCAAGATGACAATCAGCCTTACCCTGACTGCAAATACACTTATTAGCAGTGAGCTCATCTTTTATTTTTTATGCACAAATGAGGGAGGCTACCAAGGCCAACCAACATTTGTTGATGCCTGAGAATACTTAACAGCTGCCTTCAGGACCATACTTACCTATTGCAAAGAAGGTCTCCCTGTCAATACTGGCCGCTTCCTTGCAATCAAACAGCAGTGATGCTGCTTCACTTCGAGACAAGAGACTTGGATCATTTTGAGGCAGCGCAAGGCGCTTCAGCTGGTGGGCAAGGGATGTCATTTTTCACACTCCTGTGGGAGAAAAATTAGTTACTGCATGTCATAGATCAACCCAAAACTTATCCAAAGAACGTATCCAAAGACTCTCTTTCCCAATTGTTACCAGTCTAATATCTACATAAATCATATCAGTTTTGGCTGAGTTGGCTGAAGGCCAGCACCATATAAGCTATATTGGTAGCAGGCTATACAAAAACACAGGAATCCACTAGAACACAGCAATGAAGCATCACAGTGGTACTGCTACTAGGGGTAAGCTCAAATGTACATGTTCATCACACATTAAGCAATACTGTGTACATGTGAGACTCTCATCATGTCAAAAGTTCCACAGAGATATTCCAAATTGATACTTTATAATGAAGGCACTTCGTAAGTCCAGCTCTATGTACCTTACTTATTGAATATCACATGACAGGCATTCATGGCTGAATTAAGGTCCACATACCCTACAACAGTATTATTGACCCTTTAGAGGTCACTCATATGCTGGCTGGTACATGCTGGGAGTGGTTGCTGTATGCCAAAGCATACAAAGGATTGCACCCTACCAGAAAATTAAGTTTCCTGACCACAAACAGTATACATGCTATAGATAACAGACAAAATGTTTATATTAATGAACACTGAGAAATGCTAATAGCCACAGACACTTTTCACATACAGTGAACACAACTGCAAGTGACAGTAGAACATTGTGGCAAGCCTCACATATACTTACATGTATTCACAGAGGGAAGACTCTGTATACAACACTAGGGAGAGTGCTTTTTTGCAGTGCTTATAGGCTTGTATACCATTTATACAAGCCTATAAACACTTTTCAGGCATTCTGTCCCCACACAGCCTGAATGAATGGAGGGGGGCCATATCAGCTGAAGATCTGGAAGGAGTTAGATCAGAAGCAAGGTGTTATTGCACTTCATAAGAAGAGTTATGCTGGAGGAGACAAAGGTCCATCTAATTGAGCATCTTGCTTGCACAGTGGTCAACTAGTTGCTTGGCTGACTTTGATCTTGACACAGCATCGAGTAACACGGCCAATAGACAGGGATTAGAGCAACTAGTCCAACAACATCTGAAAGGTCATAGATCTCACACCCCAAGGCTAGAGAGTTTAGTGAATGCATACTTGGGCTTGACCTCACAGTCTGACTCTCCTGTGAGCCACCTTCAGTCTCAGTGAACATCCAAGACTAAAGCTACAATCTTTCAAGCATTTACTTGGGAGTAACCCCACTAAATTCAGAACTGAGACTTTGGAGTACCAACACACAAAATAGAACTGTAACAGAAGTTTGAAAAACTGGGAAACACAAAGCCTATGCACATTTAAACAAGTGCAAGCATTTCACAGCTCTAACTCCAGTTAAACATGCCCAGTCAAAATTGGCCTGTGACTTTTGAGAGGACCACACACAGTGTGGTGTGCATGTATCTGCAGTAAAAGTTTTGGCTTACGACTCTGATCTGCTCTAGTCTGCATAGGCATTGCTAAGGCGTTATAGGAGCTGCTATGGAGAACTTCTGGAGAGCCACAAGTTGCTCACGCGTGGTTTACGGCATGCCATCCATGCGTACTGTACAAAAATTAAAAACAGACACAAAATTTTCCTGCCCGGAAGTCTTCGCACCATTCCAAAGCCCTCCAGACACTACTGCGTGTGTGTGTGAGAGAGAGAGAAATGAGAGGAAAAGAAGCACAAAGTAGCTGTTCTTGAGGGTCTGCCAAAAATGAGGGCCTAAGAGGAATGGGAGACAGCGAATTGAGCTACGGAGAGGAAGAGGTGACCCTTACGGATTTCCGTTGCCTCCTTCCCAGAGGGTGCTTTGCGCCTTGCAAAGAGAACCAGTAGACCTTGCCAGGAGAAGAGAAAGGGAAATCGTGCACTGGAACGGCAAAGCTTCAGCGTACCTTGCCGATGCCTACCTTTAACGAGCAACTAGCAAATCCTCCTTCTTCCCACGTGGATAGGTTCTCCCGATGTCTCACCCTTGACCTGGAAGTACAAACATGAGGCCGAGTACTTCCGCTTCAGTCCTAGAGCGTAATGTCCAAGACTCTCGGCGGTCTCTCGCCTTCCGTGATTGTTTGGGGGTCTCTTTGCTGCCCCCACGAGGCTGTTGACTGAGTCGCATGTGACTAGCATGGCTACGGGCTCAAGAGCTTTGTTCGGTGGAGGGTTTTTTTTTAATATGTAAAAAATACATGCCAGCCAATGCGAATATTTATGACGCTGTTTTCATGTGGCAGAGAAAGATAGACTTGTAAATCGTGTAATTCGATTTTGGGTGTAAAATTTTAAAAAGGGATTGTTTCTTTTTTCTGCTTTTAGTTTGTTTTGCTGTCTCTTTGAACTAATTAATATGTCTCAAGATATTTTTAGGTCCACAGAATAAGCTCAGATTTCAAAATCTGAGGCAGAGGTTCGCTTTGAGACCAGACCAAAAAAAAGGGGGGCCTCCAAAAGTTAAGTGCAATCTAATGCATCCTTATTCAGAACTGAGTCATACCGAATTCAAAGTTGCTCACTGATTCTTTGTTATTTTTAAACTAAAATCATTAAAATAAATAGGAAAAAATAGCAGTACAAGGGTGCAATCCTATGCATGTGTAGGCAGAAACGTCCCCTGGGGAACCATTGTAGCTTGATAATCCTGAGACTTCTTTTATGCCTAAGCATTTGTAAGATTGTATCCTAATATTTTTTATTGATTTATTTATATTGCAATTTATATCCTGCCTTTTTCCTACAAAGGGCTCAAGGCAGCTTACATCATTCTCCTCCTCCATCTGATCCCCACAACAACAACCCTGTGAGGTAGGTTGGGCTGAGAGTCTGTGACTGGCCCAAAGTCACCTAGTTGGCTCCATGGCTGAGTGGGGACTAGAACTCAGATCCTCTGAGTCCCAGTCCCCTGCTCTTAACCACTACACCACACTGGCTCTCTAATACTGGTTCCAAAGTTCTAATACTTTGGAACTTCATTGAAAAGGTTTTAAAAGGCATTGTAACTACATAGCTAAGTATCTAATACTGGCATAAATAATACTGGCATAAAACCCTTTTGTTTTAATACATTTTGAGGGCTTTCCTTGTTCATTCAGCTGCCACTTGGTCATGCAGTTAACCAATGTGTTATTTAGGCAATAGTTACATGCTCTGATATCTTTGTTGCAGTTAATTCCCGCTTCATCTTTGCTTTGGAGCTGGATGGCCCTCACCAGTGGAGTGGTGGATCAAAGTCCTGATTCATCTTTTCACTGGAATAGACACATCCAGTCTATTCAACAGAAGCTAACATTACGCTTTACGTTGGCAACTAATACCCACCCACAAAGCATGACAGATTTGGAAGGGCCCTTGATGATCATTCCATTCCAATTTCCTGTCACAGGTACAATTATTTAAGGGTACAATTCTATACGTGTTTAGACAGAAAGTGGCTGGGACATACTGGGAATTGTAGGATCTTTTCTGTCTAAATATGTATAGAATTGTGTCTTAAAGCACGTTCCCTTCGAGCCAATTGCTGCAGCAATATTTTACCCACATATCCAGGACTGAATTACATTCAATTCAAGTGAGAGAATGCTGCAATCTTGTCAGCACAACAGCATACATTGCGCTCTTCCCGTTTTCAAGCAGCACTGTAGCAAGCATTTTCTGTGTCAGGACTGAGTTCTGTACTATGCAAACTGTTCCCTATGACAGATTGCTGTGACCTTACCGTACTTACAAATGCATCAAGTGGGGATGTGGGAAGTGATGCCTCTGTGCGCCTTATGAAGATTCTACCTTGTCCAAGTATGGCATCCACGTGGAGAAGAACTGACCCCTACATATACTCAGTGCTGTAACAAGTCTTGAACCCACACACACAGATTTTATTTTGTTATATGATGAGATGATTTTTAGAGAGCAATTTACAACACAGCATCCAATAGAGAAAAAAGATCTATTATTTATTTCTTCAAAATATTTCTCATCTACCTTTTAGGGCAGGAGCCTTTTCAAGGCATCTTACAACAATAAGAGACTTAGGGCAGGATCCTATACCCACTAGGCAGAGTACAGAGGTCTCAACTTCAACATGAGAACACACTTCCTGTGCTCTTGTAGTCAGTGCAGTTCCTTTCATGCCAACTGCAGCTAAGAATTCAGAAAACTGGAGGTTTATAGGAATTCTGAGGGCAAGGCAAGAAGAAGTGAGATTCCGCCTCAGACTGTTGCACTTAAAATCTGGGAGAAAAGACTTCGCCAAAATTGGCTGTCTAAGCCTTAGCAAGCTGGATAAGTATGGGGTGGCCCTCACTTCCATGCACCTAACACCCTCAATTTGCATAATCCTCTGAGTTGGGAGGGTTACAGGCAGCCACATTAGATGGTGTTATTTAATTTCATAAAAGTGATGCTTTAAATGCAGCAATAAACATGCCTGTGTGCACACATGAATCCGGGGAAGCCCAGAGTAACAAATAGGTTTTTGGAGCCTTCCTAAAAAGCCTACATTGTTGGGCCTGAAGTCCTCAGAACTCCAGAGGTAGGGGTTCACTATGGAGAAGACCCTCTTTCAAGAACTTGCTGATGCAGCTGCCCTAAAGCTGGGCAAGTGGGAAAAGTTTTTTGTTCTGTTTTAATCTTAAACTTACCCTATAAATCATATTGCATGCTGTGACATCAACACTAAAAATATCAGTACTTCATACATTTAGATAGTACATGTTTTCTGGAATAAAACTAGATTGTTGTCAATATAAATGCAAATCATAAGAATGCATAGTTTGTAAAGACAAAGGAAGTGGGACACACTAATAAAAGAAAACAAATTCAAGAGCTTGGGTTGCACACCCTCATTGGACAGGGTGAGGCCCACAAAGAGGTCAGTGGTGTGAATAGTTCACACTGGCTATGAAAGACAGGAGAAGATACTGGAGAAATCCAAGGAGGGAACTTGGAAAGTCCCAGGTAGAGATGACAGAACCAGTTTACCTTAGAAGAGAGATAGTGATTATGACAACTGCCTTGATCATAACTGGGTTATTCATTAGTGTGTGAGTTAAATGGGTATTCTAAGGTTGCAGGAGCAAGTTCATATGGAATACTGGTTTCTGAATATAAACTCTGTGACTTTGAAGCCAGCAAAACTCAAACTACATTCCTTTGAATTGCCCCAACCAGCCCAAACTAACTGTGATGCATATCATGCCTCAGTGGCCTTGCACAGACGTCTCCCCCCCCCCCCCCCCCACCCCATCCCAGCAGTAGTTAAGAACCCTGTGTGGGAAAAAAGTTATACATTCTCCTTAGTTTCTCAGCCTTGCCAAAAGACAGATCAGTAAGGATAGTGAAGAAACATGTAGGATCAAAGGGCTGAGTAATTTAGGTACTGACTAACGCAGTTGCAGCATGTATTAGTATGTGAGAAGTAACAACAGGGATTCAGTTGGGTCTTTGATCTGTCTTGAAGTATCCTGGCAAGGGTCATTCGGAGACAAGGTGGGAAAGGTGGGAATAAATTCCCAGGCTGGTGAAGCATGACCAAGAGGGGAGGGGGTCCATGGAAAATTATCTAAGAGGAGATGTTAACTGTAAATGCTTTGTTTTAATTGTGCTTGGGGCAGTCCCTTAGCACTCTGTCTACACACATGTATGCTCTGTGTCTCACCTTATTCTTCATAAGGTGTTGTTGGCTTGTTTTTTTCCCCACCTGAGGTGTTTTGGCCTGTCCTTTTCAGGTACTGACTGACACATGCTACACCAAACCTCAGAGAGGCATAGTTCTCCTCTTTTCAATATACAACAGGGTGGCTGTGAGATTTTTTTTTTTCTTGTAAAGAAGATGTGAAGATGCAAATATCATTATGATCCTGAAAGCAGGCTACAAAATGTAGTTCAGAGTAAGTATATTACCCTTTTAAAGAATGCAAATGAGCTGTGAAGGGCCTTTCTTGGACTGTACTGAGATGTTTGTTTTTCTTTTTCCATCATCACTATTAAAGTAGATACTCTTATCTCAGCCCCCCAGATCTAACAAACAAAGAAACTGGGTGCTTGTTAAAATATGCTTTTTAACCTGGGACATGATATTTTACAATCCATAAATGCCTTTTTCTTACAAACAACCCTTTAAGAATATACAAAGAGGTTCTGTAAGCAGGTTTTCAGCAATTCCATGCAGCGCAGCAGACAATTCATAAAGCTGTTTGAGCCTAGATATTGGCAGTGACAGCCCCAGTGGGGCTGCATTATGGCTGAAAGGCAAAAGAGTGATGTAATGTGTTGGCATAAGTATCCCAGAAAGCATCTTCCTGTGGCATCCATTACTTTTGGCAGAGAAATGGCGATGACACACCTCCCAATGGCATATCCTCCCAATTTGAAGTGGATGAGTGAGAGAGATGCAGTGAAGCCAATGCTGTAGATGAAAACAAAAGAACAGTTCAGCCTTTGAGAGGAAAGCATGAAATACCAGACCCTAGCTGAGCTACTTAAGCCAGGGGTGTGGAACCTCTCTCAGGCCAAATTTAATTTTGCAGAAGCTCTTGGGGATTCCATGCCAGTGGTGAATGGGACCAAATACAAAGGGGTGGGACCAAGATACTAAAATACCAACATATCTGTGCTTAAAGCTCTTATGCCACCAATCAGGCTTTAGGAGAGGCATTGCAGCCTTTTCAAATGTGTAGCTGGGAAATCACCAATGATCAGTGCTTGGGGAAAAGTGGGTGGGACCAGAGCTAGGTGCATGACCACCAGGGGAACCTCAGAGAGTCCAACTGGGACTCCAAGCAGGGCAGATTTAGCCTGCCCCAGCCCAAGAATTTATCTATTGACTGATTGATTTATATGCTGCCTTTTTCCTACAAAGGGCTCAAGGCAGCTTACATCATTCTCCTCCTCCATCTTGTCCCCACAATAACAACCCTGTGAGGTAGGTTATTATTATTATTATTATTATTATTATTATAACATTTCTATGCCGCCCCTTGCCGAAACCTCGGGGTGGCTTACAACATGATAAAATACATTGAAATACAATAGTACATAATAAATTACCATTAAATATAAAATACAAAAAATACATTGATTTACAAATATAAAATTAAAATTATCAGTATAAAATAAAAATATAGGAGGAGAAAGAGAAGGAAGAAGAAGTTGCCCTGGCCAGATCATATGTTTTAACAATTGAAATGATGTTTAAATAAAAAGGTCTT